>NC_054825.1:16776067-17120234 GCF_018345385.1 Vulpes lagopus
TAGGAAATGGAGTTTCCTAATAAAGGAATTGTCTCTCTGACCTCTCTTCTGACTGCTTAGGTATTTCAGTTAAATATACACTTTCTTTCTCAGCAATAGGGACATTAGGGGTCCTGTGCATGAGACTTACTGTTCCCTATTACCAAAAACCATTTTTTTTCCTACTCATTTTAGGTGATATTGTGAAAAGGACACTTGACCCAGATATGCAGTATCTTTTGGAATAACCGGATTGCGGTGAATGCCTCTTAATTAAGCCATGACCTTCACCCAGTTCATCTTTTTCCTGAATGCATGCTCTCTTTTCCTACCCAAACTGCTTTGAGTAAAGAGAGGCTGGCTCTGTAAAGCATTAACCTTTTCGTCTCTTCCTCTCTAATATCTGCAGCTCTAGCTCTGGTTCCAATCTCCCATTTCCAGCTGCCCACAGGAAATTGCCCCTGGATGTCCCAAAGGCACCTCCAGTGCCTGAAACAAAGCACATCCTCTGCTCTGAGCCCCAACCCCCCTTCCTGCTGGAGGTGTCATTATTCTCCCAGCCTGCCGGAGCTCAAGGCCAGGAAAGCAGTTTTGATGGCACCACTTCCTTCATTCCTGAAGTGTCTGGAGTCACCAAGCCCACCCGAGCTTCCTTCTCAGCATCCCTGGCCTTTATCTCTTGCTGCACCTTGTCCTGAGTTCCAACTGTCTGCACCCCTTCTCCGGGCTCGGGTCCCTTTCCAGTCACCTGGAGTGAGCTGCTGGTGAGATCTTGCCCTGAAACGACCACTGCCACATGATCACCTGCCCAACAACCTTCCCTTTGCCCACTTCACGGGCCACGAGCTCCACCAAGCAGCCCCTTTCTAACTAACTCCCTTTTCCTGGCACCTCTGCCTTCTCACTCATGTTTCAGCTTATTTTATTCCCTCTGGCGAAGATATCCATCCCCTTCCTCTGTACATTTTTAACTACCCATGTGTCAAGACCTGAAAAGGTAAATTAGATTGTACGCCAGTTCCTCACTCCGCGTAGTTGTTACAACTGCTGGAGCTCCAAGCTGAGAAATCCGAGATTATGGGCTTGCTCTATGAGAGAGAAGGCTATGGCTGATTAGTGATGCCTGCCGTGCTGTAGGAACGATGTCCATGTCGGTGGGGGGTTTAGGAGGGAGAAGTGATTGATTAGTGATGTCTGCCATGGGTGAAAGCGGGGGTGGAAATTGCAACAACTTGACTCTGACTAGCTCCAGCTGGTAACCTGCCTCCTCCAGGCAGCCTTAAAACAAGGCAGCCCTGAGGGTCATCTCACCCATGATACCCTATCATATTAACAAATCCATATTCCAACGAGCTCTAAGAATAAAAGAACAGAGATCTGCCTTTAGGAAGGCCATGATTAGGGATGTATTTACCCTGTTCTTTAGTACATCCCATCCTGGTCTCTATCTGCACGAGGCGATTAAAAAATCTTACTTATAACAATAATGTCTAACATATACGGATGGGAATGACTACGCGGGGCACCAAGCTGAGGTCTTGACACATCATCTCCCTTAATCATCATGACTCTGTGAGGAAGGAACTCTTAGTGGGTCCATTTTGCGAACGAGGAAAGGTTCAGAGTGACGAAGTAACTTGTTCAAGGTCACCTAGGCAGTAAGTGGTGGGACCAGGTTGGATCTCCAACTCTGCCTGATTCCAAAGTTAGGCTGTTCGGTTGACAGAGATTTTTATGATTCTCTATTAGTGTCATATGGTGTCATCCCGAACTTCCAACAAAGGTGTTTGAGGGCAGAAACCTACTGTACACTTTGTCATATGCTTCCCTTTCACACTCAAGTGCCCAAAACGGTTTTAAGTCAGAGCTGATGGATACTGGGAGCCTCTTAGATGCTCATTTTGAGGCCCATCAGGACCTGCTGGTTATCTATCTATCATTATTTTAAACATATTTTCAAAGCACTGAAGGTTCACAGATACATCTAGGAAATGTGGGACAGGACCAGAATAACTCGGGGGACCCTCAAACAACTGCTCCAGGAGGCAAAAATGCCTCCTTCTCCCTGGCGTCAATGAAATCTCTGGTGTTGTCAGATGCAGCAGTAACTTTTGGCCACAAGAGGGAAGTAAAGACAAGGCTACCAGGACCAAATCTCCCAGCCTCCATCCAGGCCTCCGGAGCAAGTGGAGGCCTTGGCAGCAAGTGGAGGCCTTGGCAGTGGTTGTTTCTTGTTTTAAGGCCACAAACATCAATCTGCAGATGCCACAACAGGCTGGTGCAAAGCCCTAATTTATGACTTCTCTGCAACTTCCAGCATAAACTAAGCTTTATTCATGCATATATTTGTTCCACCTGCATTTATTGAGCACCTACTGTATTCCAAACACTGTGCTGCTACTGGGGATGGTGGATAAGTAAACTGACAGCCTAGCACAAGTTTCTAAAAGGTATTTGCATTCTCAAAGGAGGCACTCACCATGTTCCTGGAAGGGTGGCATCTCAGAGGAGGTGACGTTTGAGTTGTGTCTTGGAGAAGGTCTGGGAGTTTACCAGACAGAGAAGCCTGGGGAAACCACAACCCAGACAGAGGGAATAGGAGAATGGCAGCTGCAGAAGTTACTGGAGTGGAAGTGATTTTTCTGCTTGCCAGGGGCTGGAATCTGATGGCTACTTTCATGTAAAGATTCCTGAAATTCTCCTGTCTTTTTGGTCAGGTTTTTTTTTTTTTTTGGTCAGGTTTATAACCACCCACAGGAGTAGAGCTAGAGGCCTCTGTTAAAGGGTAACAGTGGGAACCCATCTTTTCTAGAAAGTTCTTGTGATTATATTCTTCTTGAGAATATTTGTGGGAGTTACCAGCAAGGGCAGCAAGGTCTCCCTCTGGAACAAGCTGAAAGGGACACGGCTGGGGGGAACCCCTGGGGGTGCTTCAACATCACCCCTCCTGCATCAGGCCAGGGGTGGGCTAAGGGCCCAGCCCTCAACTCTGGAGAACAGACTGCTTAGCTGCTGGATTTCCAGCTCTTTTTCCTGGGCTCTTTTTCCCAAAATGCTTCTTATCCTTTTGCTCCTGTTTTAGGCCTTGTCTGGGGTCTGTGGCAAATAATAACCTCCCTGGCAGTTGATCTGATCCTCTGGGTATGAGGCAGGGCCGGAAGATCACAAGGTCATTGAGGTCAGTCCTGAGCTTGAATTCAGGTTATGACCACATCTTGGCTGTGTGATCTTAGACTTGGTACTTAACCTCTCTGGACCTCTATTTCTTCATCTGTGGAATGAACGTCATAGTCCCTTCCCACCTGTATAGACTTCCCACGCATATAGACTCTCACTCGTGGTGAGAGATATTAGAGGTAATCATGAATTGAGGTCTAAGTGAGGACCTAGGCTGTGAACTCCAGAATGCCTGAGTATTGAGGGGTAGTGACTAGGCATGTTGGGGTGTCAGGAGCACCTGGGGGAGAGCCATAGGCCAACTGCCTATGGTTCCCACTGGGGTAGACGGGTGTCCTCCCTCCCCCAGTGAGGAAAGGATACCCAGAAACTATTGTGGAAGATTACAGCTATTGTCCCCTCTGGTGCTATCCCTTAGCCAAGGAAGCTGGGAGCCCAGAGGGCCTGAAATGGACAAAGGAGGAGCTGACCTTGAGGAGTGCTAGCATTGCTGCCCCTCTCAACCAGCACATTCCAGAGCTGCTCATTGTCAAGGGAGGCCCCAGAGTGGGCAGGACTGGGCATGAGGAGAGGTCATGTCACTTACAGTTTCAGGGCTATGCCCATGGCCAGGATGAGGTCCCCATGGAGGGAGACTCCAACTCACATTCCCATCATCTTCACCATCACCATCATCACCATCACCAGCATCCCATCCTCCTCCTCCTCATCACGCCATTCCCATAATCATCATCACACTACTCCCATCATCATCATCACCATCCCCATCCCCATCATCATCAGCACACTATCCCCATCCCCAATATCATTACCATCACCATCACCATCCCCATCATTATTATCATCATGACCACCACCATCAACCCTGTAATCAACGTCACACCATCCCTATCATCATCATCATCATCATCATCATCATCATCACCATCTCCATCATTGTCATCACCATCATCACCATCATCATCACCCCCCATGACCACCATCCCCATCACCACCATCACCATAGCAATACTACTGCTAATAAACTAGTAACTAATTTACTGTGCAACTGCACACTTCAGGCATTGTCCCTACGCTAAATCCTCCCAGTAGTATTTGTCTTCATCTGTGAAGACACTGAGGCTTCAGGTCTAAGGAGTCCTCTCTCCCACTCCCTCAGCTCTTGGGAGCCATTTCTCCCAGGGCAAGAACATAGGCCAAGTCCCTTTGGAAATAGTAGAAAAGTGACTTTTAAAGTTCTTGGGGAGGATTTTTTTCTGTCTCTTTTTTTCAGGAGCATGTCAGACTCCCACTTGTTCTTTAGAAGTAAGAACATTCGCTGTATCGGCAGGGGGGCCAAGCACACCACAGAACTGCACGCGGGCAGAATTTTTCTTTCTGCCGCAGTGGGACCAAGTCTTCTGTTCCATCCCCAGCTCTTGACGGCTGGCTCTCTGAATCATGAGGCCCTTTCACTTTCCGGAAAGACATTCACCATCTGCCAG
The DNA here is from genome assembly GCF_018345385.1 of Vulpes lagopus. Lineage (NCBI taxonomy): Eukaryota > Metazoa > Chordata > Mammalia > Carnivora > Canidae > Vulpes > Vulpes lagopus. The sequence continues at coordinate 16,780,708 of NC_054825.1, forward strand.
GAGAGGCAGAAGTCAGATCGGTGGCTCTGAACCCCTGTACTCATGATTTACTAGGAGCCACTCTGGTGGTCCATCAGCCCCTGAAATGGTATCACAGGAGGGATGCGGAAGGTCGGTGCTCCCAGCCCATCGCACACACGCTGCCTCATGGCTTTGGCCTCTCTGGCTTTGGACTCCTTGCTTTGCCTTGGTCAGAAGTAGGGAAGAGGGAGAGGACAGAAATCATCAAGGATGCTTCTGCCTTTGAGAAGGGACTGGCTTGGACCACGCTCAGAGTGACACCCACCCTCACTCACATAGGTGGGAGGACCCAGCTCATAGTCTTGCCCCTGGCTCTTTGCTGGTCCCGTCAGCTAGGGCCTCACTGGCAAACACTTTATGGCTATGTGTGCCCACGTGCTCCTCGCCGTCAGGGAGGTGCCAGCACCTTCCATTTCTGTCTCCCTAGAACCACCTCTGGGTGTGTGGTTATTACATATCAAACTAAGGCCCTTGTATGCGGATGGACAGAGGCCCTTCCCTGCTGCCCTGGAAACATTCACTGTTCAAGAGACATGAAATGTCCTAGAGCCACAATAATAGCTCTGGAGCCACAGCAGGGGAGAGACCATGGAGATCTCACTTTTGTAGAAACGAGCCACATTTTTGCTTCTTGTTTGCCCAAATCTTCCTTCTTGAGGAGGCAAGGAAAGAGAACTATGTTTAGATAAAGAGAGGGTGAGTGCCAGGTCCCCCATGCAGCTGAGGAACCCAGAGGGGCCCTCAAGATTCAGCTACAGCAGCCAGCCACGGGCCTAAGAAGGGGGCCCACCTGGGGGAGGTGGGCAAAGCCAGAACCAGCTGAACTCAAATTCCAAAAAGACTAAACACTGACCCAAAAGACACAGAGTTCATTGAGAAATGAGTTTAAAATTGGAAGGGAATGAGATACAGAGGAGGAACGTGTTTGCCCTCCGCCTCCTTATCTGTTAACGTGGGCATTATAGGACAGTCCAAATTTCCTTCCTGTCATTTTGAAATCCCAAACTCTCAGAAAACACAAAGCCTTTCCTTTCCACCCCCCCCCCCCCCATGTTTGGCACTAAACCTCATTTAGTGGTGAGGTCTGACCAGAATTCACGTGAAACAATTTATAACTTTTATTTGCCCCACCAAATGTGAAAATATAAATGTGTTTGATCAAGGGATGCTACCGCAGACCTACAGGGTGGAGTGTGATGTATGTGCCACAGGGTCTATGCCTACATTTTTTTCTTGATGAAAATCTGGGGGGAAAGGCTTAATTTTGAAACACATCAGGCCCCACGCATTTTAGGATAAGGGCCTGACGACTTGCAACACGGAAGATTGTTTTGAAAATCAAATGAGAGAACACATGTAGAGCACTTAGCGCAGGATTTGGCACCTGGCAAGTAAACCTCTCCCCAGCCCCTGCTCCTGAACGGCACTGCTGCCAGGTGGGGCCTCCCGCAGAAAGGACAACTGGGCATTCTTTCGAAGACCGGTCTTCTCTCTGGGGGAACAAAAGGAAGTTCTTTCTGGGGGAACATAACAGCAGAAGAAGCCCCAGGAACATTCCCATGCACCCCCATTCTATTTCTCCCAGTGAATCAAAGTATCCACCCCCCCCAATGCCTCCCAGTTTTTTCACTAAAATAAGTCAGGTTCCAGAAAGAACGTTGTATTATACAGAGCTTTCTCCCCCAGCTGCTTTAAGTTGCAATACTCTGTTGATTATGAAGCTGAAAAACACATTCACATCTGTCCTTGATCTGGTAAGTCAAGAACATAAAAATTCAGCTACAGAAATGCATTTTTCCACGCCCCTTCCAAAGGGGTAGTTTCCATCAACAGTGCAGGAGAGTAAGAGCTGCTTTACATATGTTTTTGATGCTGAAACTATAACATTTGACTTTTTTTTCTCCTGCTCCAAAGTGTTAACCAAATAAATAAGAATTAGATGGTGTTTGTGTAAACTTAGATACATGACCTAAGATTCTTGTTTCCCTTCTGACTTCAGCATAAGACTTAGCTACTTAATCCTTACACTTTAAAGCATGTGTTTTCTTTATGTGTTTTATCAAATCCGTTTCTGCGGTGAATAACTTCTTTCCTGGCAAATATACAAGAAAGGAGGTTGTTTTGTATTTCCGCCAAGGTGGAATGAACCCCACATTTAAGCCTGTGGCTACCTAGAGGTTGGACCACTGTGCTTCTTTGTCCAGTCAAGGTAGGTTCTCATCTGTTCCCTTCACCTTGATTGCCTGACTTCCAGCCACTAGCCATGAGGAGGAATGGGTAGGAAGGTGACCAGTTGACTCCACTGACCCACGCACGGTGTTTTCAGTTTGAAAACTAGCAAGGTCCTGGACAAATGAGGACCAACTGGTGATGCTGGCCTGGACGAGAGAATGGGGTATCTCAAAGTAACCTATCCCAGCTACTGGGGTAGAATGCACAGACAATTGCCTGAGGGTCACCATTAATTCTGATGAGGTGCACTTACTACATGGCCACACAACCAAGAGGTGGGAGGAGAAGGAAGCTACCAAAGCACAAGAACTTTAGAGGGGAGCCATTGTGGGTTATACAGGGATGGGAGACCCAGCCTCACCTGACAGGAACAAGCCACCAGGGACACATCTCTGGAGAGCTTGGTGAGGACCCAGGTGTGGCACAAGGAGGCGAGGTCCATGGACATGCCTCTCTCACGTCGCCGGGATGGAACAGAAGCTCCCTACCACAAACAAACAACTACAATGGGGGAACACTTAGGCTGTCTGAGGGAAGAGGGCTGAAAAAGGGGGTGAAGAAAATCCAGAATGAATTGATATTATGTTTTGAAAAGACCCAATATGTATCCCAAAGAGTTCATCTTAGATTGTTTTAAATGGAAAGCACCTGAGACATGAACAATGTCAAGTACGAGTTTACTTCTCTGTGGTGAGGGTGAAGATCAGACTGACATTAGTTACAGGGGAAAAGTAACACTCTGAGGATACTCTTGAGCCTTAGAGTGTAAGCGTGGACACCCACCCCGCCAGTGGCCTTATGACTATGACCACGTTCATTGCTTTTAGGATATGGTCCAATTCAGTCCCACAAGACCCTGGACGATGTAGCCCCTGCTCTGTTCCTTTTGCAATCTTATCTGGTACCACTGCTTCTCCTCCCTCTTCATATTCCCCACACTGGTCTGCTTTCCATTCTCCGTTCTTTGATTTCCTCCTGCCTCAGGGCCTCTGCACATCTTCTAGTCCTTCCTCCTGGAAAATGCCTTTACTTCTCCTGGATCACTCTTATTTTCCCCTCCTCATATACATTAGATATCCTTTCTTTGGGGATGCAATTCATAACCTCTGAGATTAGGTCATGAGCCTCTGTTATTGCCTGGATTCAATGGTAATTAGTTGTTTGGATTGTCTTTTTACTTTGACTCAACTACCAAATTGTAAATTCCATGAAGCCAGAAACCAAGTCTATTTTTATTAGTGTTTTATTCTTAACAAGTAGGCAGTTCTGGGCACATCTTCTATCTCTGGAAGGAAGAAAGGCAGGCAGGCAGAAGGAGCCAAGGAAGGGAAGGAAGGATGCATCCAAATAATTGGCTAGCACCCTTCACAGTGCATTTTGCTGTGTAGACCCAGATTATTTTGCCAAGAGTTTCTATTTATCTAAAGGATTATGATCTCTTTAGGACCAAAGACCTTGACTTATTTTATATTTTGTCTCTACCAACTGTCCAATAAATAGCATGTATAAAATATGTATTTATTTATTTTATAAAAGATATTTATTTATTTAGAGATGGGGGAAGGGTGGAGAGGGAGGGGAGAGAATCTGAAGCAGACTCCACACTGAGCATAGAGCCTGATGTGGGCCTCGATTGCAGGACCACAAGATCTTGACCTGAGCCAAAATCAAGGGTTGGACGTTCAACCGACTGAGGCACCAGGCACCCCCAAATATTTACTTTTTTAATAAAATAGTTGGATTTGGGCCTGACAGAGTGTTTCCAGGCAGACAGCAGAGTGCAAGCAGATAAATAAGAGATAGTTCTTTGGATGCTGTCATGGCCATTCCAAATTAACTACAGCCTCCAACGTGTTTCCTCTATCAATCTGATGATCACTTATTTCCAAACGAGGTCAATTCATCCTAGACCTAATCAATGTGCTACAAGTGCCAGATGCTCAGGTTTCTATTTATATCTAACTTAAAGAGAGAAGCTTCAAAGAAGGTCAATTCTGAGCTGCCTGGAAAGGATTGCCCTTGTCTACTATGTAGTTAGAAATAAATACGAAAAATGAGAGAGTGGTGGCTACCATTTCGGAGTGTAGCCCCTGGAAGCTTAAGGGAAGGGACAATGATGTGCCTAGACAACTACATGTAAAAAGGACTTGGCCTGAACACTCTTGTCTTCTTAGAAAATTCTGTCCTCCATGACCTCCTTTGGGAGTAGGAATCTTGTCCTTGAGCAGCTGTCATTTTGTACCATTATTTTGTGTACCAGAATCTTGCCTCCTACTGGATTGTAAACTCCCTGAGGTCAAAAACCATGTTTTAAGCATTTCTGCATCCCCATTACCTAACTCAATGTGGGTACTTACAAGATACTTACAGGCTGACATCAGTGAAACAAACAAATCAACCCAACAACTGAATCTCAATAAGAGGGCTTTGTGGCATTTTTAACTTACCCTGATCCCAGTCCTCACTCCCCAGCTCAGCATGGGTCTTGAAGACAATGGTCCACAATCCCAGTATGGGCACCAGTACCTTGAGGGAGAAAAATGTCTTTTTCTCAAAGAATTGTGGTTGGTTGTTTTGACCTGTCTGGTGGCTCCCTGGAGCAGTTCAAAGGGCTCACCTTTACCTTGCCTGACTAGAACTCACCCAGTGCTGGGATGGCCATCCACCCGGAACTTGTCAAAAACACTTAAAGGCCAAGGTAATAGTTCCTGCTGCCTGGGCAGTGGATAACAGTTGGCGCAAACAATATACTAACCAAAAAATTTGGAAGGAAAGGCTGGGGAATGAGACACTTAGGAAAATAAGGGCTCTGAAACGCTCTGACATTTTCTTGGGAATCTCGAAGGCCACATGCATGCCCAGGGCTGTTTGCACGCTCAGGAAAGAGCGAGGAAGCCCAAAACTCTCCCTTCTGGCTGACATTCAGGTGTTGCATAAGAATGAAGTAAAGGCTCAAGCAGAATTGTCAACTGCCTGGCTGAGTATTGAGGACATCCTCTGGTACGCACACAAAGCCAGCCTACAAAGACTGGGAGTTTTTGTGCTTGTCATTGTTCCAGACATTTAAAGAAACCTCTGTCCAATCTCTACTGATTGCCAGGCAAATGGAAGAGAGCCTTAAGTGGTCACAAACGACAAAGGATACAGGCTTTGTGAAGTTAGTTTAGAAAAATCGTTAAACAAACAAAAGCTCTAACACCCTGCATCAATACAGAAGGAAGATACTCTAATTTTCAAAATTGCTACACTATGATATTTGGTGTCCAGTTTTCAACAACAACAACAAAACCAGAACATGTGCAGAGAGACAAAAGAATATGGCCCATGCACGGGAAGGAAAGTAATCAATAGAAACTGCTCCTGAGAATACCTAGATGTTGGACGTACTAGACCAAGACTTCCTATCAACAATTTTAAATATGCTCCAAGTGATAAAGGAAACCATGGACAAAAAAGCCAAAGGAAATCATGAAAATGATGTATACAACAATTATAAACATATATACACAGGACAGCAGATCCCCCCAATGTGTGTGAAGCATAGACTGGCACAATAGAAGAGGAAACTAGTTGAACAATAATAGTTGGACACCTCAATAGTTTGCTTTGAATAATAGGCAAAGAAATTAGAATAACAGCAAGGAAATGGAACATGAACCACATGTTAACCAACTAAACAGGCATCTGTACAATATGCCACTCAACAGGAGCAGAACACTTATGCTTCTCAAGTGCATGTGGAATATTCTCCAGGATAGACTCTATGTTAAACCACAGAACAAGTGTAAGTTTGAAAAGTTTGAAATCATGTGTTCCTCAGCCACGATGAATAAAATTTGAAATCAATACCAGGGGGAAATCTGAAAAAATCCACAAATATGTGGAAATTAAACAATACACTCTTAAATAACCAATGGTCAAAGAAAAAAATAACAACTTCTGGGAATAGGGAGTTGGAAAATACTTTGAGATGAGTGAAAATAAAAGAACGACATACTGAAATTCATGAAAGGCAGCAAAAGCAGTATTCAGAGAGAAATTTATAAATACCTATGTATAAAAGGAAGAACGATTTCAAATCAATGATACAAACTTTCACCTTAAGAAACTAGAAAAAAAGAGAAAACTATATCCAAAGCAAGCAAAAGAAAGGAAATAATAAAGCCGAAAGCAGAACAGAGATTTAAAAAAAAAAAAAAAACAGGGACGCCTGGGTGGCTCAGTGGTTAAGCGCCTGCCTTTGGCTCAGGGTGTGATCCTGGAGTCCTGGGATCGAGTCCCACATCAGACTCCCCGTATGGGGTCTGCTTCTCCCTCTGCCTATATCTCTGCCTCTCTCTCTCTGTGTCTCTCATGAATAAATAAATAAAATTTAAAAATTTTAAAAAAAGATTAAAAAAAACAGAGAGTAGGTGAGCTGGACGCTGACTTTAGAGAGTCCCATCATTGGCCCTCAGTGGGATGCACAGCTCTGGGGAGGGTGTAGACTCATTTGCATTAGAAGCTCAGAACCCACTGGGAGGGATGGAAGTGGAACCCCAAACACTGTTTCCTGAGATTAAAAGATAGAGAAATCTGATAGGATGGCTCTGGCTGTAGTTCTGTAGCAAGAAAGAAGGCAAGGGGCTCCCTAGAAGAACCATGGAGAGCAGTAGAGGGAGAGCTAGCCTAGGTTGATGGCCAAAAATACATCCCAAGAGTCCAGGAGTTTTATTGGGGGGTGGCCCAGCATGGTGTGTACCTGGCACCCTGGCACGGTGGCACCCTGGTTTATGTCACGTTTTGAGGATAAATGGCTTACTTGATAGTGAATTGAAAGAGCAAATGTGAGGTCCATGGTGGAGTGCCCTAGACAAATGGCAGGGATCTTGGATACAGGAGTAGACTGCAAAGGACCAGCAGAGACACCATGTGACCGTGCCTGCATCAACAACCCAGCACACCACTCAGCTATCTGTGTTCTCTCTGTTAATCCAGAAATTGGAGGCGGGACTGAAAATTTCACTTCTTCATTTAAAGACTCAGGGTTTTGAGGGGTGTCTGGGTGGCTCAGTCTATTAAGTATCTGACTCTTGGTTTCTGCTCATGTCATGATCTCGTGGGTGGTGGGATAGAGCCCCGGGTCAGTCTCCTTGCTCAGCAGGGAGTCTGCATAAAAGATTCTCTCCCTCTTAAATAAATAAAAATTAAAAAAAAAAAAAAAAAGGGGATCCCTGGGTGGCGCAGCGGTTTGGCGCCTGCCTTTGGCCCAGGGCGCGATCCTGGAGACCCGGGATCGAATCCCACATCAGGCTCCCGGCGCATGGAGCCTGCTTCTCCCTCCGCCTGTGTCTCTGCCTCTCTCTTTCTCTCTGTATGACTATCATAAATAAATAAAAATTTAAAAAAAAAAAAAAAAAAAAAAAAAAAAAAAAAGATTCTCTCCCTCTGCCCCTCTCCCTGCTCTAAAAATAGATAAATCTAAAAAAAAAAGACTCGGGGGTTCAGAAGTGGGTGGGAGACTGGGGGAAACCTTCATGATGGACATTCTGCTAACAGAGGACACAATATGTCCTAAGCTGAAGAAACATACAAGCTACACAGATGTTTATACACACATGTACGCACACACCCCACACTCCCTGACATATAATATGACAAGAACAGTTAAAAACATTTAAAGAAGAAAAGAAAAAGGAAACTAAGACTAGAAGAGTTATCTTGTGCCCAGAGAGGGAGGCTAACTCAACAATTAGCTGGGAAGCTCTCTGCATGTGCTAGAAATAGGGCCAGACATTTGTCTCTAAGTTCCTAGGAGTCCATGTAAAGTAGGGAAGATTACAAGTTACCTGATTCACGATGCCCATAAGGTGCATGTGTATTTGTTGCTTTGATATTAGACATAAGAATCTTCTCCTATGACTCCCCATGGGGTGGTTGCTGGTCACTTATATCAAGGACAATGCCCCTCGTGACTATTTACTGCAACAAATGACAAAGCCATATAGTAGCCTCCCCCCTTATCTGCAGGAGATAACTTCCAAGACCCTCACTGGGTGCCTGAAACCATGGATAGTAGCAAACCCTATATATACTACATTCCTTCCTACACATGCATGCGCCTATGTAAAAGTTCAATTTATAAATTAGGTACAGTAAGCAATTCACAACCATAATTAATAATAAAATAGAAAAATCATGATATATTGCAATAAAAGTTATGTGAATATGATTTCGCTCTCTCAAAATACCTTATTATACTGTAGTCACTTTTCCTCTGGTAATGATGTGAGGTGACAAAATGCCTACATGATGACATGAAGCAGGATGAATGATGGAGGGTCTGTGATGCAGCATTAAGCTACCTCTTACCTTCTGACCATGCATCAGAAAACGATCACCTGCTTCCAGACCACGGTTGACAGTGGGTAACTAAAACCATGGAAAGTAAAATGGAAGATTAGGGGGACTACTGTACAACCCTCTTGTGTAACACCCTCTGTATGAGTTGATGGTCCACTCACCCCCAAGTGCAACTTAGTAAAATAATCAGGAAGGGTCAAAGCCTATGTTTCTCTGATGATCAAGATGTGTCCTTTATCAGAGCACAGACCACAGGGAACATGGAAGAAGAAAGAGACCATGCATCCTTCATGTGCTCAGCTGGGCTTTGGTAGCTGGTAAAAAGCGAGAAGCTGGAAATCATACTTTCGACCAAGAACTCAGAGAGAAAGCTTCTGGAGCCTAGTGGTTCAGAGCGCCGACTCAGGAGCAAACCGCCTGGGTCTGAGTCTAGCTCCCCACTCACCATCTGTGTGATCTTGGGTGGTTTAACATCATGGCATCTGTTCTCTTATGAGTAAAACAAAGGTTTAAATGAGGTTGCACATCTGATACACTCGCTGTATTTGTCAGGACTCTTTAGAGCAGCAGAGCCAATAGGATATCATGAATATGAAGAGCTTTATGGTAGAAATTGATTCATGTGGCTATGGAAACCAAGAAGTCCCACAGTCTGCTGCCTTACAGCCTAGAAAACCAAAAAGCTAGCGGTGTAATTCAGTGCAAGTCCAAAGGCCTGAGGATTGAGGCTAATGGTGTGAGTATTGTCGAGTCCAAAAGCCTGAGAACCAAGAGTGCCAACGTCCGAGGGCAGGCAAAGATGCATGTCTCAGTTCAAGTAGAGACAGCAAATCTACACTTCCTCCACCTTTTTGTTCTATCCAGGCCCTCACTGGATTGGGTGGTGTCCACCCGCTTGGAGGAGAGCCATCTTTACTCAGTCTACTAATCCAAATGCCAATCTCTTCCAGAGACACCCTCACAGATACACACAGACACGATGTTTTACCAGCTATCCCATAGCCCAATCACATTGTGCTAAGTTCCAGGGGTTGCAGCATGAATGAAGCCAAGCTCGCTCACTCAGGAAGCTTCATTTAGAGAAGACAGGTCATAAACAAACAGGTGAATATAATTTGTCACATGACAGCAAATACTTCATAGAAAAATCTCCAAGGGGAATGGAGTGAGGCCTGGGACAGGGGAGGTTGTTATTTTATGCAGAGGATTCCAGAACGGCTTGACCAAGAAAGTGTCTTTGAGAGATACCTGACAGAAGTAAGTGGGAGCCATGAAGATATGTAGGGCGAGGGTATTGCCACAGAAGCAAGAGCAGGAAACACATCAAAAGCCTAGTCCTGTGCCTCAGGCATGAGACTCAGTCATCCTGAGGAAATAAGTGATTCTTCTTCACCTGTGTGTCTTCCTCCTCTTCCTCATCAGCCTCTTCCAGGAAAGTTCCTTCTGGGCTTTGTGTGGCCTTCCTTGCCTCTGTGTGCACAAGCTGCATCTCCTTGCACATTTGTACAGCCATCCTGACATGCTGAACACTCCCGGTTGACAAATCTCAGGGGGAAGAGCCACAGGCTAGTCTGGGGCGCAGCTGCTGTCGAGTCATTTGAAAGAGAACGGGAGCCATTTAAAAAATTATTTATTTATTTATTTATTTATTTATTTATTTATTTATTTATTTATGAGAGACACAGGCAGAGACATAGGCAGAGGGAGAAACAGGCTCTAGGGAGACGGATGTGTAACTCGATCCCAGGACCTGGGGATTACACCCTGAGCCAAAAGTAGATGTTCAAGCATTGAGCCCCCCAGGTGCCCAAGAGGGAGCCATTTAAAGAGCATTTGTATAGGGGTGTAGGTTGGCCCTGTTTCTTGGCTTCCCTTTAGGTATATTTCTTAGGGGTTTTAAACATACATATTTAGCTTCCAGCCTTGAGAAACCCCTTCACAGAGGAGTCACGGTGACATCCGAGTATTCCCAGCACACGTGCAGGACAAGTCAAGGACTGAGCTCTGTTGACTCTCCCATGGTCCAGACAGGGTTAACCCAAATTTGCCTGTTTTTTCCTAAAAAAAAGAAAGCTGGAAGCATTTCTGTCTTATTTCTGTTCTCCCCTTAACTGTTTTCCTACATCATCTGTTTTGGGGGGTTTTTTTCTTCCAAGAAGTCATTCTTTTGTCCTTTTGGAAGGATGAAGTCGTTTTTTATCTCATTGTGTTTACCCAGACCCTTATCACCAAGGGCTTTGTAAGTTATGCCTGCTATTCCTTCGCTTCTGGGTATAATTAGTGCCCATTGTAATCACACAACTGACCAATCGCGGGAGGCCCCCAGGGGGACCAGGGCTGGGAGACAGGCTATTCATAAAATCATACTTAATATAGTCTTATCTTGCCAGGGAAAAAAGCCATCTGTCTGGCATGCTGCAACCCAACGCCAGGCAGGTACTCCAGCCCTCCCCGAGGTAACAACTCTCACCAAAGTGTGCGGCACACGGGCTTCAAGAGGGAAAAAGCCACACAGAGGAAATCACTGGAATGTTTAGGGACATGGTCAAGGTGGGTTGCCAGAGTGCCGTTACTAGATAGATGCACCCCAAGACCCCAGAGAACGGAAAAGGATAGAAATAAGAGAAGGAGAAGGCTCCTCTGCATCTCTCTCCCACTATAGAAAAGCAGCTGGCTTTCCTCTTCCTAAAGATTTTCCTTGAAACTGCTGCAAAATAAAGCATAGCCAGGAAGTTAATGAGTCCCACCCTGTCCCTTTCTCTTCTCCTCTCCCAAAGAAGGGAAATAGGCTCATTTATATAGGTCAGCATCTGAAGGTAATTAAAAATGTAATCTTGTATTTGCAGCCAGCTCTCTCATCTGTAGGAAATTCCCACCACCAAGTGATGCTACTGCTCTACCACTCCGGTGTACTTTAAGCTTTTTTTTTTCCCCTTCTCTTCTCGCTTATGGAGTGGATGCATAAGTGCATCCCCATTAGCCATCTGTCCTGGCTGAGGGGATTACAGAAGGAATAAATACCCCCATTTTACAGATGAGAAAACTGAGATGCACAGGATTCCACAACGCACCTAAGTACAGCGAGGCCAGGACTAAACAGCCAGTTTTCCTCATTTTCTCGGTGAAAGGTTCTTTTTCCTGCACCACAAGGATGAGAAGCGAGGGTTTGTTCCTGTGCATTGATTTCTTCGGTTGGCTCAGTTTCCACGTGTGATAACTTCAGCTGCAACATGTTCCAACAATAAAAAGAAGACTCCACTGAAGGAGGATTTTATGTCAAATTTTAGAGCTAGACACTGACTCGCGGCACATACTGACGATCCCTTACATTATGGACAAAAGCCTGTGCCCCAGAGCGGGGCATGCCGGCCAGGAACGACACACAGAGGAAGTGGCCATCCACACTGCAAGGGCTCCTGACCTCGGAAAGGTTGATGCAACATCCATCCAATGGATCTAAAGTTATTGCCCAATCCTCCTCCTATATAACCGTGTCTACCCATTGTCTAGGGATCAGCACCGTGAAATGTGAGTGATTAGGTGACTTTCTGGTTGTTTGGGTTCTAAATGGAATTTATGATATTAAAACCGAGTGAACACAGATTGGAGTGTTCCACCAGAAAGCAACATTATGTAATGAGTAAGCCAAACACTAGACTGGGAGTCAAGACACCTTTCTGACTCAAGTTCTGTTAATAATTCCTTGGGTTATCTTAGGGAAGGGATGGGGGCCAGGATCGGGTTCCCCATCTGCCACTAACTGGCTGGCTGATTCCAACTTCTCTGACACTGTTTTCTCATCTGTGAAATAGGAAGTGGAGGTGTTGGACAGATTGATCTGGAAGAGACCTTCTGCCTTGAGAAAACTGTGATTCTAGCCCATAGCATTGATTCCCTCCCATCCCAACCACCGGCAGATCATCTTGGAATTAGCAAATAATTTAGGAGGACAAGTCAAGTCTGAACTGGACCTCCAAAGGAGCTTGCATTTTCCTTACATTATCCTTTCGTTCCAGGGGGTAGGAAATGGGAGGTGGCTGGGTAGAAGCAGTCTTTAGTTCCACAGCTGGTTTTGTTCAAATATAGTGGTATTTGTTGTAATAGAATTTGATCTGTACCAGTGAGCATTTACGTTCCCTTAATAAAACATCTTCCCTTCCCTCAGTCCGGGGGGGGGGGGGGGCTCTTTCTTCTAGCAAATCCAAAAGCAACATTCTCCTTAACGTGCAGGTGACAACCAGGTGACAATGCTGAGAGAACTTCCTGGCCATCCCCTCACTGTTCGGACGAGGGGATCAATGGCAACTGTAAGCAGCACCAGGGCTCACCCTTAGCCACGGCCTCCCCAGCTAGTGGCCAGAAAACAGGAAAGAAAGGCGCACACATAAATGAGAGCTCAGCATTTTTCTAAGGGTCTTCCTTCTCCTGAGTCCATCGGAGTTCAATAGCAGGTCCACAGGGAGGCCCCCACTGAGAGCGCCCTGGCAGCTCAGGGGGCAGGAAGGGGGAGGGAGGCAGTGGGGAGCGCCCCCCCTTCTCCCACTATTGGAGCCCGGCATGAGCCTCCTTCATCCCTTCTACTTTGGGCCTCTCTCGCACATCGCCTCCCACCCCCAGCCCCCGACACACAATCCTGAATAAATATGCCTGGCCCTGGTCCATGTGGGAATTCTGGAGAGTTACGATTGTTATTTCCAGGAATGCACAGACACCAGCAAAAATTCATTTCCCAGACGCATGGCTATTTTGAGAACCAAATCTCCTGCTCTGTAGCAATCACATTGGGGGCTTTTCAAGTCTTGCTTTACAATAGAAACTTGTTCTGCCTTCAGCTGCCTTTTACCTACAAGAATTCAATAAGAGAGAGAGAGGCCATTAGAGTTTCCTCTCCCCATCTCCGCTTTGGCACGACATACATTTCTGGCCAACTTTCCTGGCTCTACATCTTAGTAAATTCTTCCTGACAATAGTTAGTGACAAGCATGTCAGAAACAACAAACTCCGTCATCTATATGGCTTATCAATAATTTAGTCTCTTCCCCCTCGTGAGAGCCTGTGTGTTTTGCAATAATGAAATATATGATTTTAAAAATAAATAATAGGCTGTTGTCAGCCCGATCGTAGCTGCTAGTTATGAATGTGATTGATTGATTGAACATTTGACTTCATCTGCTCTAGCAGGATCAAAGGGAGACTCTTCCACCCGCCTAAGGCCACTAGCAATTTATTTAGAGACTGTGTTCGTATCCCAGCAGGTAGCAATATTGGACTGAGGTACACAGAAAATCAGCTCTTTGAGGTTTTTTCCAAGTCCAAGGGAAGCAACAAATGAGATTTTTTTTTTTTTAGTTCATTAAATCATTAACCACTTAATCACTAAAAACAAGACATTATAAGCATTCCCCTTCGCTGGGATACCCAGGAAACGGAGTGTTGCTCTGCTGAGATCGGGTGTTGGAAGGTAGGCCCTTTTTACACAACATGACAGTCTCTAATTTTTTATTTATATGGCACTGTATTTTTTTTTCTTCATCTTAACTAATCAGTGTGGCAACAGCCACGCTGACATCCGAAAGTGACAGGTGTCTGCATTGCAATGAGGTGTCTCTACAGCCACCAATGTGGGGGCAGGAAAAGACAAAGGTGTGGAGGAGATGTTTGTAAAACAAATGTTGCGACTGCGAGGCTGCTTGAACGGGAAAAGGGAAAGAAAGGGAAGAGAAAGCGGGGTGTAGGGGATTGCCCGAGGTGTGTGCCACCCCCGCTCCCCAGCCAGCCCCAGCCGGGGCAGAGGTCTTCCCTAGTTTGGCTGGCCAGTCTCCAGCATAGGAAAGACTGCATCCTTCCTTTCTCAAGTAGGGTCTCGAGGTCAAGTGTGATTCTTCATCCCTTACACTGGCAGCTTCCCTGGGCTTTTAAAAACCCTGCAAACCCGAGCTCTCCCCGAGAGCGGGGAGCTGCTCAGCATTGCAATGAGCGGGGTTGGTCTGGAACCTGAATCTGGTCCTAACCAGGGTGCCGGGAATAAAGGCGACAGGATGAGAAGGCCCGAGGACATCCACCCACAGAGGGACAGGCCCATCTTCACAAGAGCAGGTGACGGTCTTAGTTGTTCTAGCAGGGGAACGGAAGAAAGGGAATGTGTCTTCCCTTTCCGGCTCCCCTAGTCCTGCGCTGTCTGACCTCAGGCAAGGCAATTTAATCATCATCCCGATGCTTTTGACTTCATAGGGCCTTTCATCCACGGATCTCAAAGCACTTCACAAATAGCAATTCATTAACCTTCACAACCCACCCTGGGGGACGAAGGGTGGGCAAGTTTCCCCTGTGGTGGAAGCGCTCAGCTGGAGGCACGCGGAAAAGCAGTGCTTCCTTCAAGGTCACTGGAAAGTTGACCGGGGAAACTTGGGAGTGAGCAGCTGGCGTCAAGATGGGGTACCGCTGAGGGCTGGGGCCTCAGTTTACCCTCCTCCGTGCCATTCGGGCTGGATGCCCTGCCCTGATTCTCCTCACATGGAGCAAAGGAGTCCAGTTCAGAAAGGGGCAGGAAGGGCAACATTGCTCCCCGCCAGCTGTGCACTAACTGCTCTCATGCACACGCCACATCTCATCCCCTTCCTACAGGAAGCCAGTGAAGTGCCCTCCACTCCATTTGACAGGAGAGGAGACTGAGGCCAAAGGCTGTAAGGAATTTACTCAAGGTCACATAACTCGTAAGGAGTGGAGCTAATGATCGATCTGTTTATAATAATAATAATAATAATAATAATAATAATAATAATAATTCATGTATATTCACAGGCACTGCCCCAAGGCCACCCCTGAGAATTCTGTTTTCGATCATGGGCCTTTCTGGGTTTATGACCAACTCATCCATTGAGCCGATGAGCTGTAGCAGGAAATGTCGAGGCCAGGGATGGCAGAAAGCCTGGCTCGGTTTGCAAAGCTCTGCCAAGCTCGAAAGTGGAGAGCCACAGAGACAAAAGAGTAGCTCTGCAAAGGGATGGGGAGGCCGGGCAGATGAGAAGAACAGCGTGGGGCGGGGGGGAGAGGTTGCCAGGGATGAGTTTTAGGGGATGAGTTTGGCACCAGGATGGAGAATGGGGCAGCAGCTACTGTGCATGCGTGAACTGTATATCACAGCGAGATGGAGAGATGAAGAATTTTAGGAAGTTTTGCTTTGCATTATGATGTGGTTTCTCAAGGGAATGCGATGTAGATTGGAACTGCTGGGCTGCTTTCGGATGCCGACTGACGCTTCCCTGTGTGCGCTGCCAGGCCGAGTCAGGCCGAGCCAGGCCAGAGCTGCTTGGTGTCCAGGGGGCGGCCCATCTCTGCCCTTCTCGTGCCACACTGCCCGCCACTCCTCCCCTGGGGCTGAGCGGGCCACTCGTGTTTCTGTGGCCCCATGTCACGGGGTAGAAAGGGTGTCGATCACATGCTTTTCTTTTTTCTTTTTAAGATTTTTTTTTTTAAGATTTTATTTATTGGGATCCCTGGGTGGCACAGCGGTTTAGCGCCTGCCTTTGGCCCAGGACGCGATCCTGGAGACCCAGGATCGAATCCCACGTCAGGCTCCCGGTGCATGGAGCCTGCTTCTCCCTCTGCCTGTGTCTCTGCCTCTCTCTCTCTCTCTCTGTATGTGACTATCATAAATAAAAAAAAAAAAAAAGATTTTATTTATTTATTCATGAGAGACACAAACACAGACTGAAAGAGAGAGAGAGAGAGAGAGAGAGAGAGGCAGAGACACAGGTAGAGGGAGAAGCAGGCTCCATGCAGGGAGCCTGATGTGGGACTGGATCCTGGGTCTCCAGGATCACGCTCTGGGCTGAAGGCAGGCGCTAAACCACTGAGCCACCCAGGGATCCCCATGATCACATGCTTTTCAAAAGCTCTTGCAACTGCTTTGTGATTGAATGCTCCTTCCTGTGAGTAACCTTGCTGGGGCTTGGCAGGACTAGCAGCACAACTGACCCTGCCATTCCAGTGAGCTCATGCATGTGCCAGGAACAACCAGTGTTTGCAGGTTGTATTAGGACCATAACAAACAGCCACAGAATGTCAATGGCTTAACATAATGAAATATGCTTTCTCACACACGTGATGTCCCGTGTTGTTGGCACTGCTCCGCAGTTCTCCAGGGCAGGTGACCTCCAAGCCATGACTCCAGGGACCAGGCTTCTAAGTCTCATGATTCCCCTATCCTCTGGGGCCTTGGAAGTCCTTCACATCCATTTGCAAGAATGGTAGAACCATACGGTGTGGAGAAGGGCACAAAAGCCAGGAGCCAAGCCTGGAAGTAGATACACGTCACAATGCCAACCATGTGGCCCCCCCTCACCACCAGGGAGGCTGAGATGTCTTATCCAGCTGTGTGTCCCTAAGGAAAGGGAGATCGGGTTTGGTAGCATTAAGCAGTCTCAGCTATACAGGGCCCTCCATCATGAGACCAGGTGTTCCCATCTCAGCCAGACTTGGGACTCTGCTAGTGCTGGTCCCTCAGGGCGCGGCGCATCAAGTCTGTGGGTGCCACGCAATTCCCTCTGAGTAAGCTGGAGTCCTCCAGAGGAGAACAGAGTTTGGAACACTTTTGGGGAGTTTTGGAAAGGCTCTATGGACCTAGACTATTGGGAGACATCTGACATTTTCTGGCTGGAGGGAGGACATGTCTGGTTTAATAACCACCTTTAAACTGACATTGACCAAGGCAGCCTTCTCTTTATTCTGTAAGACACGAAACCAGAAAAGCAAAAAACACAAGCCATGTGCAAGGACCAAATAGAAATGGATACCTCACCAATACACATAAGATGAATACTAAAACTCCTCAAACGCCTATCTCCAGCATCCATCCAACCAAAGTTGGTCTTGCTTTCTTGGAATATCTCTCATTATTATCCTGATTTATCCCTCATTTTCAGGACAATGGCCTCAGTTTTCTTTCCATGTGGAGTCATGGCCTCGGCAGTGAAGCTGATAGGAAACTCCATTCCTCTCTTTCCCTGGAGAAACCATGCTTCCCGGGTCACTATGACAATCCCCAAACATGGAGCTTTATTTTGGAACACAACCGAGCACACTCCTCATGGACTACAGGGGTTTCATAATGACAAAAATCTGCTTACTGCACAGTCTGTTTTTCTTCATTTCCCCTGAAAATACCAGACTCTGGTTGTAATGGAGAACCAAGGCTGAAATACTGCAAAGCAATACTTGTACTTCCTCCAATGTTCTTTTCTCTGCTGCCTTCAATTCCTCTCCTTTCCCATTTGTAAAGACAAAGGAGAAAATTCTATAACTACTGGCGTCTGTCCAGGAATTTGGAAAAAAAAATGAAGCAAGACAAACAACAGAGAAAAGTGAACAGTCAGTGGAATGGCTTACCAGCCTTATAGTGTAAGGTGAGTATGTTGATTTTTTGTCCTCTTCTCCCTAAATGTCTAGCTCTTGATCCAAATTTTCACAGTAAAATCAAGGGCTGATAAAAGAGCCCTGCAAAACCCCTACATGGAGATGAGTTGCCCATCATTATGCATCCTAAATCTTTAAAGAAGTCATCTGGTTTGGCTCAGTAGTTTGGTTTCTGAGACTCTACCTAAAATTAATGAATGAGTTTGGAGTCTTCCAGAAGCAGAGCCTGAGACAAGGATTTGGTGCAAGTGAGCAGTTTCTTTGGGAGGTGATTCCAGGAAGCATGATGAGGGAGTGGGTGAATGTGGGAAACAGGAATGACAGAAAAGCCAATATGATGGATACACTAATGGGTCAGACTAGGTGGGTAGCTGGGGCTCAATCCTGTGAGGACTGTCTGACGGAGTGTGTTCTACACTCTGTCCATTGTGTCTGTTGTCATGCTGAAGAGCAAACAAGCTGCAATTCCCATCTCCATTGATTGAGGTTTGCTCAGAGACATTAATGTTGGCACGTCCAGGCTATTCTACATGTATGTAGGCCAAGCATGTTTCCATAGGTGAGAACAAATCCACTCAGGTGACACAGGAAACCAACAGATCATCCAGAGACTGTCTTCACAGGCACCCCTGAGAAGGGCCTAGGGATGGGATGCTGACAGTATCTGCTATAGATAATAACCATATAGAAAAAAGAAACATAAAAACCATATAGAAAAAGAAAAACATAGATATATGCCTAGCTTGTACTATAATACTCCAGAAACCTAACCATTTAGGTTCACTGTTACCTATAACAGAGAAAAATTGGAAGCAATTTTAATGTCCACAGTAGAGAGAGGCTTACACGTGTTCTGGTATATCTACTCGATGAAATATTGCCCTTTGCGATTTTGTTCAATAACGTTACTGTTGCCGGGCTCTGTACCAGGTCCCGCGATCGCTATGGTAAAAAAGACAAACCCAGTTCTTGCCTTCCAAAAGTGTATGGTCTCATTTGTTTATGATGCAGGATTTTAAAAAAACATAGATATATGCCTAGCTTGTACTATAATACTCCAGAAGCAGGATTGTATATACGGTATGATCTTAATTCTGTTTTTAAATATGCATATAAAAAAGGCTAGAGAGAAGTATATCAAATTGCTAATGGGGTTCTCTTCAGATGATGGGAGTTTCTTTGCTTCGTACATTTCTATTTTCACCAAATTTCCTATAATAAGAATGTATAAGGGCGAAAATAATAAACTTTATTTGAAAATAAGGGAAAAAGGAGTCACCTGCCAAGCAGCGGGGAACTCAAAGCTGGCCCTGCTCACCGCCTCCCTATGCTGGACTTTCATGTGTGTCTAGCATTTCTGGTTCCCTGCTGGATCTGGAACCAGTATTTCATGTGAAGTAATTTGGGGCACTTCTCAGGCATGACTGGGGCCTGGGGGGGAGGCAAGCATCTCCTTTTTTTTTTTTTTTTTTTTTTTTTTTTTTTTTTTTAAATGTTTATTTTTTAATTTTTGTTTATTTATGATAGTCAGAGAGAGAGAGAGGCAGAGACACAGGCAGAGGGAGAAGCAGGCTCCATGCACCGGGAGCCTGACGTGGGATTCGATCCCGGGTCTCCAGGATCGCGCCCTGGGCCAAAGGCAGGCGCCAAACCGCTGCACCACCCAGGGATCCCAAGCATCTCCTGATTAAATGTGAAGTTCTTAGGGCACAAAGAGAACAAGAAATAGCTATCCTCTTTTTTCTCTTAATTTACTGAAATATGAAGCCCACGGTGATGTCCAGGCTGGTTCCTCCATATGCTGGTGAGCTCTGACACTGTCTTCCATAGTTAGCCAGTGGCTTCAGTGTCTGCAAACTTTCTGCTTCTGTAGGAAAGTTACCTTCCCACAAAGGGGAAGGGACCTCCATGTTGAGAATTTTCTTGCCAGTTCTGTTTCTGGTAGACTCTTGAAGTTTGGGAATGAAAGATGCTACCTACATATAAATTATCCTCGTCAAATGCTTTGGTTGTGTGCAATGAGCAGGCTTAAAGGAGCAGAAGTATGACCATATTCAATGTCATTTCATTTACTGCAAGACTTACACTTGGCAAAGTTCACCCTGAAATATTTTCCATGCAGTTTAAAGGAGTTAAAGATCTTGAAAATCCTCTCCCTAGACTCTCCCAAACACCTTAATTCTAAGTTATTTCTGGTAGATGGAAACACTTTAGTTCTCTGAGCTGTTTGTTAATTCAGTATTTGGCTGGAGGTCCAGGCAGCTGCGTAGTACAACGCCAGGGGGCTCCACTCACGTAGCTGTCTCCTGTTGTCTCGCGACGAGTTTCTATATAGATCCAAAAATGATTTTCAAAACAATTCTTCTCGACGTTCCTGAATTTCTGATAAGGCTTTTGGATATTTAATTCTGAGAAACATGCTCCAAGTGAGGGTCATATACACTTTGGAATCATGATAAACAGCTCTTCCCAAAGTGTGTTATGCATTACCAGTTCCTTGGGATATCAACAGAGCTTTTGCAAAAGACGAGGGCCATGATTTAAATTAAAATGAATTTAGGAAAGGCTGTTTAAGTAAACTTAAACTGCTTATTGCTGCAGGAGGATGTGGTCTTGAATATGCCCATGGCATGTATCTTTATGAATTTCCAAGACAGCAGCAGAATACACAATGTTTCCAAATTTTTGAATGCTGAAGTGTGGCTTCTCCAATTTCTCTTTTGGGTTTTGCCCCATGCCTCATCCAGCCGCCATCTGCAGTAGGTACAATTACTAACACCAAAGCATACGGGGCATCAAATCCAGGCCTGTGGCTCTCAAACAGCAGTGTGCATCTGAATTTTGTGGAGAACTTGTTAAAACATGATCCCTGAGCCTGTCCTGAGAGGTTCGGATTTAGTAGGTCAGGGTAGGGCCCAAGAATATGCATTTCTAGGTTCCTAGGTGACGCTGTTGCTACTATTGGAGGGACCATATTTTGAGAACTACTGGTGTAGAGATATTGAGTGATTCCCCAGCAACAGACCACCCGGAGGAGCAGGAGTGATTTACTAGAACAGCTGGTCCTTTTTACTAGGTATTTCCCATTTCCCCATAAAATGCATGATAGTGAAGAGATGCTTGATTTCAGAAGACCAGGGTTGAAGGCCTAAAGGTGGAGATAGGATCTACCTGGGAACATAACTAAATGCAAGAAGAAGAAGCTACAGCACAAGGTAGGAGCTCATCTGGGACAGGGGTAAGGAGGACTAGCATTGGTGTTAGACAACCTGGCATCAGAGCCCAGGCAAATAATTTCTTTTCAGCCTCAGCTTCCTCATCTGTCATATGAATGTCATGCTCTTTGCCTGCTACAGTTATGGGAAGCACAAACCAGATAGCAGATGCAAAGCACTCAGCACCATATTACATGGCAGACAGTCAATAAATGGGAGGCAGAAGACTTGCTTAATGGGAATAAGGCAAGGATTGGGTATAGGAAGTGGTGCATCAAGGCCAAGCAACACACCTGATTACTGAACAGCTGGTCCAGGTTCCTTTAAAATAGTTTTGTCTGGGGTTGGGAGTGGTGTGGCAGGGGGGCTGGCTGGCTCAGTGGTTGAGAATCTACCTTTGGCCCAGGGCATGATCCTGGAGTCCCGGGATCGAGTCCCACATCAAGCTCCCTGCATGGAGCCTGCTTCTCCCTCTGCTTAGGTCTCTGTGTCCCTCATGAATAAATACATAAAATCTTTAAAAAATACTTTTGTCTGGGATTGTTTTTTTTCTTTTTTAAAATATTTTATTTATTTATTCATAAAAGACATAGAGAGAGAAAGGCAGAGATGTAGGCAGAGGGAGAAGCAGGCTCCAGGGAGGGAACCTGATGTGGGACTCCATCCTGGGACCACAGATCATGCCCTGAACCAGCGGCAGGTGCTCAACCGCTGAGCCACCCAGGCATCCCCTGGGATTGGTTTCTTGTTGTAGAACTGGGATTTGGCCTGAGAAGCCCCTTGGGGAGGGAACCATGAATGCCAGGAGCAGGACCACCAACTCAGAAACTGCCTGGTCTCAGGCTTCTCCCAGAGCCCTCAGTGCCCAGCAAGACATACAGTAAGTGCTCATGAAATATCTATTGAAGAATCTATGTATTTGAGAGAGAGATACAACCAAGTTGGCCCCAGGAGCCAGTGAACAATAAAACATCAAGATTTTGCTTTAGCTGCTCAAGCTTTTTCTTCTCAGAACAAACAAACAAAAAACAAAATGAAACGAAGTGAAAATAAAGTCAGACAAGCCTTTGTTTCTGGAAAAACACTGAACAAATACACTCGAGTTATTATCTCAAGAAAAATCAATGACTTTCCCATCCACCAGTGTATGAGCCTTCGGCGTTGACTTGGAAACACTGAAGTCCTCCCGGCCCAGAGCTCTCCTGAGTCCACTGGCTGAGCGTGCAGGCTCCAGCCTTCTCGGCCAGCCGATCCAGTGTGAAATCATTTCCTTCTTGGAGCTCAGAGCCACCGCTGCAGGGACTGACGCGCCTGCGAAGCCCTCTGCCTTTTGGCTAACACAGCGAGTGCACAGAGAAAAGAGGAGGAAATCAGGCAGCTTGTGGGGCTTGGGGTTTTGGGATATCAAGGGGGAATTAGCCCCAGCCTGGAGAAGGGCCGGGAGCTAAGCAGAGACCTGGCTGAGCAGCAGACTCACCTGGGGACCTTTTATTTAAATTATTGTTATTATAATTATTAAAATTATTATTTAATGACAGATTCCTAGGTCCCACCCCTACTAGATTCAGAAACTCCATTGTAACATCCTCTTTTGGAGATTCCACGATGAAAGAAAGTGCAGGCACGGATGCTGTTTCAGTCCTGGAGATGCCATTGTTCTGAGCTACTTCCAACCTTTTGCAGCTCACCCAGGAGTCTTGGGCTAAAGAGAATTCCTCCCCAAGTGCTCTCCATGGAGGACCAAGCTGACAACATTGAAAAGGAAGGATGTGCTTTTAAGAACATGCAATATGGAAATGAAGAGGGGGAAATTCTCAGACTTCTCTCATGGTGGCAGCCGCATGTCTACAAGCACATTTTAGAAAGGATTCATCTTCAAAAACAGTCACAAAGAGCAACTAACGCAGAGCAGAAGTACACCATGATGTCTGTTTAGAAGAATGTCAAGATGCCTCCTTTCGGCACTTTGGCTCCCAGGAAGAAAAAGGAGACAAAGAGGACTCTTTCAGCATCTTGCTAAGAGATGAGGAGCCAGATCTTGACTCTGAGAAGCTGTGAACCACTCTCTCAGCCGCTCCACTCCGGCTGTTGCACAGGGGAGTAGTTCATATTATGGAGGGGCCTGTAGCAAGTGGTTTACACACCCTATCTCATTTAATTATCACAATGGTCCTGCGATATGGGTTGGGGGTCAGCATGCTTTGGTCAGCCACCTGCTTTTGTAAACACAGTATTGCTGGCACACAGGCACTGCTGGTCTCTTACATACCACCTGCGGCTGCTTTCACTCCCCAACAGCAGAGCCAGAGTGGTTGGAACAAAAACCCTATACCGTGTATTGAAGAGATATCTGGACTCCTGTGTTCATTGCAGCCTTATGCACAAAAGCCAAGATATTGTGCCCAACATTAGATATATGGATATAAGAGATAGGTGCCCATCATCAGATATATAGATATAAGATATAAATGTCCACCATCAGATAAATGGATAAAGAAGATGTGGTATGTATACACACAAGGGAATAGTATTTAGGCATGAGACAGAAGAAATTCCTGGTATTTACAGCAACATGTATGGACCTTGAGGACATTCTGTTCAGTGAGACAAGTCAGATGAAAAAAAAAAAAAAGACAAATGCTGTATGGTATTACTTTTATGTGGAATCTATAAAAGCCAAAATCATGCAAACAGAGAGTAAAGTGGTGGTTACCAGAGGCTCGGTGGGTGGGATAGGAGAAATGTTTGAGGGTACAAACTGGCAACTAGTCAGTCGATAAACAATCCTGGAGATCTAATGCACAGTATAGTGAATGTTTACAACAATGCAGTATTGTAATAATCTAACTCTTAATTATTCCTGTCGCAAACGTGAAATGACAATTATGTGAAGTGATAGAAGTGCTAACACTATAATGAAATCATATCATAATGTATAAATCTATCAAATCGACATGATCAACACACTGTATACTTTAAGCTCACACAACCATTATAGGAAAAGCATATTTCAGTTCCAAAAAATAAAAGAGATTACAAAATAAAAGAAGAAGGAAATCCTACCAGTTGTGACAACATGGATAGACCTTGAGGGTGTTAGGCTAAGTGATGTAAGTCTGACAGGGAAACTAAACACTGTATGTTCTTACCTAGATGTGGAATCTAAAAAAGCTGAACTCAGAAATAGAGAGTAGAATGGTGTTGGCTAGGGAAGGGGTTGGGGCACATGGGGAGATGCTGGTCAAAGGGTATAAATTTTGATACAGCGCTGTATTCAATACTTCAAAGTTTCAGAGAGAGGAAGTTATAAATGTTATTTAAACACAAAAACAAAAACAAAACAAAACAACTCGTTTGCTCCATAAAGTCTGAAGTATTTACTCTGTGTCCCATTATAGAAAAAGGTGTGTTGATCCTTAAAACTGTGAGGCCCCTATTGGTCCCACTTTACAGATAGGGAAACAGAGGCATGGAATGACTGTGTATCAATTAAGATCATTTAGGTTATAAATGACAGGGTCAGAGATGCCTTTGGCCCCCCAAGCTAACTAGTCCCATGCTTCTCCTACCCTTCACTGCTGTGCTTCCTCCTCTATTGTGTTGGCCTGTCCCTGCTAAATATGTCGGACAAGAAGGACATGTTTATTTGCTGTGAACATGTCAGGCTAATGATTACACAGGGGCCTGCAGGAGATTTCGGAGTCCCAGAGACTGGTCATCCAGCCCACCCCCTCCTCTCCAAGCCCCTAACAACTGAGCTCCCAGCCCACCCAGAGTTTATAAGAGAGGCAGCCATCCCACATGGACAGAGAGCTCTCTAAAGTCCAGGAGACCAGCTCAGGGGTACGTGGACTAGGGAAGAAGTAGAGAAGTGCCAGCTAGCCCCAAGCAAAAGGGCAATAGCTGCTCTTGGCTGACCAACACCCATGGAACTCATCCCTGGTCCTACCTCTGAAGTCAGGCCCATGTCTGCCTTGACTGCTTATTCTGGCCTTAACAATGTCTTTCCACCCAGCCTCAGCTTGATTGGCCTGTTGATGTTGCTCACCACCAGGATGCCTCCCATGTGGATTCCCATCCAGTCCTGGTTTCTGCCTATTTGGCTTTGGCTCAGACTTACACCCCATGGGTAACAGGCCACTCCCCAACAAGGGTCTGCAGCCTCTAGGGAGTATCAGAACTAAAGCTTCACATCTTAGGCAGAAAACCAAAAGTTTCCATACATATCCTGCAAGACCAAGCCAATCCTAAGAATAGGATAAGCAAAACTGGTGGAAAGGATGACTGAGTTAAAAGTCACCGAAATTTCTGACAATACAGAAATACTTATATAAATTATGGTAAATCCATACAGTGGAATACTATGCAGTCACTTAAAGACTGAGATTAACAAATATTTCTTAAATAATGTGGTATAGCAGGGCCAGGGCCAGCTTCATGGGTATGGGCCTTGAACCGTTAAACAGAGTCCCATCCTTGGTGCTCACACTTGGTTTAATACTCATTGGCTACTATCCAGAAATTCTTAATAATTTTTGAGCAAGGAGGCTCCTTGTTCAAAAACATTTTCATTTTGCACTGTGCCCAGAAATTATGTAGCTGGTCCCGATCAGGGATAAGTCCCAGAATTCATTCCCTCCTATCTTTTAGTAATAGAACTCCCCTACAAACCAACTCCACCCCGCCCCAACTCTCACCCCAACTAAGGCTTCCTGTGAGGATTCCTTTCCAGAATTTCTTGGGAAATTGTAATGTTTTTCAAAATCCTGAAGGAAAATTTAGTGAAGAAATGAGGACCATGAAAAAAGGTATCACAATTTTCCCAAGAATCAAAGCTTAACGATCAACAGAGAAGACACAGGACTGGTTTGAATTCATCAGTGTCAACTCAAAAGCAAGAGGAGACAACGTGGGCAGGTTAAGATCCACATTTTCAGGAACCAGGATCAGAGTACATGGGAGAGAAGTGGTCATGATCTACTCAGCCTGTCTTGTTATGTAGCTCTTACCCCACTCCAAGTGTGTGTTCATGACATGCTGTGAATGGCAAGTCATTCTTGCAGATAAAACAAATATTATTAAACTTATATGCATGTGTACTTTATCTATCTCCTGTTATTGATAGTCTCAGAAATAACAAGTTTTGGAAGCAAAGGAAGTCTGTAAATTGGACATTTTGATGTGTAATTCTGCATAATGCTTTAACTTTGTTAGATCTAAATGTTACACTATTTGAATATTACCGAGTAATGTTCACTGATATTTTCCAGCGTTTGATTATTTACTACAAGCTATTGTTGTTGTGAATTTACTAAACTTAGTAGGTCTTATTTATTGAACTAATATTGTTAGATATCCATAGACTGAGAAAAGAATATGAACAACATTGGAGTTCTTCTAAGACTAACTTATGTTTCAGGAAGTTCCAAGAATCCTCAAGAATTCCAACTTCTCATTTGTAAATTCTGAAGCTTAACATCCGTTGTGAAACACCAATGCAACATATGATTGTCCAGCTAGAGACTACAATTTCCAGCCCCCCACCCCCTGCGCCTTAGAGCTAATCATGTTCTAGGTTTTGACCAATGAGGCGTAAGCCCAAATGAAGCGTGAACCTTCTGGATTATGTTTTTATGAGAAAGCTGTCTGCCCTCCACTCTTTCTTTCCCTCTTTGCCTCAGCTTTGGAATGATGAAAACTGGAGAAGCCATATGGGATCAAGATATGGAGACCATGTGTTAAACGGAGTGCTCCTGCAGCCTGTTCTGTGGATTGCTCTGTGGAGCAGGACTGCCCACCTGCCCCAGCCTATCTTTAGACCATTACTTGAGAGATAAATAAATACTATTTTATTTTAGTTTCTGTATTTTGGGATCTCTTTATTACAGCAACCTAGCCTATATGAACACACATAGGAATGTTTGTGCTGCAGTGGTACTTGACAAAGCATCGTACACAACTGTATATTACATTATATTATATCGTGTACTACAGTATACACGGTGTTGTAGGTGTTGTATATGTACAATATAACAATCTCAATCACTAAAAACATACAAAGAAAATGTCCAGGAGAAAACATGTTAAAAATCTGGCAACAGGGACACCTGGGTGGCTGAGCGGTTGAGAATCTGGCTTTGGCTCAGGGTGTGATCCCAGGTCCACGGATCGAGTCCCACATCAGGCTCCTTTCGAGAAGCCTGCTTCTCCCTCTGCCTATGTCTCTGCTTCTCTCTGTGTGTCTCTCATGAATAAATAAATAAGATCTTTAAAAAAAATTTTGGCAACAAAGGGGATGGGAGAAGCCAAGACAGACATTGTTCCTGAAAGAAATTAGGTGGTATTATCTATATAGCCATTAAGCTAATACTTATTGAACACTATTTATGTTCTGGTAAGAAAGCTAATAGAGAAGAAGGAAGACTTATTCCTTCCTGGAAAGGAAGATGTTTGTAAGTAATTGCCAGTATACATGATATGAAGAATTTATTCTCTCCTATTGATGAGTCTTTTTCCAGATATTGGACCACTGGTGAGGTTTGGGATTTTGAATAATCTCAACCTCCTTCAAGGACTGGTCATTTCTACCATGTCTCGCAGAAGCTGCCAGTTTCACCAGGAGGCAGTCCACCCCTTCAGCGATCCTCCAAGGCTAACAATGGGCAGAACTCCAAGGACTTCCATTTCACATTCTTGCCTCCCTCTTCAAAAACCTCAATGCAGCTTCCCAAGCCCGGGGCTAAAGAAAACTGGAAAACATCCAGCCCTGTTATGCTCTCTGTGTTGAGGGAGCCTTAACCTGAGAACACATGGTTGGTTGTTGGGTTGCCATCTTGGAAAAAGCATGAGTGTCTATTTGGTTTTCATTGGGGGTGGTGGGGTGGGGGGAAAGCTAAGAAAACTGAACAAACACAAGAGTGGAAAATGTGGCACCTGTCTTACGCAGTAGCTTTAATTTTTGTAGCCCTGAAAAATGTGAGAAACTCAAATATTCTGTTTAGCAGAAGTCATTAAATATCCTGTAAGAGCCTGTTCGGAGTCAGTGAGAGGCAGTAAGTTTGCTATTAAGTAATACTTGGTATTTACTAAAGGCTTTATCTGCCTATCTGTCCATCTACCTGCCCGGCTAACATGTCCAGCTCTGTCAGCCTCTGCAGGGCATTTCTATCCACATACCTGTCAGATTCCATTTTTCACCAGAAGCTTCATTAGGAAATAGAATCTGAGCATTCTTAGAGGCACTTTACACAGCTGAAAATAATGAAGGAGAAGTCAATGCAATTAACCAGGCCCTTAACAGTGGGATTTGAATAGTGAAGGAACTAATTATGCGCCCCAGGCACCCACATATTGTATTTGCCACATCATCAGGCCGCAATAAAGAATGTCTCAAAGCTGTGCATCTCGCAGGACAGGAGGGAGACGGGTTACCTTGGTGAATTCCTTTCCTTCCTCCTCTCCGTAAAGGAGGCTGAATCTTCCAAGCCAGAGTCTGCAGTTATCTGGCCACTAGCCGCTCTTCTCTTCTTCTTCTTTACTAACAGAAGCAACATTTTACTCAGGTTGACAAGGTGCCCAGATAAAAGAAGATATTTCCTGGTTTCCTTTGCAATTATACGTGCCCACCGAAATGTCAGTGGAAGTCAACTGACGTTTCTGAGAAGGTTGCCCTTCTCCCCTTTCTCCTTCTTCAACCTGAAACATGGATGTGATCAACAGAGTGGCAGCATTTTGTTACCGTGAGATGATTTTAGGAGAGGAGTTCATGAACTACAGACGGAAGAACAGAGGGATTGAAGGAGGCTGAGTCCCTGATGACTATGAAGCTGCCATGGGATTATCAACCTCAACACTTTGTGTTACATGACAGACAAATAAGCCTTTAATTTATATCATGACTGCTAATTCAGGTGCCAGTTACTAGCAGCAAGCCAAGTTTTGACAGATACAACTCACATTCACTTTCTACCTTTCCCAAAAATATTTCCAAGAGCCCTAGAAAAATTCGATCATCGACTGAAGCAGTCATTCCTCAACAGACATTTGCTTAATGTCTAACTCTCTGGTCCACACTAGGGAATGGAAGGACGAGTATGCATGGTCTCTGACCCTGTGACACATTTTCCCCTTTCCCCATTAAATGAGTTACTCTGTTCTACTGAGCTTGGAATCTCTCTGTTCAAGCTGCTTTGCAACAGAGGAATATGTAAGCTGCTAGAAGGCAGAGAACGTCCCTCGTTCTTCCTACTGTTACCCATAGTCCTTGGCGCATGATGCGTCCCCTGAGGTGCTGAAGGTCTCTGGGCAGGGGTATGTGAAAGCTGAGATTTCAGCCCAGACCAGCCTGTTGAAGCATCTGCCCATGTCTGAAAACCACCATATAAAGGTTACCCACTTGGGATTCAGAGTTCACTGACAATGCCTGGTCTCTCCCAGCCACACACCTTGGAGCTCAGAACATCATTCCATCCTCATCACTGTCTTCCGGTATGATGCAAAGGAAGATGGAACTTGCTCTCCCATTCTGGCTCTGCCTCAATCCTGGCCTTGCTTCGGGCCCCACCTCATCAAGGCAGCCAGGCACCCTTAGGCAATGAGCACACCTTGCATCCTCCAATCAGGTCCCATGCATTCAGGGTCAGGAAATCATCAAATCCGCCAGGCTGTGGCCCATTCTGTCAATTTGTCTAGAGTGGGATAATCTCTGAACATTGAGGATTTCATCAGAGAGGAGCCAATGGGCCTCCCATGGTACATCCCTGGGGGTCATTTCTAGGAAAGGAATTATGGGCCAAATACACCATTTGTCTCTCTCCAGCCTTCCTGGACCCACCCAAGTGTCTGCTCCCAAGCCGGTCATGAGGCAGGCCATCTCCCAGATCCTTACTCTGGCCAGCTGGTGAAGGGAGCATCAGTCTTGCTGTCCAGGCCCACATTAGGCTGGAGAGCAGTGTAGTCTGAATACCTGCTCCATCCCTTCTGACCTCTGGGACTTTGGGCAAATTACTTAACCACGCTGAGTGTCAGTTTCCTTGCTGTAAAATGAGGATAATATATCGACCTTACAGCATTATTATAAGGATTAAAGGAGTAAGTGTGTAATAATCCTCAGCCCCGTTCCGAGACCGTTGTAAGCTCTCAATAAATGTTAACTGTCACCATCAGTATTATCAACACCTGGCATCATCTGTTGTGTTAACTGTTTTGTAACTTGGTGAACATTAAACTACTTAAGGCTCTGATGTTGATAAAGAATCCAAGTCAGATTTTTTTTGCGAGGAGAGAGGGAGATAATTTTCAAAAGTGATCTTTTTCTTAAATTTCTCAACTTTCTATTTCTCCTTCTTCTCTCTAGTGATACTATTTGTCTTTTAGGTTGTAGGAAAACTACCAAACTCGTGTCCAAGCTCTCATGCGAACACCCTTGCTTGGATGCATCTTTATTATGCACCATCTGTTTGGGTCAAAAATGATTTTTCTTTTTATGAAGTTTACAGTAGAGGGTCAAGTTACCTGCCCGTTTTCTTCCCAGGACACTCCCGTCCACGGACATGTCTGAGGTGTGGTGAGACAGGCAGAAACATAAAGACACATGTGGGAATAAATGTGTGAATGTATTTAGACTGTATTTGGAGAAACTGGGCTTTCACCGCCATCTAAATTCAACAGAGTTGAATGTTCAGACCAAACAGTGGTTAGCCGTTGACACCAAAAACCATTTGCAGCCCAAATTAGACACAACAAACCTGGGAAAGAATTTTGAAAAATCCAAACCTTGCAACCCACCCCTCACCTCAGACTACTTGAGGCATCAGAAGTGAAGGGAAACGTGCGTGCCAAGAAGAGCCAGGAGGCTGGAGCAGATTCCTTGGGCTGTAGCAGGTGAAAAACACATTTGATGAAGCAGCCCCCCAAGCATGTTTGGGGATTGAGGTGAAAAGCTGGGGGTGTTTATAAGTCAGGGCCCTTGGTCCTGCTTCCCCTGTATGCCCACTAGGAGAAGCTGTCAGAGCTAGGCAGGAGCTGGGTTATCCTTATGCAGATGTGACTGGTAACTCAGAGATTCAGAGCATGAGTCTGGCCAAGGCTGAGCCTGCAAAATCGAGACAGGATTATAGGTAGGTGGAGTGAGTGGACTTGGAAGACTTGGGTGGGCCAGAGAAGGCAGGCCCAGCAGGAGAGGGGAGCCTCCACCACCCCGGAGGGCTGCTGCTTCTAGGTTACTATGAAGAAATGTAGGCCTAGTGTAGTCCAATCTTCAGATGTCTTAAGAAATGCTGCAAAAGCTCCTGATTTTCAAATGTTGGCGACCACTGAAACACATTTTACAGCACTGTGTACAGGCTGAAGCAAACCAACCTGTCTGCTGGATCCAGCTTCTGAATTCTAGGTGGGGGCTAACTTTTATCTTACCTCTGATGCTTGGGGGTTGTCAGGGGTGGGTTGAGAGCCCGCATGTAGCCACATTCACTCCTCTGCCCGCATCTCCCTACCGCTAAATTAATCTAGCCTGAGAACTCCTTTGCAGCTTTGAGAAAAGTGAAGCTCAAAAATCAAAGTACAAGCCCAGACAAAAACCTTCCAGGTAGGAGCCTCAAAGATTGAGCTTTACTTTTATTTTTTACGTATTTTGTCATGTCCCAGAATGGCTGGCCATGTTAAAATCGCAGATGTGATAGCCACCCAAGCTCTGTAGATCCTCCCAGCACAGGACAGGCTTGGGAAGGAAAGGAGGAATGGTAGGGAGCAAGTAACACCCCCAAGACCACCCAGGAGGCTGGGGACACCAAGTCAGGGGCCAAATGTATGTCCCTGCCTCCAAGGACTTTTAGTTTGGGCCCTGTATTCCTATCTGCCCCCCTGGGATTGGGAATGTGCAGACCATGGCTCTGTGGGGGTCCAGGGGAGCGAGGTTTGCAGAGAAAAGTGTTGTGCGTGGGAGGAAAGAGTGAAGTCAGCGCGTTCCCCTTGGGTCCCCAGCAGCAGGTCAAGGTCACACCTCTACGTTTTCACGTTGACCAAGCAGGGACCATCCTCAGGAGCCCAAATGCTGAAGAGGCCAACACGTCTTGGAATGCAGGCCAGCATCAGAAGACACAGGCTGACCCCAAATCTCCAATTCCAGGCAAGTGCTGTAGCAACCCCATCAGTCAGGGCTTCTAAAGGCTGCACAGCGTGCCTTCACCAGCTCTGCGTCGCTGGGCAAAGGGAAGAAGAGGAAGGCAAAAACAAAAACAAAAACAAAAACACAAAGAAAACAAAAAAATAAAAGGCAAGATACAGCTCCTGTAAGCCTAAAGGGCTGGCTGCTAATCACCACGGTGGGAGCCTCTCTCCCCACACCCGCCTTGCCTTTCCCGCCGATACCAAAGTACCTGTCTCACCCACGAGCACACGCGAACCTTTCACTTTGTTCCCTAGAGCTCAGACACTGGGGCTGCTCAGAAAGATCTGGGAGCCAGCAGAGCATTGTGGGTACTGACATGCAAATGAGGAGCGCAACCAAGCGTGTCCCACATTGCTTCAGAGGACCTGAATTTTTTATGGCTTGTATGTGCTTTTTGATGTTTTCATTGTCTCCAGCATAACTGATATGCATTCCGATTCTGACAACGAGAAGTTTCTTTCTTTCTTTCTTTTCTCTTTTCTTCTCCTGGAGCCCGTCTTCTCTACCTCAAAACAAAACAAAACAAAAACAAGGGGGTTAAAAAACAAACAAACCCCAAAACCAAAAAAATCCACTGTAACAAACTGAGGTTACTTTAAGAAGTGAAATATTTTAAGCAATCCAACCACAGATGCAACCAGGAAAGGAAAACATGTTGATTCTCTTAAATTCCTTGGAGGAAAACAGCTCCAACTTTCCTACCTCACTTAAAGGGACAACTTCCAGAAGGGGGGGGGCAGTGCTTTTTTTTTTTTCTCATGGTGGTCAGTGGTGAAGAGGCCATTGCTATTATGAAATCCGCCTTCCCCATCTGTTTGCACTTGCTCCTAATGAAGTTGGGGAAGTTCATTTGGAAAAAGTGAGAGTCTTACTGGACCTCCTCCCCTACACACACACACACACACACACACACACTTTGAGAACGAAATGAGCTTTTAAGGGGATCATTTCATTTGACAGCCATTTGCCCTCAAAAGATCCAGAACACCATCCACCCACTCCAAATACCTCAGATTCAGTGGTTTTTCTGGTTTGGCTGAGGGAAGGAATTTCTGGACAAATCACAAGAAAGTCATTCCTGAGAGAATCCTGCCAACTGCCCGCCCCCCAACACAGGTGACTAAGATTGTCAGGTAATGGGCTGGGTCTGAGAGGACCTGTCTGAACCTGGATGTGGGACCCTCCGAGCATTCCAGCTTCATTCCGGCCTTAACCATGCAAGGAAAATACAGGGCAAACCTTGTCAACGTGAACACAATGGCAATATCTATAAAAATCCTAATGAACCTTGCATTTTGCTCGCCATTCTACTCATCCAAGAACTTGCGACTCATCGTTCCGGCCTCTATATGCCTCTTCCGTCCAAGTTCAGCATCATTCTTTCCATTCAGCACCATGCTGTGCTTCCATGGCCTCGGATGACTTGTCCGCCAGGAAAAGACAGCTTCCCCACTCCCGAGTGCCCCACTCCCCACCCTCCATATCCTGGACAAGTTAGACCCACTTGCTTTTTCACATCCTTCTTTGGAACTTTCTCCCACATTCCTCCACCTTCTCTGGAATTCCTCCACAGATTCCGAGTGCCTCCAGGCTCTGAGGCCAGAGCTGCAGAGTGGCACCCTCGGACTCAGATCTGCTCCTCTAACAACTTCTGTCTCCATCCTCAGCTCCTAGCAGCTTCCCTGGCTCACAGTCAGTGTTTCAAATATTTCTGAATGAAAGAAGGCAGCACTCCATGTTTATTAAACACTTGGCATCTAATTTCCACTAAAGGCCTAAAACGTAGGTATTAGCATTTTCATTTCACAGGTGATAAATTTGAGGCCCCGAGAGAGTAGATGACTTGCCCCAAATCTCCAACTGTTAAGTGTCTAAGGTTCAGAGATCTCCCAGTGACACACCCTTTGTCTCCAGAAGAGACACCTCTTAGCCCCTTCTCCATTGTCAAGACATTGCCCACATATAACATTCCTGGGACCTTCGCAATGACCCCATCAGATAGTTATTAATAACAACCCTGCTTTACAAAACGCAGGACCTGGTAGCATAAATCCCTGCGTTCTTATTGCAGTCCTGCTATTCTTTTTCCAGAACCTTCTTTGAAAGACCACAACAACTGCTGTGATGAAAAAGAGAGTCTGATTCTCCCATAGCCTAAGCCACTGGGAGGTGGGGGGAAGGTCGGTGAGGAATTCCAAGAAGCCATGTTAACCTTTTCAATTACAAACGCCTTGAGGGACTTCATTCTCAAAACCACTCTGAAGACCACAAGCATTTATGATCCTTCTAAATATACCCACATGAGCCTCCAGAAGTATCTCAGGTAGTCAGAACCCAGCTCCATAAAACACATAAATACATTTAAAATAGCAGTAACTGTTTCCACCCTTCTATTTTTTGTTTAATGACTGAGTGTACCCCAAATAGAAATGTTGGCAGCCACCCCTTTTAATAGCACTATTTATATTTAATTTATCAGGATATAAATGGAAGCACAGTAGGCTCACATAGCAGATCTTGGTTTATTTGCTTTCAACTTCAGAGCCAGGCAGTCCTGAGTTCATACTGGCAATAAAAATAAAGAGACACAAGTAAGCGTTCTCACCTCATCTCCGGCTTCCAGCTATCCTGCCCTTTGGTACATCCAGTTTCTCCCACTGGAGCATCTCAGGGGTGTCCTGTGGGGAAAGGAGAGAGGTGTCAAATGGGCTCAGCTTTTCAGATAATGAAAAGGAAGAGGACTTCTCGAGAAAGGCTTTGTGGTGGTGGCTACAGTAGGACTCTAGGAAAACTCAACCAGAGCAAATCAGGGCGAATGCAAAAAAAAAAAAAAAAAAAAAAAGAAACAATATTCCTATAAGAGCTGTCCAAACTCCCCACGCCCAGCCCCTCTCCAGCACCCTCACGTTGTTTAGATTTCAGACTCTTGAAGAAAATGTATTTCTTTTGACATTTAATAATGTCTGTTGACACGCAACATCCCTGCTAGGGCTTTTCATTTTTTTTATTAAATGATGTAAATTCTGTAACTGAGACCAGTTGTCATCAAACATCATAAAGCCAATCATGCCTCAAGTCATCAATATTTATTGTCCCCGGTGGGGGAGAGACTGTTTTCAGTTTGGGGCAGATGGGTTTAATTTTTAAGTGGGATAGTTAAAGCAGACGCACCTAGGATAAAATGTCAGGCCAGCAAGGATCTGCCGACATGGTAGGATTGAGATGTTCACACAGCTGGAAGGAAGGGGATAGGGGAGAGAAGGGTATCCAGGGAGAAGGGAGAGAGGCAAAGTGGAGGGGAGGCATGGGCCAGAGAGGGGGGAAGAAAAAAAAGTGGGAAGAGAGAGAAGGAAAGAATGTATGCTCATCGATGTGTAGCATTTACAGAACCCAAACCTCCACTGAAGGATGTGCAGAAAGACTTGGGGAGGGGAGGAGGACGACAGGCTGAGCACTCCAGTGACAAGTAAATTGGACAAAGTGAAAGTGAAGTTCAGGAGAAGGAGGGAAAGTGAAAGAGAACCTGAAAGAGAAGGTAAAAGGCAATAAATGGGATAAAATGTGAGAGAAAGTGAAAGACAAAAGAATGAGAAAGGAAAGGAAAACATGAGAGTCGATTAGAAGGTGAAAGACAGAAGGAAAAGGAATGGGGAGATCTGTAGAGAGAGAAAGCGAGAGAAGGAGGGAGGGGAGAGGCAGGGGCAGGAGGGCCAGCCTGGGTGGTGGGGATCTTGGGGAAGGAGGGGGCAGGCTTCATGGGAGGGGGCTTGGCCAGTCTTTGGGCAGACCAGTCCAGGATCAGTCAGGAGGGGGTGGGGTTTGTCTTTGGCACCTTCACCTGTCCCACCTATGCCCCCTCCCCTATTACACACAGGCCTCTGGAATGTTCTAGAATTTTCTCATACCTGACCCTCAGGAAAAGCCAAAGATTTCATTCACATTGAGGCATAAATGACTAATTAGTAAGGCTTCAAATGGTATATTTCTGGCTGGACTCGAGTTTTCCTTATTTGGTTTTTCAGTTCTAATGGCAAATCCTGAGACATTGGCATCCAGGTAGGGAAAATTTCAGGAGATGTGAAGCTGGTGACCAGAGTCTCAACCAAAATCAAGTCAGACTTGATTCATCCTTCCTGAATGTTATGTGGGGGATACACTTTGCAGACCAAAATTTCTTTTTTGGAGTAACAGACGGGAGCAGTGTGACTACGCCTTGGACCTGGGTGGCCCGTGATAAACCTTGGGGCCTGAGGCTTCTGATTGGGACCCCAGTCCTGCGCTGCTGAATAGAGGCACCAGAAGTGGGACCTATAGGGGACAGAGGATGAGAAGCCTTGTCCTTTGTCCTCGGGGTTCAGTGTCTGGCAGAGACTGGGGCCTGGGAAGGAGGAGAGGCCAACAATGGACTGTTTCGGAGTGTCCTTAAACACCCAAATTCTGCCCACGCTGGCTTTTGTGCTGACGTCAGTCAGAGGCAAGAAAGGAAGAAGGAAGGAAAAAACCTTAATAAAGAAAATTTCCAAAAAAACTCCTGGAGAAAAATAAATAGGTCAAACCTCAAAGCAAGCCCAGCAAACTCTCCCCAATGGTCCAGCTCATCACTTGTATTTTGAAATTACAGGCGGCCTTCCTATTTATGTAACGTGGCCCATGAGGTAGGCGAGGGCCAGCCCCCCCCCCCCACAGCATGGATGAGGGTTCTGAGGCACAGAGGCCCCCACACAGGGTCTCAGGACCTGTTGGAAGCACCAGAGGAGCCAAGTCTGAGGATCTCCCCCACATCTGCCCCCTCCCTGGAAGAAGAAGAGACGAGGGGCGTGGATTGGCGTGCCAACCCCCATGACTGGCCTCTGTTTCTCCCACCTTGTCTTGTGCATTCCTAAGTGGAAAGAAACTGCATTCTAGGCCTCCCCCACTCCTGAATTTTCCAATCGGATCTGGACAAGTGCCAGGGCCTGAATGCCACCACGGTCTCTCCCGGTGGCCCACAGTCGGGCAGCCCTGGTAGCTCAAGCTCAACCTTGTGTCATCTGAAACGGCTCCAGGCCACTCCTGCCTGGGCACCCAGCTAGCACCCCAGAGCTCACCAAGGACACGGGGTACCTGCTCTTCTGGAGACTGAGGCCCAGGGCTGACTGCTGACATGAAAGCTGCACTGGATGGTTCGGTGCCCCACATCTTCACTAACATTTTGTCTTTTCTTTCTGATCCTTGGAATTGTTACCAATTAGCATCTCATTGCTTTTTAATTGCTTATTTTCTAATTACTAATGAAGTGAAACAGTTCTCCATAAACGTCTTGGCCATTTAGCTCTCTCTTCTAGGAATGGCGCACATCTTCCCGTTGGGTTTCCTGTTTTCCTCTGGCTCCTTTGCAGTATTTTGAAGTCTAGAGTCTATTCCTTTGTTGGTTTTAGACAATGTTCATTATCTCCTCCCAACCTTCCACCCCTCAGTTAACAGTGGTTCTAGTGGCCATGTTTGAACAGATATTTTTCATCTTGATGCAGTCAAGTTCACTGATCTTTGCCATGTGGTTTATGTTTCTGGTGTCTAATTGAAGAAATCCTTACCGCCCTAATGTCAAAAAGATATTCTTTTACATATTCTTCTATGGAATATGTAGCATTTTTCTTCCACATCGAGGCCTTTTCTGATTTCATCTTTGAATGTGGTTTGAATTAGAGCCACAATTTTATTCATACAGTGAGCCAGTTACCCCAACAGAACATACTAAATAATTCATTTTTTTCCCTCCACGGCATCCCCCTTTTTTTTTTGAAATCATATATCATGGGTCTCTTTCTAAGTTGTTTTCTTTATTCTGTTTCTCTGTTTCTGCACTAGTACCCCACTCCCTTTATGAACACTGTAGAATGTCTTGTTTTTATGCTTTTTAAAGGGTTGATTTATAGTCATTTTTACTCTGGGCTACTTTAGTCTTATTACTACAATGTGAGTCTTCCAGTGACTCTGCTGAAAATCCCAGATGTTCTTGAAGGACTCTCCCTTAGCTGGTCAGAACTCAAGTGTCTCCCAAGCCTGGGTAAACTCTGGACATCGTTCACCTCATAGTGGAAACCTCAGGATGATCCTTCCCCTGGCTTCTGGGAGTTTCACTCTGAGCGAGCACATTAGAGTATTCCGCAGAAACTCCTGATGTTCTTTCTGAGTCTAACCTCCTCCCTCTCTGGTTCTCTGCCCACAGGTTCCCATCTCCTCAGCCTCACTAAAGCCTCTGATCTTTCTTCTCAGGAGAAGCTGCTTTCTTCTCAGCTCAATGAGGTAGCCATGGACTGCTTGAGGCCTTCTTGTTGGTGCAGTATTCTAGAACCTTCCTCCAAGAAGGACAGGGATCATAGGGTTTACCTCATTTGTTTGCCTTTTCTCAGAGACCAGAGTCCTGCTGCCTGCCGTTGGATGCCTGAGAGCAGTTGCTTCGTGTATTTGACCCTGTTTTCTACTTGTTTATGGTGGGATGGTAAGTCCTGTTCCAGTAACTTCAACAGGACCATAGGCAGAAGTCAGGGACGACTCCTTTCATGGGCATAGGTAAACTACTCTTGCATCTGGCAATTTTGTGAACACTTCTGAATATTAAGAGCTTTCCCATTGATCATTACCATTTACAAAGAAAGACAG
Source organism: Vulpes lagopus (assembly GCF_018345385.1). NCBI lineage: Eukaryota > Metazoa > Chordata > Mammalia > Carnivora > Canidae > Vulpes > Vulpes lagopus. Next base: position 16,819,741 of record NC_054825.1, read on the forward strand.
TTTTTCTGTTTATTCTTTTAATTTCTACATCTGATTTTTTCTCATTGTATTGAATGGAATATCTTACACTATATTATAAAGATGGTATATATATATATATTTAGTATATATATTATGTACTTTTAAAAAGTAACCTTACCTTTTTTCTCAGCTAAAAAAATTACAATTATATGTTGAACTGTATTGAAATCATACTCTGGATATATTGACATAACCATGTAATTTTTATTTTTAGTACATTAATATGGTGAATTATAATACTAGGGATGCCTGGGTGGCTCAATGGTTGAACATCTGCTTTTGGCTCAGGGCATGATCCTAGGGTCCTGAGATTGAGTCCGGCACTTGCCTATGTTTCTGCTTCTCTCTCTGTCCCTCATGAATAAATAAATAAAATCTTAAAAAAAAAAGTATTACAATACTAGATTTGCTGAAATGATCTTTGTGCTCTGAAATACAGTTTACCATGATCTATTTTAGCTATAATGTTGAATTTGGTGGGCTAATAATTTCCTAGCTCTTACTTTTTTTTACTATTCTGAGTGTTCAGTTGAGGTATATTCCTTCGACAAAATATGTTAGACAACCTTCTCTGATTTCTCAAACAATTGGTGTAAAGCAAGGATTAACTTTTAATCTGACAATTTAAAAGAACTTATTTCTAAAATTGTTTGATACCAGGGCTTAAAATAAAAAGTTATTTGATCAGCATATCTATTACTTTATTGTTATGTCTAGTCAATACGTCTATTTTTCTTACCCCAGTTTTGGCTTTTTATATTTTTCTGACAATTTATCCATTTTGCCTACATTTCCTGAGTTTTTCGTACACAGTTGTTCACAATATACTTTTATTACTCTCTACTGCATCTGTAAGTATTTATCTGCTTTCATTGTGTACCTATTTTTTTATATCTTCACTCCCTTTTTAAAAAATGATTTTTCATGAGAGATCCTTATGGCGAAGGAACTGTTCAGTGTGTTCACTAGGGTGGCAGACACATGAATCAAAACATAACAAAACTGCATAGAACTAAGTGCACACATGTGCACACACACTAACGCGTATGAGTAAACAGAGAAATTCGAAATAAAATCAGTATATTGTATTTGTGTCAATATCCTGGTTGTGCTTTGTACTCTGGTTTTGCAAAATGTTACCTTTGGGGGAACTGAGGAAAGAGTACACAAGACTCTCTACATTAATTCTTCTGATAGCATGTAAATCCACAATTCTCTCGACCAAAATTTCAATGAAAAAAATCAATTTTGCCAGATGTTTGATTCTCCTTACTAACCTTTTAAAAAATGCTAGCATGCTAGCTTTTGCTAGTATTTTTTTTTAGTTTTATAATAGTCTGTTTTAATATAAACAATTGTTGGAATTAATCAATCAATGTCCATTTCAGGAAGTTCCTTGTCTGAATCTGAAGGCACAGCTGTGTCTGTACCCTGCTTGGCAGCCTGAGGGCCTAGGCTGTCTCCTTGTTCCACCCACTGGTCCATTCTGCTCTGCCTGTTTCTTTTGCTCCTCTTTTGGAGGTTCCATTTTGGGTTTGGGCTTTGAAAATATAGGGGCACAGATACTCATCAGCTCCTTAATTTTACCTTCAATTTTTTTTTTTTCCTTGACAATTGGATCCACGGTCAGACTCTGCTTGTTCTGCAGATTCAGTTTGTCATTCATCCACTCCTGGCCTTACCTATTTTTTTCTGTTCCCTGTTTCATTAATTTCTATACTGTATTTATTATTTCTTCCCATCACGCCATTCTGAGATTTTGGTTTTTGCCACTTAAGAAGTATAAAAGCTTAAATATCAAAGGCTAGTTGATTTGTTTTCAGGGATTTTTTTTTTTTTGACAAATGTATTTAAAGCCATATGTTCCTCTTCGATCTGTCACGCAGATTTGACATACCATGTTTTTTTTTTTAAAGTTTATTTTTTTTAAGGTTTTGTTTATTTATTCATGAGAGACACAGAGTGAGGAGCAGAGACATAGGCAGAGGAGAAGCAGGCTTCCTGCAGGGAGCCTGATATGGGACTCGATCTCAGGACCCCGGGATCACGACCTGAGCCAAAGGCAGATGCTCAACCACTGAGCCACCCAGGCATCCTGACATACTATGCTTTCATTGTGCTATTAACGTTAAGTATTTTAGAATATCCTTTATGTTTTTCTCTCTGACCCAAGAGTAATTAAAGAGCCAACTTTTTAGTTACCCAACAGATATAACTTTTTAAGCTAATAATTAGCTATTGATTTCTTATCTCCCCAACATGATCAGAAAACATTGTCTGGTTTATTTCCTTAGAATTTATTGAGGCTTCTTTCATGGCTAAATTGATGCCAGTTTTTGTATAGGTTCTATGTGAGCTCAAAACTTGATGTGTATATAGTCTGTGTGAAATGCATTGTGCTATAAACACCTAATTTGAGTTCATTAATCATGTATATCTCCATACCTTGGTTTTTATTCATTTTTTTCGTTTTTACTTTCGAGCCAATCTGGAATCTCTGTGTATTTTTTTATTATTGGATTTAACCTAGTTACAATTACTAATGTATTCAGACTCATTCCTGTCAGTTTGTTCAGGGGTTTGCCTTCAGCACATGGGCTTAGGTCAAATTCTCTAGAAGCAGAGCCCGAGACAGGAATTCTTGTCTAAGTGACGCTTGAGAGTAGGGCCTCCGGAGGGGGAGATTTGGGAGTGCAGTACAGGGCAGGGAAAGCAGAGGAGGACAGCTTCCAGTTGGAGAGAAGCTACCCTGTGGAGGCTGGAGCTCACCTTGACGTTTACCTGCCACCTGCCATGAGCAACCGTCCAGGTACTGCTGTACCTCCCACAGGAGACAGAGAGATCAGTGATCTGCCCTGGGCAGTGTGCAAAAGAGAAAAGGGCATACCCTAAAAGCACTCCTACACCCTGGGAACCAGCCTTCTTTCTCTTGGGGTGTTCCCACTCCTCAACCTGGAGACTCCATCATCTTGAGCCTCACTCTGGCCTCAGTGGTGACTGCAGAGCTGGGAGCAGAGAAGGGAGCAGCAACCTTTGCCAGCTTGCCCTCTTGTCCTACCCTTTCAATTTCCACTCATCCTTTTCTGTTGTGGACTCTTCTCTGAGGACTCAGGCCACTCAGTTTTTTGGTGGATGGATCGGAGGTTGACCTGAGTGACCACGTGGACTTGGAGGATCAACCCCCATCTTTTCCACTCTCCATGGTCCCTTCCCCTAGTATGAGTCTTGTCCCGGGTAGCTCTCCCATCTCTCAGGTAAGTAGTCTCCTGCTGGGTGCACCCTAGGTCCTACAGCCTGGACCCTATATACCTGTGTCTTTGGGAGACCACATTTCAGACTTGAGCTAAGATCCTCCTCCCTGCCTCAACCCACCCCCACCTCATTATATGTAACCTAAAGTGGCCAAAACTCTTTGGGGTGGTTCATAATAAAAAAGGAACATGTAAAGTCGGAAACAAAAACACTTACAAATAAAGTTCGAGAGACTCCAAGTCGCATACACGGAAAGGTAAAAGAATTCTTTCAGGGAAAAAAATCATTGGATTTCAGCCCCAACTTTTACTGGCAGCTGAGGTAAACTAGAAGGCACTGGACCACATTCAACTGTGGATGTGGGTTTTTTTTTTTTTTTGGAAAAATCTACAGCAAACATTCTAATTTTTAAAATCCCTCTTTCCAAGGGATGCCTGGGTGGCTCAGTGGTTGAGCATCTGCCTTTGGCTCAGGTCATGATCCCAGAGTCCTGGGATTGAGTCCTGCATCAGGCTTCCCGCAGGGAGCCTACTTCTCCTGATACCTCTCTGTCTACATCTCTGAGTCTCTCATGAATAAATAAAATCTAAATAAATAAATAAATAAATAAATAAATAAATAAATAAATTCCCTCTTTTCCAAAGACCAAATTGTTAAATTTGGTTAAATTTGGTTCAACTCCTCCTCTATTCTTTTATCTGGACAATTTTTCCTTCAAACTCACTTGACAAGTAGAAGGCTAATCACCGAATGCTCTTTGCATCCGCTTTCAGCTCGCAATGACCACTGGATGACAGTCTTTGAGGATCTGTGATGCTGGAAGGGAGCTGAGAGCTACAGAGAAGGGGATAGACATCCCCAGAGAAGCATATGTTGTGGGTGCGAGTAGAGACTGAGCTCTGTGTCCTCAGCTTCTTGTCCCAGCTCTGCCTCAGAGAAGCCTGTTGTTTTCAGCTCTGGGCTTCAGTCTCCTCGTTGGGAAAATATGAGTAAGACTAGAGTCCCCCTCCTAGATGTGTTGTGAGAGTTAAATAAGGTGATGAATACACAGCACGCCAATCAGGATAAGGAGGATAAGGCGAGTTACAACATCACAGCAAGAGCCGGTATTTTCTGATGTGCGCTACTCCCAGTCCCTGTGCTGAGAGCTTTGACTCCATTCTGCAGCTGAGCTCTCCAGGAGTCTGGGGAGCAGATGGACATTTTAATAATGAGGAGTCTACACTGGAGGCTTTACTGTGGGAGGAGCCCACAGGTAGGCTCTCCCCTTCCCCTTCGACAGATGTAGAAGCTGATGTCCAGCGGGAGGGGATGACTCGCTCGAGGTCTTTCTAATTGCAGAACCAGTACTCTTCCAGTCTGAGTCCACAGCCAGCTTTGGTTTGCCTTTCTGCTTCCATGTCAGCGTTGGGTTAAACAAAACTTTTTAAACGATGTATCTTCACTATCCCCTTCCCCGTAAGGAGGCCTCTGTGGCTTCTGGGAAGGAGGTGTAGTCTTGTACTCGAATGGTGTGTGTGTGTGTGTGTGTGTGTGTGTGTGTGTGTGTATTTCCTGTTCCCACTCCCAGAGCAATTCATTTCCTACCTTGAATCCTTGTGCTGGGATTTTTTATAGCAAACTATCCCCATTTCACAAGTAGCCTCAAGCAACAATTAGTCCTGCATGTAATTTCTGAATCAAATGGGGGGGTTTGGGTGGGAACCGTGCAAGCCGTTTGCAAGCAGATGTAGCCTGAGGTGGAGTCACTCCCTGTGTTGTGGGGAGGTCGGGAGGGTCTGGAAGGAGAAAGAGCAGAGGCCCAGCCTGGTGTACGGCCTGGAGCTCTGAATTAGGAGGCAGAAGAGTGGGGACTATGTGGTGGGCAGGATAGAGACCCCACAGATGCCCACGCTCTAATCCCCCGGAAGCTGTGAACATTACCTGATAGGTCAGGACTTCTGTGGATGTGACTCAGACTAATTAAGGACTTTGACAAGGGGGACAGGATCCAGATGGGTGTGAAGTAGTCCCATGAGTCCTCAGAAGCAGAGAACCTTTCCTAGCTATGGATGGGGAGACGTGCTGGCAGAAGGGGCAGGGCATGCACGGCTGCTGGCTTGGAAGATGGGAGGAAGGGGCCACGAGCCAAGGGAAGCGGTGGCTTCTGGAGGCTGGAAAAGGCAAGGAAATGGATTCCCCCCTCAAAGCCTCCAGAAGGAACAAAGTCCTGGTGGCACCTTGATTTTAGCCAGTGAGACCCATGTCTGACTCTTTAAGATACTAAATTTGTGTTGTTTTAAGCACTAAGTTAGTGGTAATTTGTTATAGCAAATGAATGCAGCCTGGTTCATTTTTCCTAATGCTTCATCCCCTCCGTGACCTCTGTGAGCCTCGGTGCCCTGATCAGTAAAGCCAAGGTCACTTCTTATAATCCCCAACTCTCCAGGCCTGGCCAGCCCTGGGGACCTAAGAAGTCAGTTCAACAGTAACATACGACTGTGTGGCTCTGCCCTATACCTGATGAGTCTGCAGGCACCTGGCAAGCCTCCTCCCTGAAGCCTCGCTAGAGGACAAAAGCCATGCTTCCTGCACTCTATCTAGCAAGCTGCCTGGAGCTTCCCTGTCAGGCCCCGCTGTGGCCCCGGCCAAAGGACCAGTCGTCAGTTTCCCTGCCTGGCCTGCTTCCACAGCACCCACCCCTGCTGCCTCCGGGACCACCTGGGAGCCCTCTAAAACCACATCTCCCACCCCAGATCGATTGAACAGAATCCCCAGGAGGCCCTGCAAACTGTCATCTTGCAAAAGAACATGAGGGAATTTGGGAGACTGAGGATTTAGTCTGTCTTCTTCCAAGAATTATATCATTCCTCCAACATGTGGGGCAAGTCATTTGATCTTCCCGGGTCTCATTATTCTCCTGTATAACCTGAAAAATCCGTCCCTAAGCTTCCTTCCAGAACTGAAGCTCTCACGCACAATAGTATCTTCCTTTCATTTTCTGAAGACACCTTAGGATTTTATCCCATCACGGGGCTGTTGTGGCAAGCATCCCTTCTCTCTGTACAAAGCTGTGTAGATTTGGGACCCTGGGATGGGTCTAAACTAAGGCTGTAGCATAGCCCAGAATTTGTCTCAAAATATATAAATACATTTTTAATTCTTAGTAAAGTAAAATAAAGGCAACTCCAGCATTCTGATGAATACTCAAGAGATGGAAAGCAGTGCCTGAAAATTTGATAGAGGTCACCTCATGGGTGTGGGGTAGGGGGCAGGGAAGGTGGGAGAGAGGGTGCAGGGAGCAGGGAGGCAGAGAGGAGGGGTAGAGGAGGTAGGGGGAGGTGTGAGGGGAAACCAGAAATGCCGAAGACCCTACCTCCTCCATCATCAACAGGTCTAAAATCCATCTGCTCTGCCTACTTCCTTAGGTTAGCGTGAGAAGCCACAGCATGGTCTGTTTGGACCATTCTCTAAACTGTTGAGTGTTACAGGGCGGTAAAAGGTTCTGCTGCTTCTCCCTCCTTCTTGAGCACGGACTCTTAGCAGCCAGCCTTCTGAGACAATGTGGTCCTGTTAAGAGAACAACGAAGCCCAGAGAAGCAAACGACCCGTTCAAAGTTGCACCTTCCCAAATATCAAGGGTCATTGATCTAAATCCAGCCCATTATATTAGTGAGGGGAGGCAAGCTGTGTTCAGTAGCAAACAACCCCCAAATAACAAGCTTTCTTTGTCAACAAGTCCATCACAGGTTGGAAGGGCTTCTGTTTGTTGTGGTCATGGAGGCACCAAGGCCGATGGAGCAGCCATCATTTCAAATCATATAGGTCACCGTGCCAGAAAGAACGAGAGACCTTTGGAGGGTCTGGTGAGTGTGACACACGTCACTTCTGGTCACACTCATTGGTAGGAACTAATCACAAGACTCCAACCCACTACACGGGGCCACTAGTAAAAGGAAGTACAAACCCACCAGGCACCTGCCCGGCAGGAAGGCGTGCAAAAGGCACTATTGCCCATCACACCCATGTCTCCGTCCCCCTCCTCTCCATGGTCCCTCCTCTACAAAACCTCTCCCCATCCACAAACTGTATTCCTGAAAGTTCTGTTTGACCGGAACATCAAGTCTGATCCCTCAGCCTTTCGTACATGCCAGGACTGGTGCTTTGCCTTTGGCTTTGATACCCAGCACAGGGCCTGCGTGTGGGAAGATGAATGCTGCTTCCAAATACACATGACATTTTCTTTAATTTTTGTTTAACAGCTATAATGCACCAGTGTTATTTAAACGACTTGAAAATTATTTAATCCTTTAAAAAAAAAACGTTGTGGTCATAACTTATTTCCCCCATTTTATAGCCGAGGGCCTTGAGGCACAGAGAGGTTCAGTAACTAACCCCGGGTCACAAAGCTACCAAGGGGTGGAGTGGGGAGCTGCACTCAGGCGTAGTCCTGATAATCCAGGTGTGTGGTGTCTACACCCTGCTGCTGCTTGATGCCCCAGCGGGGAGGGTCCAGCTGACCACCCCTTCCCACTCTTTGATTCTAACACCCAGCTCAGTGCTCAAGCAGGCTCCATGAGGGCCCCCTCCCCTTTGGGGGAGCATCATAGACATTGTAACCCAGTTCCCCTCTCTGTCAAAACTTGCCTGTCTTGAGTCCTACCCCCTCCTCTCAGGAGCTTGCCCTCTACAGACCTGATAAATTCCAGGAAAGCTGGGAGGTGCAAAAGATCATTATTTTCCCCTTGACAGTTTTGCCGAGGGCTGGCCCTGGAGCAGATAAACCACCCTGGGCAGAACCAGGCTGGTGGCACCGGCAGCTCAGCTCCTTGTGATGCAAACATGCAGGATCTGTAGACCGATTTGGAGCAATGTCTTCCAGCGATGAGCCTCTGAGCACCCAGTGGAGGCTTTGCTTCTTCACTTCAAACAAGATCCTCAGATGAGGAGCCCAGGACGCCACAGGACGATGGGAGGGATGAGAGACTGCAAACATTCTGCTGTCTCACTGTCCTCATCTTGGAACTGGCAAGTGGCTTGTCTATCTGGAGCCCTTGGGGGACTTTTGCTGGTGTCCCTGACCAACAAATTCTTTCAGTTAAGGCCCGAATCTTTCAGGGTGAAGGCCACAGGGTTTACAAGTGAGCTTTTGGAAGCTGAGGGTAAAAGCCCATGTCCACCATGGGGTTCCCAGACACAGAGTGGCCGCAGGAAGGGCTCTGGCACAGGGAGGTGGAGCCAACAGGTCTACCCTTCATGGCCTGTGCTCTGAGCTGGGTTCTGAGGGACGCTGCACACACTGGGGACTCTCCTCACAGACTCTCAATGAAGTTTACCCTCCAAAGAAAGAATTCCCAAAAAAATCCCTCAGGATTCAAAAGTTGTACTCTTTTCAGGAAAAAAAAAAAAAAAATCCAAATTCCCAAATGATATTCAACACGAATTTGTTGCCACTTGGAAGCAGAGTACGTGTTGGGGGAGGAAGGGGGACAGTGGGGGGTAGGGGGCGGTGATGTCAAGATGGAAAAAGATGAGAAAAAGGGAAATGCGAATTTGGGAGGGGCTGGTCTGTTGCAGTTGACCAGAGTCCCTTGCTCTGGCCTGAAGGTACCACAAGATGGCAGCATTTCTGAACGTTCCAGATCATTCCTCCCCTTCCCCCCATGGGACTGCTTCTCAGGGCTCTGGGGTGCCTTGGCGTCCAGTCAGGAGCACATCCTCCCCCGTATTTAGGAGGATTAAGAGTGCCGACCTGAGATGCTCTCGTCCTCAGCCAGAGACAAGCGAGAAGAGGGCCGGAGCCGAAGAGCTGGATCTCTCCGGTGCACGTTCAGCTGTTTAAACAAAATCAGCGCTGAACCCAAGCGCCTGTTGGCCAGTGGCCACTTTGGCTGTTGGGCTGGATTGTCTTAGTGTGTCTGAGAAACAGAATGCTTGTTTGGCCAGATGTCATGTGGAGGCCAAGGGACTTCGTGGTGCTCTAGAGAGTACATCCCCGCTAACTAACCTCAGCCTGGAAGCTCTGGGGACATTATTCTGTAGAATCTGGCACTAGTGGCCAGACCGAGGGTCCCACCCCACCCTACCACCACCCTGGGTGCCCACACCAGTCATCTGGTGTGAAAGAGTGGACCGTTTGTGCTGTTAAAAACTCTTCCCGGTATTTGTTTTCCATGCTCTATTTGTTCATTCATTTACTTTTCAGTATTTATTCAGCACCTACTCCGAGCCAGGTGTTCTGCTGTGTCCTGGGGATTCGAGAATGACTGTTCCACCATCAGGGAACTTGCATCTAGTTGGGGATGGAGGGAGAATGAATGAATTACCATTATAAAAAGGGCTATGCAGGAAAAGTGCTACAGCAGGGATTCTGGAAGCCTCCACCACTTATTAGCTGTTGGTCTTGGGCAAATTATTTGGCCAGGGCCCCGGCATATGGTTCTTGAGACTTTGCACGGGATGGCCGGGAGGACACACGGATGCATGGATGCAACAGCATCTGCCACCTGTTATGCACCTCACAGCTCCTGGGGGTGCTATTCACACAGGCCGCACAGGATTGTGGCGGCTTTGATTCTACTGCCCCCAGACTCGGTTTCCTTATCTGTAAACTGGAATCATAATAGTGACATCACGGGACTGGTGTGAGCATGAAGTGAGGCACGGGAAAGAGTGTGAGGATCCAGCTGTGTGCCTGGTGTGTCCATGATTATTAGATCTACGAAGCCAGGATATCAAAGCTTAATATAAAGGCTTAAATCTTCATTTTGGAGATGCATGCAAAGCCCCATGTGCCCATTAAGTTGTGCGTTGGGCCAATTAACGGCCAGTTTTCAGCAGCCACGCTGCTTCCTCCTACCACCTGAAGGAGGGTGGAGAAAACTGATGCCCACCTCGTGGCGGGGTAACCGTGCCATGATCTCCGCTTTCAAGATCAGGTCTGTGCCCGTCCTTGCGGAGCACGAGAAAGATCTATTGGCTGGCCAGTCGGGTCAGGACCAAGTGGCCAAGGGAGACATTCCTGTGGCGGCAGCACCTGGGTGATACCTGCTACCTGCTGTCATCCTCAGGGCAATGCTATGATGCAGGCCGCGACACGAGCATCCTTGCAGGCTAGGAAATGGAGGCCAAAGGTCACTCAGCAAATATGTGCTGAAGCTAAGCTTAAACCCACGGCAGATGGGGTCGGAGTCCTGAAGGCTGGCTTGAGAGGTTTGGTGGAATTGACTAGAAGGGTGCAGGTAGCTTGTCCCCAGGCTGAAAGCGGGACTTAAATGCTTGCTTCGGTGGTCCCATGGACCACTTCTAACAGGCTCTCCACTGGCCTGGAAAACAAATATGTGAACATGTGAACAACAAACAACAAACAAACATGTGAACAAACATGGGATGCCGGGAAATTATTACACAGCCATCCTACCAGCTCACATGCTACTGTGCGCTTCGGTCCAGCCCGCGCTCAGCTGCCCCTGGTTGAGCTGACCTGGGCCTGCCGATGGCCTGGGTGTGAGACAAGAAGGCCCCCAGAACCCCATTCTGGCACTATGGCTGTCTCACCTGACTTCTGGAAAGGCGATTTCCTTGTCCCAAGACAATCTGGGGTAAAGTTAACCCTGTTCAACCCCTCGAGGGAAGAGCCACTTCCCGGTGCCCAGGGGAGAAGGGAAACAGCGATGTCTCCGAAGATCTCCTCCCACCAGACTAGGAAAACAGTGACATCCAGCCCCCCGCAGGGCCAGGGAAGGTGAGAGCAGCCCAGAGGATGAATCGTGGCCAAGCCACATAGGTGGTGACACCCTTGTGCTAATGGTGCCACCTCGGATTTTAGAATGCCCTGGCAGATTAAAGTGTTTCTCAGATATAGGAAAAACGGTGTCACCAAATGTTTGAGGACTGAGGATTTAGGTCCAATGGGGGTGTTAAGAATGATACAAGCAGCTTTCTTTTTTCCCTCTAAAATTGTTTGGCAAGTTATAGTGGACATCTGATGTTTCTACCAGCTGGCATCAATTCGCTTTCCTATAATAGCATCCTGGGTTTTCCTTGGGGTGGGGGGCTCCCCTTCCCCACTGCTCTTCTTCTGCTTTGAATGAGTCTTACTCCCTTCACTGGCTCTGGGGATGGGCACGGACCAGGGCTGACCAATCCCTATGCTTCATACTCTGGAGGCGTGAGCATTTCAGAGGTGGGTATGACACCTCAGCCAAACCAAACTGAGAGTCAATCCTGAGGTTTTGCCAGAAGTGGGGGACAACACATTCTCTTTCTGAAGGGGTTGCTAAGCTGGGAACCCATGGGCCTGGAATTGCTAGTGATTGTGTTGCCCTTACACGAGGAGAACCACCAGAGACTTAAGGCAGCCAAGGAGAAAAGCAGAGAAAGGAGATGAGATGGTGTGACCAAGATTTCTGGTGACATCTTTTGAGTGGCTTGGTTGAACTGTGAATTTTTTTTAATAATATGAGTTAATATATTGCATTTGATGTTTTTGCAAATTAGAGTAGAGTTACTGTCTCTTAGTCCTGAAAGCATCCTGATATAGAAACATTCTCAAAATATTATATCAGTAAGCCAGAGCTGAAGATACAATGGAAATTTCATTTGACATCTATTTGGTACTAAGTATCCATCAGAATTGTTTTGTGTTTTACATATTAAAGGTGTAAGAGAAATTGTGCTGTGCCTACACCATATCATGAAAAAAATAAACAAATACTCTTCATAATACTATCTAGTAAATCCCAAAGACCTAGTTCCCTGGAGTCAGAAAGATCTAGGTTTGAGTTTTAGCTCTGTCAATTACCTTGGACAATTGTCATAACTGTCATGGGCCTCGGTTTACTCATCTGTAATATGGTGGTAATAAGAGTAATTATGTCATTGGGTCATTAGGGAGGATTAATAAGAATAAGAATAAGAATAAGAGTAAGAATAAGAAATAAGAATACCCAGCTTTACGAGTACTATGAGATGGGAACCAAAGGGCAGGAAGATTAGCTAACTACTCAGTGGCAGAGCTAGAATTTGAATCTGGGCAATGTGGCTCAGGGCTTTCACTCCTGACCACCGTGATTATCATCTCTTGAACCTAAAAGAGGTTGAGTAATTTGCCCAAGGTCACACCTCATAATATTGTACACAAAGTGCTTATCATAGGGTCTGATACCAACACATGTTAAGAGAACATGGAATAAGAAGAGTATGAACCAGTTGGATACATTTCAGGGCAGGGCCACGTCTGCAATCATGGGCAGATGCAGGAGTGGGATTTAGGAGACCTGGCTTATTACCTCTGCTGATAACCTGACATGTGACCTTAGGCAAGTCACTTGCTTTTCTGGTCTATGACTTCTCCTATGTAAATCAAGAGGATTGTTGAGGCACCAGGGTAGCTCAGTCAGGTAAGTGTCCGACTCTTGATTTTGTCTTAGGTCATGATGTCAGGGTCACAAGATCCAGCCCTACGTGGGGCTCTGCATTGGCATGGAGCCTGCTTAGGATTCTCTCTCTCCCTCTGCCCCTCTCCTTGTTCACTCTCTCTTTCTTTCTCCAAAAAAAAAAAAAAAGAGGATCAAAATTGTTCTCTACCCACAGCAACCATCTACTGGTCCATTCAACAACCAAGGAGACTGAGGCCACATGAATTGGACTTGGCATGGAGTTTTAGGTGAGGTGTCTGGATCAGAGACCCCCTCTCCCTGCCAGTCAGTTGGAAGGTGTGGATGCAGGGCTTCATCCTCCATGCTCTACACTGCTTGCATCTTGGAGCTTCTCTTCCAAGTTTTCCCTATTTCTCTACCTTAGTCCACTTCTAAGGTCAAGGAATAAAAATGTGACTGAAATTGGTCATCTCTGACCCAGAGCAAAGAAAGCCTAAGCCTGGCCCTCAGCTTTCTCACATTTTGAATCCATGGCCAACTCTCAGCTTCTTCCCTGATCATTTAAAGGCTTTTTATCACATCTGAAAAGGCTTCCCAAGTGGCAAAAAAGTCTCCCAGGAAAAAGTAAGTGTTTTGATGAGTTAAGTGTAAATGAATCAAAACCATATGGATTAAATTTCCCCTAAAATACATTCAGGATTGACCCTGAAGGATAAATGCTCTGGGACAATATGGGTGGGAGGAGTGGAGAGTCTGACTTAGAACTTCCTCTCTAGTCCATAGCACCAGGGCCAGTTCCTCCATAACCTGCACAACCCCAAAGTCTCAGACCCCCTAACTCGTGCTATCTTTTACAAATTAACAATTAATACTAGGATGGACTTAATAAGACCTTGGGGTAAAAATTCAACTAACCGAGAACATCTTGTTTAAGGCGCTTTGCTGTGAGAGTCTCCCTGAAAGTTGTAAACTTGTTCAAGGTGGTAGATTCACCTTCAAAAGTGAATTTGTTCATTCACTCAAAGGAAACTCACTGAGTACTTAACTTGTGTCAAAACCTGCAGTGTAATGGGCAGCAAAGAGGAATAAAACAGGGTCCGAATTTCTCTGTTCCCTCTACCTCCATCATGATGCCATTTGCCCTGCTGCTACTTCTCAGGGGGTCTTCTTTGCTTTCAGTGACATTAAGCTCTCTGCTGAGAGGTTTTCAAATCAGTTTGGGAGTATTTTCTCAAGGTTTTGGTTGAAATGGGAAATATACTAAGTTATACTCAGTTAAGGGCAAGCTCCAAGCATGGTAGGCAAGGCCCTCTACAGGACTTGGCCCTTATTTAACTCTCAAGCCTCTTTGGAAAAATATCCTGTGTTCTTGAATTGGAAGAATTAATATTCTTTAAATGTCTGTAAAATTCCAAGTGGTCTCAGATTTAATTCAATCCACATCAAAATTCTAATGGCATTTTTCACAGAAATAGAAAAACTATTCTAAAATTCATAAGGAATCAAACTAACTGATTTCAAAGTATATTATAAAGCTATAGTAATCAAAATGGTATGATACTGGCATAAAAACAGACACAAAGACCAATGGAACAGAACAGAGAAAGCCCAAAAACAAACCCGGGCATGTACAATCCAGTAATCTTTGACAAGGGAGCCAAGAATATGCAGCAGGGGAAAAAATCAGGGGTCCCTGGGTGGCTTAGTCAGTTAAACGTCTGCCTTTGGCTCAAGTCATGATCCCAGGGTCCTGGGATCGAATTCCACATCAGGCTCCCTGCTCAGCAGGGAGTCTGTTTCTCTCTCTCACTTGCCTGTGTTCTCTCTCTCAAATAAATAAATAAAATCTTAAAAAAAAAAAAACAATAAATGGTGCTGGAAACACTGGATATCCACATGCAAGAAAAAAAAAGAAATTGGACTCCTATCATATAGCACTCACAAAAGTTAATTCAGAATAATCAAAGACTTAAATGTAAGACTTGAAATTATAAAACTCCTTGAGGAAAACATTGGGGAAAATCTCCTTGTATTGATCTTGGCAATGATTTTTTTGATAAGACATTAAAAAGATGGGCAACAAAAGCTAAAGTAAACAAGAGGGACTACATCAAACTAAAATGCTACACAGCAAAGGAAGCGATCAATGAATTGAAAACACAACCCACAGAATCAGAAAAATATTGCAAACCTAATACCTAATAATATATCTAAAATATTTGATATCCAAAATATATAAAGAATGTACACAACTCAATAGTAAAAAACAAAAATTAGAAATGAGCAAAGGACCTGAATGGGCATTTTTCCAAAGAAGACAAAGGGGCCAATAGATACATGAAAAGATGTTCAATGTCACTGACCAAGTGTAACCAAAGGCAAATCGAAACCACAATGAGATATCATCTCACCCCTGTTTAGGATGGCTATTGTCAAAAAGGCAAGAGATAACAAAGGTTGGCAAAGGCATGGAGAAAAGGGAACACTTACATACTGTTGGTGAGAATGTAAATTGGCACAGCCATTATGGAAAACAGTATAGCAGTTCCTCAAAAATTAAAGATAGGGCTCTGCGTGGCTCAGTGGTTGAACATCTGCCTTTGGCTCAGGTCATGATCCTGCTCCTGGGATTGAGTCCCACACAGGGCTCCCCAGAAATAGGGAGCCTATTTCTCCCTCTGCCTATGTCTCTGCCTAACCTCTCTCTGTGTCTCTCATGAATAAATAAATGAAATCTTTAAAAAAATTAAAAATAGAACTGCCATATGATCCAGCAATCCCACTCCTGGGCATATATCCAAAGGAAACAAAATCAGTATCTCAAAGAGATAATCTGCACTCCCATGTTCACTGCAGCATTATTCACAATAGCCAAGATATAGGAAGGACCTAAATATTTTTTGACAGATGAACGGATAAAGAAAATGTGAGATATCTATAAATACACGTACAATGGAATATCAGTCAGCTGTACAAAAGAAGGAAATTTTGACATTTGCAACAACACTAATGAACCTGGAGGGCATTATGCTAAATGAAATAAGCCAGACAAAGAAGAACAAATACCGTATTTATTGCTGATATGTGCAATCTGAAAAAAAAATCAATTTTATAGAAACAGAGACTAGAACAGTGACTTCCAGGGGCTGGGCAGAGAGGGGAATGGGAGATGTAAGTCAAAGTGCACAAACTTTCAGTTATAAGACGAATAAGTTCTAAGGATCTCATGTAGAGTGTAGCAACTATATAGTTAATAATATGATACCAAATAATTGAAATCTGCTGAGAGTAGATCTTAAGTGTTCTCACCACAAAAAAAGAAAAAAGAGTTAACTATGTGAAGTGATGTGTTAATTATCTTGATCTCGGTAATCATTCCACAATGTATATGCATATCAAATCATCATGTTGTACACTTCAGATGTATACAATTAACATTTGTCAGTTGTTCCTCAATAAGGCTGGGCAGGTGTAAAGGATACAGCAAATGTCTCAGTATTAACTGTTTAATTAAAAAAAAAAATTACGGTCACAAGCCAAACAACTTCTACAACCTTTCATATCATCTTCTAAGGACATTGCTTTTTTTGCTCTTGTGAAAGTCTCTGGTGCACTTTTTTGGAGGGTGGGTGGATGGAGAGGAGCAGAGGGAGAGGAAGAGAGAGAATCTTTTTTTAAAAGATTTTATTTATTTATTTATTTGTTTATTTGTTTGTTTATTTATTTATTTATAAGAGAGAGAGCATGAGCAGGGTTGGGGGTGTGTGGAGTAGCAGAAAAAGCGGGAGAAGCAGACTCGGGATAGCCCGATGTGGGGCTGGATCCCAGGACCCTGAGCTCATGAACTGAGCTGAAATCAGAAGCTGGCCGATTAACCTACTGAGGCACCCAGGCACCCCACCGGTTCACTTTTTAATCACATGCTCTTTGTTTTTACTCTTAGGAACCACAGGATGTTTCATATGTTAATACAAGTCATATAACTTTACAATGGTGAGATCTGTATGTGTACACACACGTATTACCACACGGCGCGCACTATTAGTACGTAGCATTGGAGCCACATCGGACCATGTAGCATTGGACCCAAGACCATGAGAAGTACAACACCAAGCCAAAAACAGAATGATATTTTCCCCAGACTTGACTGTGAATCCTCCTGACTGTATGGCAGCTGGGACAGAAGAAGGAAGGTGGGTGAGGGACTCGCAGAAGTCCCTCTTATTTGGGGCCATGGCTCGTAAAGCAACAAGGTGTCTTCTCCCTGAAGCAGCCGGTTTTGACTTTCAGGTTTAGAGGCATCTGTGATTTGGGAACAATCAAACTGAGATACCTGAGCAGTGGACTGTGGTTATAGAGAAGGCACATCTAGGCAAATCTGTGTAATTATGTTTATTTTTCCCAAGGACAAGAGTGGTGGGATGGGAAGGAAATGATTGGACCAAGCCTGAGGGCTTACGGCATCATCCTCAGCTTAGGGTTTTACCCACTTGAGAGACTGAAAATACAAAGGCACGATGGCCCGACCACAGGTAGAAAGAGGACTGTGACCCACAATGTGCAGCGCCCCCTCATCCACCCAGGAGGCCAGGCTGCTGCTTCCAGTGACAATCCACAGAGCTTGTCTGTACGTCAGCCCCGAATAGCCAGGACTCAGCTAGTAACCGGCAGCCTCTCTAGCTGTCGTCCCTGATCCCAACCAAGGGCCAGCCGGAGAAAGCCGAATACATACCCTCACCAACCAAATGGGACACTCTCCTTCTAGGACATTCATCTTTTCCCACCTTCAGCTCCCCCAGGCCAACCTCCAGCTTTTCTTCCCTGCTGTCAAGCATCCTCACTCTTGCCTGCCTTTGAGTCTCTGCCAAATGCAAGTGATGGGAGCTGACCCCCTTGCAATGGCAAGTTCTGACTCAATAGCCTTTCGTTTTTTCATTTGGTTGGTCTTTCTGTCCACACATCTTCCTAGATATTTGTGGGACAAATGATTCCAAGCAACAAGTGGTATCACCCACTTCTCTGTCTCCCACAGCACCAGCTGGCACACAGGTGGCTGTCAGCTGCTCCCTCCTCTTTGCCCTGTAGCTCGAAGTTCATTCACCGACTCTGCCCCTAGTGTGCACATGGTCAGCTCTAAGTTGCACTCAGAAGGCATCAGAGTTTGTTCATGGCTGGTGTCCATTCTGATGGCTCTGTGCTCTTACCCCAATTTAGCATGCGAAACTACCATGGAGAATAAGAAGTTGGGGGTTGGCTTCTAACCCCAGAACTCACAAGCAGGGAAGGCCACATTGCCTTCCTGGTCCTGTCTCTGTTGCTGTAATATGAAGATTGGACTAGAATAATATTTTAAGTCCCTTCTGTATTTTACCCAGTTGAATCTTCTCTCCATCGGGGTCCAGCCCTCCCATGTGTTGGACATTACAGAAATCTCAAAAGGACCAACCCCCGGCTGGGGTCACCCTCTGCCGAAAGAGGGTTCACAGAGCCAGTGGCATTTGCACCAGCCTGGCCAAAGAGAGGCAAATCCGGGGCGGGATCACTATTTTCTTACCCTAGATTCATTGTTCCGGATGGTACCATTTTGGCACCACCAACTCTTCAGCTGCCACACCCTTCGCTCTAATTCACACTCACAGACTTGATTCCCCTGGGAACATGGTTTTAAAATTGAATGAATCCAGAGTTCACATATGTTGCCTGAATGCGACATTGTGTGATATCTTCCCCCCCCCCCCAACTATCCGTACCATCGCCCCCTTTAAAAACCCACTCTCATTGAGTGGCATTAAAAACAAAACAAAACAAAACCCTCACTCCCACTTAGAGGCCTAAGTCCTGGGGAGCCGGAGCAGAGGAGAGGTTGTCACCTCTCACGTTCAGCAATAAAAATGACTTCCTCCTTTCAGCGGCCGTTCCCTGATGTGACTCTGTGATCAGTATCAAATGCTTGGTAGCAAGGCTTTCTGTAGAGCCTTCTCAGCTAAAATAGATTTAACCTGCCCGCTGCTCTTTGTGTAGGAACAATGGGCGTAACAATAAGGAGCTGCTATATTGTTCATGCATGAATAGTCCCGATTCCAGATATTTGCTGTTGGGCCCTGTAGATTACCTGCAAAGAATGTCCAGCTCCCTCTGTTGAGAAAGGTTATGCTACAGGCAAGCAGTCCAGGCTGTTTCATGGTAATGAATCAATAGGGGCCTGCAATTAATGAAGTCTTATTTCAAAATGGTAGGGAGTCACCTTTTGAAATAGGGTCTGTTTTCTCCTCCAGCCTAATTGCACAGCCTGGGGTGTCTCCAGTTTGAATGGGTCAACTTTGTGTGTGAGCCGGGCTTGGGGGCTGGCAGGAAGGGGCAGAGGGTGACAAGTGAGGTGGCTTTGGGGGTTTACTTGGGCAAGCTCTGGGGGAAATGAAACCCATATGTGTGGTTATTAGCATGCGGCTCGGAAGCAGGCACAACAGAGGCAAGCTGGAAGGCCGAGAACACCTCCTGAGTGTCCCGTTCCCAACTTTTCAAGTGGGCAAAATTTTAATCGACAGGGGTTTCTGCTATGTGGCTATAGACTGAAGCTTTGAGAACCTGTGGCTAGTACATGGGGTAACGGCGGGAAACACCTACAGGCTTCCGCTCCAGCGCATCTGAATCTCAATCGTTGCACTGCTGTCACCGGCGGTGTGATCTTAGGCAAACTACTTGACCTCTCTGAGCATCCTTTGATCCATCAAACAGGGATATCATCAATCTGCAGGGCTGTTGCAGAAAAAATATATCCCCCTAGTAGGGATCCAATCCATGGTTGTGGCAAATGTTGCTCGTTTACCAATATCCATCCATCCCTCCTTTCTTCCTGACCAACAGAATCTCAATTTTGCTTAGGGCAGCAGTGTATCCAACCAAGAAAATCCTGATTTCTTGGTGTCCCTTGTAGGTGAGGTATCCATATGACACAGTTCTGGTCAGTCAAAAGGGGTCGTCTGCAGGGTAGGGCTTCCTGGAAGACTATGGTTTTCTTGACTTAAAAAGAAACAGACTGTGCAAGGCTTTTTGCCTTTTCCCCTGCACACTCTTCCTTCCTTGGAACACAGTTGCAAGGCCTGGAAGTGTGGGAGTCACCATCTTGCAACCATGAGGACAAGCCCCACACATGCTAAGGAGAGTGGGACAGAAGGGTAGAGAACGGGGTGGGGGAAGGCTTGTGGAGCCGTGGCGCAGCCGTTCCTGTTCTTGAGTGCCTCCCTCAGGCCTCCTGTCGGGTGAGAACAATAAATCCCTATGCATTTATAGGTCGTGGTTACTTGAGCTTTCTCTCACATGCGGCCAAGCACAGTCTCTATGTGATACCTGCTGATTATTACTTCTACAGGCTGGCACAACAAGCTTTGGAAACTTCCTTGAAGCCCAACTGAAGTAAGGAAGAGGAATATACTGGGAGAAAACCACCTAGTCTCTGATATTTTCAGGGTTCTCCTTTATCTGTCCACCCGTGCACCTGAGCTTTTTTATTTACATAGGCTTCCTTGCTTTTTATTAAGTCAGGGCTTCCAGGGAAGTAGAGTTAAATTAAAGGAGATCAGAGGCAAAGATAGCCATGGTTACTATATAAATACCTGTCTGCATCATATAAGATACCGGAGTTAATCAACTCCAAGAACAAAGGCAGTGCCCAAATGAAAAAACTGCCTGCCGGAGCTGGCTACAGCAACCCTGCTGAGTGCAGGAAATAAATATGGGAACCAATAGGCCAAAAATAATAATGGTAATGAGATTTTTAAAACTTCATCCCTAATAAAGAAGCCTTTGCTGAATTCTTATGCCCTAGAGAAATAGCCAAGAGTATTTAGGCTTATCCAAAAGGACTTAGTGGGAACTTGGGAGAAGTATAGGCATGTCTTAGCTAAGGTTGGGATGAGACCCCTTGACCTAGTGGAAGATCTAGGAGGGAACCTTCTCTTGACCTTTGAAGGTCAAGCTACTGGTCCATTGCTCTGGACAGTGTGGCTTAGAGGCCGCCTCTCCATGAGGACAGTGTAGTAAAAAGTGAGTCGCAAATGAGCTAATCACCATTAACGTTTCGGCTGAAATTGCCAGTCTGACATCTTTCCTAATGGCTGACAAATGTCAGGGTGACTTGTGTGCTTTTTTTGTTAATTGAATTGGTTAATTAGGTCCCAGAGGCCTGGCTGCTAATTATGAGCTACAGCCGAATATGAGCTTAAAAAAAAAAAAAAGAAAAAAAAGATGCAAGGAAGTTAAAACAAAAGAGAAAATACACACATGCGCGCACACACGCACACACACACACTCCAACTCCTTTGTGTTCTTTGCAATCTGTACTGTTACCTTCTCTTAATTTTTGACCTGCCACATGTTACTACCTTCTTGATGTATTTAAAAAAACAAAAAACAAAAAGAGGGCAAGAAGAACTCCAATTCTGCCTTTTTCCATGAGGAGCATCTGTTCAATCAGTGCCTCGTTCATTAATTTTCTGCCAATTAGCAAGAAAAAAAAGGTAGACAGTGAAGGGGGAGAAAAAAGTCCAGATTTAGTGCCTAATGCCTTACCTTGTGAAGATAATGTTTTCAAAAACTCCACATTGTCTGTCGTTTGCGTAAAGAGGCATTGACAGTCCTGGAGACCCAGTAGTGACTTGTTGATGTTTAGGAAAACTTTTCCAGAATTTCAGGAAACAAACCCAGACACTGAACAGGCCACACTCTCCATAAAGGATCCTTTCTCAAAGGTTAATAAAGTGACATCTAGCTCATGGAGGCCTCTAGGCATTTAGTGCTAAACGTATCTCCAAGAAGTGTCTCCCAATTGCCAACTACATGTGCCCAATGTTTTCTTTGGTTTTTGCTTCCTGTTAAGAGAGAACGCTGAGGGCAGTTGGAACTTCTAGCTTCATACTTCCAGTTCACCACACCATGCTTCTGGGAGTTAGCAGACCCAAAGTATCTGATAAACTGGTTGGCATTCTTTGGAGGAAGGAGGGATGAGAAGGAACCCAAGGTAGAGAGAACTGAAAGGAGAAGCGCTCAAAGAACCTTTGTGGCAAAATCAGATTATTTCAGCCCCTAGGGTTCTGGTGGAGATAAATGGATAGGGCAGGCTGCCCAGAACAGCACTTCCTTGCTCTCGGAGTCTTGGGTTAGCAGAGGCTGGGATTTTGAAAACATGTGGAGGTTTGGAAACTTGAAGAACGTGTGTGGCCCAGATACCTCTTGGAACCATCTTCCCCTGACAGATCAGGAGAACTTGCCTCACATTCCCAATTCCAGTTTGCCTCCCAGCTCAGCCACTAAACCCAGAGCACTCCTCCCTGTTTCTTCCAGTTCCCAGCCTCCCCCACCTTCCGTGGAGTCCTGAGCATGTGGCCCTGAGAGTGATGCCTCAGGATGGCCACTAGGTAGATTTTGGTCCCTTCCTGTTCTCAAGGCTTCCAATCATAAAGCTTTTCACTTTTCTGAAGACTTGAGAGGGAGGATCCATGACCTACACAGAGCTTTCTACTTTCTATGGCTGTCCCTCCACTGCTCCAGCATCTTCCTCTCTCTCTCTCCACCCCCTCCAAATCCTTCAGAATTTAGGAGACCATGCCTGATGTCTGGCTGATAGTCACTGAGAAGCATGTGTGGAAAACTCAAAGTGAAAAGAAAAGCTGCATGTTTTACAAAGATTCAACTTGTGTCTCTGCATTTTTACCAGTAAGTGTGTGTATGTGTGTGTGTGTGTGTGTGTGTGTGTGTGTGTGTGTGTGTGTATGGTGTGTGTACATGCCAGCCAGCATTAAAATAGCAGGGACTGCTTGGGTTCATCTTGAGCAAGACATCTATAAAGAGTTTTCAAGAAATCATGTTAAAAATCTATGGGGACACTATATGTTGGCAAATCGAATTTAAACAAAATATTAAAAATCAATCAATCAGTCAATCTATGGGGACAGTGGTAAGGTTGAGTATAAGCAGAAGACAAGACAGTGGCAGGCAGTGTAACCCACTAATGAAGACCATAGCTGAAGACCAAAGTCCAAATCCTGGCCTTGACCCTTGCTAGTTGTGCAGCCTTAAGCCAGTTCCTTCCACATCTTTGAAACTCAAGCTTTCAATTCCAAGATGCAAATAATGATAGTATCTATCTTCTAATAGTATCTTGCTGCTGGGAATAAATGAGATAAAGCATATAAGCAGCACTGTGTACCCGGGAAACATCAGCTACTATATTTGCTTTCCTCCCTTACTCCATTTCTTTAAAATCTAAAGTTTACAGAAACATCAGTTATGCCAAAAATTTAACAGTATCTTTAACCTGGTTTGTTTTGCTTATGCTTAAGTTATTCTCAAGTTTCTTTTACATATCTGGTAGAGTGGCCTCTGTTGCTCTTTTTCTGAGAGACTAGATTTTTTTATGACTCTTTAAACCCAGAGAGATACCAAAATTGTCTTCAGATTTATTTTGGACCGTGCTTTACCCCAAGGGGGCTTATATAAGCCTCAAAGGAGAGGTAAGGAGGAGGAAAAAGGGGTGGTCATGTTTTAAAGAAGGTGAGTGGTGTGTCCCATACACCATCCAAACCATCTAGCCCTTTCTACAGAATCTCTTCTAGGAAAGACCTGCTTCATACGCTCTCCACAGGAAGAGGAGCTCAATTCTGAGAGACCACTTTTTTTGGGGTGTCCTCAGTCCTTTCTGCTGGTGAAACCCCACTTTTGGTCCCAAGTTTTTTTGGTTTCATCATTAGCTTAAAGGGAAGATATTTTGACCACCTGGGAAGGTAGGGTGACAGATGTGATAGGGTGCCCAAGACTGAGAGGGTTCTTGGGGCATGAGTTTTTCAGTGCTCAAAGAAGGAAAGTCCAGACAAATTGAGATGAGTTGATCACTCTCTTGGAAGGCAGATTTTTAAATTGGTTGTTTGGAGAGTCATTGCAGTTGGGGGAGGTGCTAATCCCAAAGCACCCAGCCAGTTAATAAACTCAGTCAAAACCAGAGGCTCTCAGTGCAATATCAGATGCTAAATGTGTATATGTGGCTTGGGTAGCAGTCATGGCGGAAGTCCTAGAAACACATAATTTCTCAGTCACATAGCACATAGGTTGTGGGGACTCACCCTCTTGGAAGTTGGAGTCTCATGCAGGAACTTGTAAAAATTATGTCCTGAATTAACCAAGCTGCTTCCCACAGATTGCATTTTGAAATACGGAGAGAGAGAAGGAAATGGTTAAGTGACAAAGGACAGAAAAACCACAAAAAAATCCATAAAGGCTTTGTGGACATTGCCCACAAGAGGCGCCAACTGAGAGAAGTCTGCCATTTTTTCACATGCTGGTGCTGGCACAAAAAAGAAAGGAGGTTTATGTCTCTCCTTAGAAGGAAAGAGAGAAAACAACCCTTAGGGGCTGATGCATTGAGAGAACCTCAAATACGCCGGTCTGAAGATTACGCAATATTTTCATTTAATTCTCAGAGAGACTTGAGAGGTTGGTACTATGATTCATATTTGACAACTCAAGAAATCAGGACTCCGAAAGAAGAGTAAGTTCTCCAAGTTCACTCAGCTAAGAAGTGGCTGACCTGGGAATTGTAATGATAATAATAATAATGATAATTTAATACAATAGCCATCATCATGGAGCAACAGTGTTTCTTAGGTCTTTAGGTACTAGGCTACATACACTCTGTAATGTTTAACCTCATTTAGTTCTGAAACAGTCTTCCGGAATGGAACCACTCTTAAGCCCATTTAACACATGGGTAAATTGGGAATTAGAGAGATTGTGTAAATCACTGGAGGGCACCTGGCCAGTAAGGAGCAGAACTGGAGTTTGAACCTGTATCTGTCTGGCTCCATAAACCATTGCACAACCCGCTTGACCCATTGTACTGTTATAAAAACACTTTTGTACATGTTACCACATTCAACCATTGAGACATATTTTCTAGACTTAAAAAAGGAAGCCAAGAGAGCTTCTGAGTTGTCCCAAAGTGTAGGAGCCTGGCAGAAAACTGACTCCGATTCCAGCACCCGGGAGAACCATGGCCCTATGGGTCCATTGGGCAAAAAGAGACATTCTTCCAAAATGGTAGATTTCCTCTCTTGCAGCAACAGCGAGTTTCTTCAATAACCACATCAACCCTGTAGCTGATCGGTGACTCAGAAGGGGAAAGGAGATGGTGATCCTAGAGGGCAAAGACCAGCAGGACAGAGCCTCTGCCAACTGCAGCCTCCTCCCCCAGACCATGCATAAAGGCCCAGATTTTGCCTGCGCATGCAATATTGACCTGGAGGTATTGATGCGCCACCTGCAGGGCTGCCTTTCCTTATCGATAACCAATGGCAGGGCCTAAAGTTCAAACACCGCTGGGCGGCTTTCATGTTTGTAAACAGTATTGATGTGCATAAATAACGGCCCATCAGACTGCAGGATTAAATGAGGACAGAGGCAGAACATTTGGGAGATTAAATCCGGAAGCAGCTAATTAAAATAAGCTGAGAATGAAGGCATAAATGGTGGCCAATTAATGTAAATGCCTTGCAAGCCTGGACACCCCAGTACCCCAACCCAGGCTTTCCCAAGCTCCTGGCCAAGAATATTGCCTCTCCTTAGGATAAAACTGGTCCAACTCTGCCTTTGATTTACTCCCCCACCACAGAGTCTCGTAGGCCAGCGACCCACAGCAAGTGCCAGGAAAGAAGCGCTGTCTGAGAAGACCGGGTGGTCTGGGGGAGAAGACAGACATCTGACGTCACCACTTTGACCCAGGATGCTTGATGCAGCCTGGAAAAGAAATGCTTAAACTTTCCATTAATAAGAAGAAATTACTAAAGAGAATTGTGGAAATAGCGATACTTCCTCCTCCACTCCAATAGGGTCAGTTTTGAGGACAAAGTTGGGCTCAGCGAAGGAGGGAGGCTCAAGGCTCAAGGCCACTGTCCTCATTACTTCTTAATAAAAGAAAGTGTTTTTGCATGACGATGGCTCAACATCAAAAGGGCCATGTTGAAATGTGCCCTGGTTCACAACAGCCTTGTGCAAATGTCCCACTTTGCTGCAGGGGTAACTTAGAAGAGTCAGGGCAGCAGTTGGTGGTAGTGGGGATAAAGAACCTCTTGGCCAATGGATTGCTCGGGGGTAACGACTTGAGAGCTGTGATAATAGGGAGGTAATTCCTGCTTTTGCTGGTGACACACTTTCTCCTTTTCACCATCTGTAATGAGGCTTCATTCAAAGCCAATAAAAATAATGGCCAATGTTTACTCCATATAGACTGTGCCAGGCACGATCTAAGCATGTTACATGCATGAGCTCATTTAGCTTTCATAAAAACCCTAAGAGAGGAAGCAGAAGTGCACATGGGTGATGTTATTGCTATAGTGACTTTGTTTCCCCAAGCAATCTCTGAGGTAGAGCAAACAGTGTTAGTCTAATTTTGATATGAAGAACATAAGCCTGAGGGGTAAAATGATTTGCTCACAGTCAGAAGTGGGTACCTTACAGAGAGCCCTTTTGGGGCCCCTAGATGCCCTACTTTTGAAGAGGTAGGATGGCTGTGTTTTGCCCCAGGCTCCATTCACTATGACCATTTGCTCCTATGGTCAGCCGTGGCCCAACATGCTTCCAGAAGCATCTTTATAGGATGGAGGAGAGGGTGAAATGTCCCCAACGTTGGGTTTTCATGAAGTGCAACAAAAGCAAGTATTTGAAAGAGCAAGATACTTCAAAAATGCATCAGGACTATTATTTCTATTAAAGGATCTGTCCCCCGAGACAGACCCAAGGCTGCTTTTTGGTTTCTGGTCCCAGCAAAGGTCCCCTCCACTGGCTTGAGCAGCAAGGGAACTGCATTGTGTAAATGCAACTAAGGTTTCTGGGAGTGGGGGAGCCGAGGAGCCAGGGAGCTAGCAGGCGTGCAAGGGAACAGTATCATGTTCCTGGTTTTAGGTTAGCTCCAGGACTGGGATGCTTAACTCATGTGGTTTTTCAAGATTAATCATAAGTTACAACAAGCTGCTCCCCCTTGGGGCATTTCATCTGCATCATTTTCTCTCCCAGAGGGTTGAAGGAAGAAAAATATCCGCTGCACAGCTTTGGAAATTAGTTGCTTGTCACTCACTTGCTTGGAATGGGATTTGAATCTTATGGCCTTTGCTCCAGAGCGCTGGACTGGCTCCCCATTAAGTAAGAGATGTACAGCTAGAAAAGACGCTGCTGCCAAGGTACTTAGAGTGAGGAAAGCCAGTTGTGGGCAGCTCAATGGTAACATGAGCCCCTGGCTTCTGAGTGCCATCATTTATCTGCAGGTCCCCAGGCACCTTCAAAACTAGGCATTAAGCCCTCCATGTGCATTTGAGGATCAGGAGTAACAAGCACGCCCCATTCCCCATGGAAATGAAAGGTTGTGGTTCTATCCGGGGCAGGGAGGGAGTTTTATGTGAGGGTTCAGAGTCTTCAGTGATCCAGGTGGGGCAGCCTTCTGAATACTGGCCTGGCTGGATGGTTGTTGACTACCTTTCAGAAGGGTGACCCATTGTCCAGTTTATATTACACAAGCTGTCACAGTAACCGCAGACTGGATGGAGTCGTGCCTGTGGGAGATGGATCTGAGGAGTGGGACATATTGCTGTGGTTCTCCAGGCACGAGGATCATATCACCCAAAGGAGGACCTCGGCCAGAACCTCAGTGTGATGAATTCAGAGGAGTGGGAAAACTGGAATGGAAAACCAGGAAGGCAGACAGAAACTGTGTCACGTGGACACAGGTGGGGCAAACTTTGGTGAGATCAGGTCAGGGCTGGGCTCCTCTGTGGCAGCACTACTCACTGCACACCCAACTCTGGACAGTTAGAGGTTGCAATGTCCCGCCCAACCTGGGTAGACTGCTTCAGGAATGGGGCTGATGCCAGGAGCTGGAGAGAGTGAGCCTGCCGAGACTCAACATGTCAACTCCTGAGGTGCCAATTGAGGTGTCACTGCTAAGTGGGGGACATATCAGAAGTTTGACCAATAAAGTAACTTCTTCAGGAAGCAATATCTGCAACTAGCTAGCCAGAGGGATGTCTATTTATGTCACAAAAGCCAACCACTCTAGAAAACTATTCATTACTTCATTACTTACTGTCCCAACTCGATGATTGCCTCTGCTCAAATAGACTTGGTCCTGATTAAATTTTGACCATTTACGAATTCCCAATCCACCAGAGAATGTCTCAGAAAGCTATAACAGTTTCTGATTTTCAAATATGAAAGCATTCTGCAGGGTCTGGGTAGTGCAGTGGGTTAAGTGATTGACTCTTGGTTTTGGCTCAGGTCATGATCTCAGGGTCGAGAAATTGAGCCCTGCATTAGGCTCCACACCCAGTGTGGAGTTTGTTTGAGATTCTTTCTCTCTCTGCTCCTCCCCTTATGTGCTCTCTTTCTATATATGAAATAAATAAATAAATCTTTAAGAAAATGAAAGCATTCAGAGTCATCTTATTAAACAAGACCAAGGTTTTCTCCCATGACCTAGCCTCAACCTACATTCTCCAGCATCTCCCACCCTACACATGAGCAGAATCAGTGTACTTGCCAGGCTTCAAATACATGAGGTGGATTCCCTACTCTACACCTTGCTGATGCCACACCCTTGCCTGGAGTTTCTCTTCCTCCCCACCCCTATTTTTTATTTGCCAAATCTCATCTCATTCTGACCTAATCTGCTACCATTGATTTGTTACACCTCCATAATCTTAAGAAATTGAAAAGTATATTAGGTGTATTTGTTAGGGCTGCCATAGCAAAGTATCACAAAATGGTTGGCTTAGACAACAAAAAATATATTGTCTCATAAATATGGAGGCTAGAAATTCTGAAATCAAGGTGTTGGCAGGGTCAGTTCATTTTGGGGGCTATGAGAAAAAGTCTGTTCCAAGCCTCTCTCCTTGCCTGGAGGATGGCCACCTCCATCTTCACACAGTGTTCTTACTAAATGCGTGTCTCTGTGTCCAAATTTCCCTTTTTCATAAGCACAGCAGTCATATCGGGTTAGGGACTACCCCAACGACCTCATTTTTACTTGATTACCTCTGTAAAGACCCTATATCCAAGTAAGGTCACATGTTGAGGTACTGGGAATTAGGATTTCAGCATATGAATTTGGCAGGAAGTGGGGGGTGGGGGCACACAATTGAACCCACACCAAGAGGCATCAATGGCTAAAACTGTGCTGCTCTAGCCCATCATCAGAAATATTTGATTCTGTGCCCAGAGAGCTAATCAGGACTGTATGAAGAAGAGGGGTGTGTGCTAAGATAGGAAGCAGAGGCCACCAGTATCAGGCTATCTTCTTCTAAGAAAGGAAATGTTTCATAAAGGTAGAAGGTGGCAAAAGGTATAGATCTTGTGCATGGAGGGTATGTTTTATAAAGCACACTGTGGAATAGGCTGGGCTTTGCTGTGGTAACATACAACCCCACAATCTCAATGGCTTACAACCAAAAGTTTGCTTCTTGCTACACGTCCACTGTAGGCCATCTGCAACTCTGTTTCACATTGTCCTCACTAGGGGACCCTGTGATCAAGCAGCCTCTAACTGGAACTTTGCCAACTTTATGGCAGAAGGAAAAGACATATGGCAAATCGGGCAGAGCTCTTAGAGGTTCTTCTTGGACAGAGCTTGCATTTCACTGGCCAAATGAAGTCACCTGGCCAAGTCTGACGTCAACAGACAGGAATGTAGAATCCTTCTGCAGGTAGGGTCATTGCAGGGAGGGGCACCCAATATAGGCAAGCAGAAGTCCAATGCTAGAATAAGCATGGTCCATGCTAGAATAAGCACCTAGTCCTAGAATAAGCATTCTAGTCCATGCTAGAATAAGCACCATGACCTATTTTTAAGAAAAGCATCTTCAGCGACACCTGGGTGGCTCAGTGGTTGAGTGTCTGCCTTTGGCTCAGGGTGTGATCCCAGAGTCCTGGGATCTAGTCCCACGTCGGGCTCCCTGCGTGGAGCCTGCTTCTCCCTCTGCCTGTGTCTCTGCCGCTCTCTGTGTGTCTCTCATGAATAAATAAATAAAATCTTAAAAAAGAAGAAAGAAAGAAAGAAAGAAAGAAAGAAAGAAAGAAAGAAAGAAAGAAGAAAGAAAGAAAGAAAGAAAGAAAGAAAGAAAGAAAGAAAGAAAGAAAGAAAGAAAGAAAGAAAGAAAAACAGCTTCATGTGACTTTGGGCTTGCCTCTTTTTCTCTGGCCCTCAGTTTCTTCATTTAGTAAATAGGGATCATAATACCACCTTCCCTTCCCTCCAGGGCCATTAAGAAAATTAGCCATGAGACTATGAAACTTCTTGGTAAATGATTATTAAAGCACCCTGGGGACAAAGGTATGCATCTGCTGTATTTGAGATATAAAGTCAATTGCAGTTCATATCGACTACAAAGATAGGTGGCCAGCCAATGACAAACCAGGTCTTTCCCCTAAACTCCTGGAAAGGAGGGCAGCCCAGTGTGGTCAAGGCAATCCCACAGATGCAGCCTAGACAATTGGGAGGACCAGGAAGGGATGGGTCATTGCACTGGCATATGAGTCCGCTCACCATAGGGGATTCTTTCCTTCCACCAGCTCCCCTTCTCTACCTCTCTTCCCAGCTACTGTAGGTCCAAACACTGGTTCACATTAAAGGGAAATAAATAGGACATATTGCCACTTACATTTTGTAACTGAGGAAACAGGCTCAGAGAAAATAAGCAACATGGTTAAGGTCACACAGTAAGTAAATGCTCCCACAGCATCTCCTTGAAGCACTTTACTTTTATTATTTAATCCTTGCAATAATGTTATGAGATGAGTGCTTTCACTATTCCCATTTTACAGATGAGGAAACTGAGGCACAAAGATGTTAACGAATCTGTCCACCATTGTACATTCATAAGTAGCCAGCCTTGGGAGAGCCCTGGGGTTGAACACCCTGAGATGTACATTTTTGTCCTTATATTTAACATCTCTGAAATTGGGATGAGTCTTTTAATTGATGGCATTATCATAACTGAAGAGTCAGCATTTTTTCTTTCTTACTTAGTGGTATATAAAATAATGATGCATCTTCAAACTGATGACATCTTACTTAGAATCAATGAAATATGAGACATGATTTCTTCTTGACCTGCCCCTCCCCATTTCCTTTCATCAATTTGGAGATTTAAAAATGATTCTTCCTTCTGAATGGAGGGGAAACTAGACATAGATTCTATCAGCATTCCTTCTCCATCTCTCCAGCCCTCTGGGCAAAAAAAATGCAAGAGATGCCAACAAAAAGTGACCTAGTTAGGGTACAAGACAGCAAGTGTGGCTGTGGATTGTGTGCAAGACAGGGTGTTTGGGAGGGTGGAGCTGCACTGGCCAGCATTTCATGAGATCTGAGTCCTGGCTGGAAAGCCCAGCATACAGCGCCCGTCCGTGGCCCTGGTGCTAAGGGAAAACCCATTCTCCAGCATACAGACATGAAGCCAGGAAACACAAAAAGGAACTCGGGGGCAATTGTAGAAGGTGTGTCTAAGGCGCTGTACTTACTGAACAAGACACGAATCTGTGTCCATTTCTTGGGGGGTAAATACTACCACATGTGCCTAAAACTCTCACATCATTTAGTCTGTGCTGACATGAATCCCCTTGGAAGAGTTAGCATTTGGTTAGGTAAACGTTTCCCCTCTCCCTCCCCTCTTCACCTCCCTCATTCTCCATCAATATCTTGCAGATGTTGGAACAAGCCGATGACTGACTCGGTTCCCACACTGGAATGCCGGCCTGGGGAAGAATGCAGCAGAGCTTTCTGGCTGCCTGCGACCCTCGGCTACGATGGGCCTCCGACATTCTCTTGCTCGTGCATCAAGCCTTCGGCTGCTCACTGCCAAGTATTAAGTGCTTGTTCCACAAAGCTGGTGTAGATTATCACTTTGCTGTATAGATGTATCTAATAGAATTAAATAGTTGGCTCCTGACCAGTAACAGATGTGCTACATATAATGCAACAATAATGAGATTGAAACCACCATGTAATATTGAGGGAAGAGGGGAGGGCCACTTGCATTTCTCCAGTTTGGAAGCCAGCTTGAAGGAAAGAGAAACTAGAATGAATGGCCATTTATTTGCCCTGAGTGAATCTGTGTGTTTCAGATACCCCAAGGGCTACCTTTCATGGCTCTGTCCATGCCCAGGACATGGGCAAGAGACAAACATGATGGAAGTGGGATGTTTTGTGCTGGAGGTGGACTGATCCACCTTGATGACCTCCTACCTATTGCCCCCAACCTGGTGCTGTCCAGTTTGGGGACCCAATAATGAGACCATAATGAAATGCAGGCTGCTCCAGATGAGAAATAACCAATGAAACCTGAGCTCAAGAGGTCACCCATGTGGGTAGGGGGAAGCAAAAGTGTAGACAAGGACAAAGAGCCCCCAGTGTTCCCACATGGAGCCTCCAGTGCTCACTCCTTATGGTTGTGCAGTTCTAGAACCTCAGAATCCTAAGATGGGTCAGTCCCTGGGGATAATCTCCAAGCATTGATAACTCTGGTTCCTGGAACTGCTAATCAAGAGACCAAGCAAGAAGGGAGTATGCCTGCAAGTGAAAGGGTAGCAAGCACCATCCTAGAGGTCAAAGGATAGCCACAGGGGCTGGATTCCTGCTAAATAGTAGTGCTTCATGTGAATCCAGAGCTGGGGTTTTTCTGAGTGCTTCAATCTGTTGCTATACTTTCTGCCTATTTTTCCCTCACCATTTTCCTTCTCTGCTCTTCAATATTAATGTCTCTATCAGTTAGTTATTGCTGAGTAACAAAAAACCCAAAGATTAATATATGGTTTATTATTTTTTCTCAGGGTCTGAGGGTTAGTTTGGCTAATCTGAGGAAACTCAATGGATCTTGGCTGGGCTTGCACCTGTATCTTCAGTCAGTGGCAGATTGGCAGTAGACTGGCCGGCCTAGGATAGCCTTAGGTCCTCATAGCTCTTACAGCCCTTCAATATGCTAGCCTTGCTATGTCCTTAAGACAGGGTCAGAGTTGGAATAGAGAGGCACTCTAGTTGTGCAAGAGGGCTAGTGGAAATAGATCCACATTTTCAAACCTCTATTTGCACCACATCACTAGCATCCTATTGGGCAAGCAAGTCTCATGGCTAAGCCCGAATTTGAATGAGAAAGAACTATAAAGTTACACAGGGTAAAGGCATGCCATAAGGCAGGGCATGAACTGGGGCCATTGATGCCATCAACCTACTCCAGTATCCTTGGAATTTTTTAGAGGTTGCCTACAGATAAGGAACGGTTAATGAGACTGGTCAATGACATACCCTAGAAACCCAAGTCCAAGTCCTCCTTCAGTCCATACAAAGAAATTGTCGAGAGAGAGGTAAGCCAGTTTCTAGTTGTCTCCATCTGGATTTTCATCTCCTATGTTCTTGCACACTAACTTTTGGATTGCCTGCCTCTCCCCTTCTCTTCCATCCCCCTAAATACACATATACTCTCAGGAGAGACTCTGGTCCAATTTCTGGGGACCCTTCCTGGCACAATCCCCAGGCCCTAAAACAATAGGTAAGACACAAAGCCTGGGTATGCAACACAGCATACCGCTCAGAGAGTTTGCATAGCAAGAAATAAAAGACCACGATGAAAACAGACTTGATACAAAGAGGTATCTAAATAAGACAAGGGTTCCTTCATGCCCAGGGCCCAAAGATAAAACTAAGGCCAAGACACATTGGGGGTCAACAGGTCTACTTTGTCAGGTGAACAAAACCAAGGGTGGTATAGTCAAGAATTCCTACCAGCACCAGACGAACAGACTAGCAAAGCAAAAGAAAATCTCCTGGGCACATAATAATTGCTCAATAGATATTTGGGGACTGACTGGCTAGGAAAGTATTCTAAGAAACCAACAGAATCTCAAACAAAAGATTTAGGAACAAGGAGAGTCATTGAAACATATTTGTAGGAGTGGAAACACACCAAATGTTCAACAATTGGGAGATGATTAAATAATTTATGGCACATCTATATAATGGCATAGGATGCAGCTATTTAAAATGATGTTTTAAATTAAATATTTATGACTGGAGGAGAGGCTTACCATGTAATTTGAAATGAAAAAGCAGGTTACAAAATTCTATGCAACATGAGCCCAAGTAGGCATAAAATAAGTGTGGTTTTAACAGTGGTTTATGGGAGATTTTTGTATCTTTACGCTTTCTATATTTTCCAGGTTTTCCATAATGAGTCTATATTTCCTTTATGATTCTAAAGGAAGTTCCGAAGTGAATGTAGTTCCGAAGTGAATGTAGATCTTAATTTTAAAACAGGGACCAAAATATTAACTTCTTGTTCATTTTCATGCATCCTTTATATACTCTCATCTATACTCCTGTATTTTCATTGGGAGTACTTATCACATGTCATATGTAGTTGGTGGCCTCTCATTTCTCTTCCCTCAACAAAATTTAGATGACAGGAGGGCAGGAATTTTGCCCATCTTGTTCACTGATGCGTCCTGAGCAGTCACCACAGCCTTATAGATACGAGGCCCTCAGGAAATATTTGTTGAATGGATGAATGAATGAATGAATGAATGAAACTGCTCAAAGGGAATTCCCTTTCCCTTTTACTAGTCAACTAAAATGTCCTGCAGCATCAGTATCAAGAGCAACTTGACTGAGCCACAGAAGTATTAGGAGCAACTTTGATTTGCAAGTACTCACTGCCTCTAAAAGCTATAGATTGCCCACTGGGGACTTAGCATAGTACTGAGCACTATGGTGACCAGAAGGCAATATTTATCTAGACAGAGTATACATGCTATAGGACAAAGTATATTCCTCAAAGCAGGGAACTTGGGCATAGAACACAAAGAAAGGCTCAGCTGAACATGGTTGCTATTTTCCCCTTGAGATGCACCTTCCCGGAGCTCTTCAAGAACCTATACAATTGTTCTTGGTCTTCTTCTTGACCCTCACATTTGGGGATCAGCAGTAGAAACCCCATATATGTCCTCCCTACCCATCACCTTGAAGTGAATAATGCCCCTTCCAGACCCATCTCTGTCTTCTACTGCATGGAACCCACTTGTGTGCATCTCAGCTACGTTCTTGTCTCACATACAGGTCCAAGCAGTAATGATGCTACTAGTTACTGTTTGTTGACTCTTATAATAGTTATTCCTTTGTATTCATC
Organism: Vulpes lagopus; assembly: GCF_018345385.1. Classification (NCBI taxonomy): domain Eukaryota; kingdom Metazoa; phylum Chordata; class Mammalia; order Carnivora; family Canidae; genus Vulpes; species Vulpes lagopus. The sequence continues at coordinate 16,854,578 of NC_054825.1, forward strand.
CTCTCTGTGGCACTCTCTTCAGGCACATCAAGAGAATCTGTATTTTTCTGTCTCTTTCTTCTAGTCTCCTCTCTCTCTTCTCCTAGGTCCCATTTTGAACCCCCGCCTCCTCCCTTAAAAGGTCTCAGACACCACTAAAAAGCAAATGAGTAATGCCAGGGACAGGAAAGGAAAAAGAAAGTGACCAGCAAAATTAGCCAGAAAGAAGACATTTGCTGCATAAGGTCCTTGAAAGTGTTCCCAAGATTCACATCAGAATCTTCACACCATTCTTTACTTAAACTTACCTTTCTGCACACACCAGTGCTTGAGAATAAAGAAAATAATGGTTTTCATCAGGGGTCTTTTTGGTCTCTTGTTTCATTATAAGTGAAGTTTGCCATGACTTTCTAAAGCACATACACGCAATACTTCATATTCTTTTTTTTTTTTTGAGATTTTATTTATTTATTCATGAGAGACACACACAGAGAGAGAGAGAGAGAGAGAGAGAGAGGTGGAGAGAGAGAGAGAAGCAGAGGGAGAAGCAGGCTCCACACAGGGAGCCTGATGTGGGGCTTGATCCGTGGTTCCAGAATCAGGCCCTGGGCTGAAGGCGGCGCTAACCCGCTGAGCCACCTGGGCTGCCCCGTGCTTCATTTTTTTAATAACAAGAACTACTGTTTATTGAGTTTGCTGTGGCCCAGTGTGTGAAGGACTGAACCTACCAGAATTATTTAATGACCTCAACAATCCATGAGCTAGTACTATTAACACTCTTCATTTTCCAGACAAGGAACCTGAGGGTCAGAGTGATAAGTAACTTGCCCGTGGTTGTCCAGTTAGCTTCTTCTTAGACCAATCTAGAAGAATAATCATCACTCATGACATTCTTTCTTTAAAAAAAAAAAAGATTTTATTTATTTATTCATGAGAGACACAGAGAGAGAGAGAGAGAGAGAGGCAGAGACACAGGCAGAGGGAGAAGCAGACTCCACGCAGGGAGCCCGACATGGGACTTGATCCTGGGTCTCCAGGATCACACCCTGGGTTGAAGGCAGGTGCTAAGCCACTGAACCACCCATGCTGCCCCATGACATTATTTCTATAAGGAAATATCTATTCCTGTTACAGAGGACCAACACACACACACACACACACACACACACAAGATACACACACACACACCAGGAATACAACCTGCTTCTGCTTTTTAGAAGAGGGACAAGTCATTGTGTGTAACACCTGAGTCACTGTGGAAGCTTCCAATTCAAGTGGCTTCTGGTGACAGATCAATAGGTCTGCCCCTGGGTTACTGTAAGTTCTTGTCCCTTCCTAGCCACAATGATTGGTCCACAAGGTGAATCTGTCATTTGAGCTGGACCAATCAGGTCCTCCCCTAGGATTTTAAAAATTGTCACTGGTAGGAGGCTTTGCTCTGCCTCCTATATCATCACTGAGAGGCTATGAATATGGGGTTGCTGAAGGCTGCCTGTTTATAGGACAGCCTATTTATAGGACAATAGAAGGAGACCAAGTAGAGAGAAGCAGAAACTAGCAGTATCGGAGAGGTGAGGAGAAAGTGAGACTGAATCCTGTTGTCCCCAAGCTCTTTCAGTTTGTGAGCTGCCCCCTTAATCACTTCCTTCTCTTTACAACTGAGGAAGTGGAGCTGGGACAGGGCAGATACTTGCTGGAGGTTATGCACTGAGCTAGTGGCGGAGCCCGGAGCACAGGGCCCTGCCGCCCAGAGCAGTGGGCCTAAGGACACCCACATGCCTGGGGGAGCGAGGACAGGAACAAGCCGAGGGTTGAGAAGGGAGAGGGGGGATTGCTCCATGCTTTGGGTCATGCCCACGGCTTAGTCAGCCGTGCTAAGTGTATGCCCCAGCTCCATGCCTGCTGCCTGGCTGGTTCAGTGGCAACCCAGTCGATGCCTCATTAACCGGATCCACCTGTGGGCACTTTATTTAATTATCCCAATTGGAACAGAGTCAAGATACTGGAGCTAATGTCCTTCCGCTTTCTGAGAGCTAATTATCACCTGTAGCTTGGCCCCAGGCACAGACGGAAGGGGTCACCAACAGCGCTCTGTAGCTGTGTTGACTGAGTCGAGAGCATTCCCTCTCATTTTGGTGGGAAAGGTGAGTTAAACATGACAGGAAGCCAGAAAGCATCTGGTCCACTTCCTGCCTCCAGAGATTAGAGCCTTGTGTCCTAGGTAGTCTGTTTCCATCACGGGGCTGGGCATAAGACAGTGCCCAGAATCCTGGCACCAGAAAACAATGATTGCTGCCCCTTATGGAGCACTGGAATGTGCCAAGCCCTCCTCAGCTATTACTGCAGGCATGCACAACAGCTTTGGGGGTATTGTTACCTGCACCTCTGCTTGGGGAGCATCTGTTGGCTCGGAGGGTATGTGACTTGCCTGGAGGGTCACGAGTAGGCTGCTCGGCTGAGTTTCAAAATTCAGTCTAGGTAGCATTGTAGGCCAAACCTTCCCTTGCCCCCTCTGCCTTGTAGGGGGATAACTGATTACCTACTGTGTGCCAAGCCCTGTGATCAGTTGGGAAATACAAGGATATCTACCTTGTATATATCCATTTCCTTTAAGGAGGTCATATAAGGTATTTTTGGCATTAAAAAATTAGACTGGGGATCCCTGGGTGGCTCAGTGGTTTAGCACCTGCCTTTGGCCCAGGGTGTGATCCTGGAGTCCCAGGATAGAGTCCCACGTCGGGCTCTCTGCATGGAGTCTGCTTCTCCCTCTGCCTGTGTCTCTGCCCCTCTCTCTCTGTGTGTGTCTCTCATGAAGATATAGATAAAATATTTTTTTAAATAAAATAAAATAAAACAATTAGACTATCCTGATACCATAAGAGAAAGGTGCCACTAAAAGCATGTTGAATGTGGACTTGAAAGGCACAGATTCGACTTTCAGCTCCACCCCTCCTTAAATGTATGATCTTCGTCAATGTCTTATCTTTTCTTACCCTGGCTTCCCCATCATGGAACATGAAACAAGGAATTTGTCCCATCTACCCTGCTTCAACAGGGCTGCCAGGAGCTCAGATCCGATGACATATGTAAAAAATCTGTTTACAAATACACGGCTTTGTTTGTTGTAGAAACTATTATTACTGGATGGACTCCAAGGTTGATTTTACTCCTCAAGGAGACAGAGGCTTGACTGTAGCATAATTCACAAGTGAGAGGTCTTGGCTTATAAAGTAGGGCCCCCCCAAAAAAATAAATTAAAAAAATAAAGTAGGGCCCAGGAATGGGAATGGGGTCCCTGCATGGAATCCTTTCTTCTGCTTTACACAGATCTGATGGTAAGCAGATAGAGTACCTCTGTGTCTTTAAATTGACCTGCTGGTTAAAAATAACAAACAAAAATCGTGATTTGCTTACAGACTTTCTGGAACTGGAATTTAAGATGATTTCCTTCTGCCTTGGCCTAGGAGACCATTCGAGGGGAAATTTTGGTCTTGTTAAACACATTCGCATATGTCATATAGTTGTTTCCTTCTTCATTTGTCATGTATCAGGGAGGTATTTTTTTTTGGGGGGGGGGGTTACCCTGTGGGCAAGAAATGAGTTTGCCTTTACTAGGCCAACTTGCCAGGTCACCTTAGACAGACAGGGCTGTGGGCGTGAGTGACCATTTTTCTGAAAATCCTCTTGATGTGAACAGCGAAGGAGGTTCTTGAGTGTCAGACCATCCATCCTAGGGTGACCAAACTCATCCCAACATTCCTGGTTTGAGCACTGGAAGTCCTGCCTCCCAGGACCCCATTCAATCCCAGGCACATGGGGACGATTGGTCACCTTACCCACAACCTGACATTCCCCATCTGGGGAAGATAGCACAATGCGACTGAGCAGGCTCTGACACCTAACAAGTGTTCTTATCCCTCATCCATCCTGTGCTGCCAGGTGTTGGACTTCTCAGGGCCTTTGCTTCTCCATTTATAGCTGTGGACAACAGCAGAACCTGCCTCCTAGGTGAGCGTACAGAAAAAACAAACTTACGTAGAAAATGCTCCATAGGGTACAGACACATGGAGCAATTATCCTGAGTTATTACTGTCCGGGGCAGGCCGCAGAAGCTTCAGTCAAATCAAGAAGACAGGACAGAAACCTTAAGAGGTAGTTCCATTCCTTTTTCCTCTTCCCTTTTCACCTCCCTTTCTGGTTTGACCTCCCAGGTCCCTCACCACCCCCCAACTCTGCTCCTCTGTTTCTTGTTGCCTCATCCAAGGATCATGGTGCTGTTGCCTTCGCAGTGCATTATTCACTTCTTGGCAGGGAACGCTGTGCTCATATGAATTAACATTTGGGTTTTATTTACTGGCTAACAAAGTGCCAGAATTGCATAGGGGATTCAGTTGCACAAACTCTCATGATGGGAAATCAATGACAAATTGAGAAGAAGGGGGTTTCGGGGATCAAACAGCAAACCCTTCACAATCCTTGTTTGAAAACTCAGTCCTGGTTGATTTATCGCCATTCCCAAAGAGGTAGGGGGAGTGGGGCGGGAGGGACAAAACCTCTCTCTGGAGTCTTCTCGCTGACCACCAAATTGAACAGTTAGGCCCGTTCCCAGTCCTACATGAGATTAGTCACAGGATATTTCATTTTAAATCCAATGGAATGTTTTCCTAAATCAGACAAGACTCTTTCCATGTTTATGGCTATTTTGCTGGAATTCTCTTTGGCTCCAGGAGGGATTTGAAAATTAGATACATTTCCTTTTGGTGACCTGGGGCTGAGCTGGAGGGAGATCAGGCCGGAGGCTTGGGCCAGCAGTAACTTGTCGGGCTTGTTCCAAGAAGTCTCTCCCATTGGCCGGTTTTCCCAAGCACCTGCAGCCCACCGTATGGCCAAGCCAGGCATCTCATCCCTGCAGGCCCTCCTTCCCTTCCCCGGCCCACTGGTGTACCACAGAAGACTGGAGACACAACACAAATGTTTTGCAAAATTAAAAAGGTGGGGTGAGCTCGATTCATTTGGCAGAGAGAAGGCTCACATGGGGCTTCTTTTCATATTAGAACTTTTCTTTTTGCCTGCATGGTAGGTAAAAATATAGAATTCTTATCAAAGTAACTGTGGCCACACATTGCAGAATTTGTCTGATATCGTAGGTTGCTGTTTCACTTGTTCTTAACACACATGAAGAGATGAAAAGAGAGACAGTCACAGAGAAATGATGGAGATGAGATTATGAAGAAATAGCGAGAAATGAGAGTAATTGCCTAAAACGAATACTCTGTTCTCCAAAGCCTGCAGTGGCTTCCCTGTAGATTGATCAAAGTCTAAAGGTGTGTTTTTCCCATTTTATAATTTCCAGTGTGTTCTATTTTAATTGATCACTTCTGCCTCTTCCCTTATACACTTTTTATCTCTAGATCATAGAACCACCTCAAATGAGAAACAATTCAGCTAGTGGCACAGACTCTGAAGCCAGACTTGAATCTGAATCTAGCTTTGGCCACTTACTAGCTGTGTGTCTCTGGGCACGTTACTTAGTGCCTGTATGTTTCTACTTCCTTGACCGTAAAGTGTATAAAACGGTAGGACACATCCCCACCCCTACCCCCCACCCGCCATCCCAACCCCCTGCCTCATAGGGTTGTAGAGAAGAGTAAATAAATGTATAAGCTGCTCAGACATGACCCTGATGCACACCAAGCTCTGGAAAAGTGCTTGCTGTTATCAGACCTGACTTAACCCAAAAGACTGACATCCCCACAGCTTGTGTTTCCAGTAGGGCTCCAACTACACAAGAATTAGAATCCCTCTGAGCATTGTACAGGCTGCCAGATAGGCAGGGATTGGGCCTAGCTGAGTTTGTTTCCTTTGAGAAGGATAAAAGCCCTAATGAAGCCAACTGGAGGTATAAGTACAGAAATAAATTCCTGGTTCTGGTTTAGCAAGTACATCCATTAGGATGTGCTAGAGTGCAAGTAATAGAAAGCTCTACACACCCAGGCCCAAACACTAAGGAATATGTTAACACCCCAAGTGCAGAAAGTCCAGAGGTAGCTGAACTTCCAAGTTGGTTCTGGTCAATCTACTAGGTCAAGTACCCAGTGTTCTTCCTTTCTTTCCATCTGGCATCCATGGAGTTGGCATCATCCTAAGACAGGCTTCTCTTGTGATTTTTAATTGATCACTCAATTGATTGCCATATGGCTGGCAATGGCAATCAGGGTAAAGGAAGCATTTCTCAGCTGTTTCCATCAGGAGATAACCTAGGGAGACACTCTCTGGACACTCTCCATTAAGAAAGACAGACTTTCTAAGAAGCTTCCAGTCTAGATCTTCTCAGATTGCATTATCTTCCATTGAGTTGCATGCTTGTTCCTGAACCTCTCATTGGCTAGAAGGATGGGATTACTCCTAGAGCTGTGGTCAAATCACAAAAGAGCATTTCTGTTACTCAGGGGAAGAGCAGAAAGACATTAAAGGGTTAGCCTTATAATCCACCATTCTGTTGTTTAGGTGTTCCTCACATTAGATGGTAATGTTTAGGGATGTATGACTTTCCAGGAGTTCCAGAAAGTTCCATGATGTCAGTTAATGTCTTTTTTTTTTTTTTGTAAGATTTCATTTATTTATTCACGAGAGACACAGAAAGAGAGAGGCAGAGACACAGGCAGAGGGAGAAGCAGGCTCTATGCAGGGAGCCCAATGTGGGACTCTATCCCAGGACTCTATCCCAGTACTCTATCCCAGGATCACACCCTGAGCCGAAGGCAGACATGCTCAACCCACTGGTCCCTGTCAGTTAATTTCATAAATCACTTTCTGTGGTAGAAATCCTAGGCATGGAGTTCTGAAGATGAGATTTTCAAAAATTTGTGATGATGAGCATTGGATTGATCGTCTGTCCTCTCCATTCCAAAGCCCTCAGCTTTGACTTAAATTTGTCAAAATTTAGACAATATTTCAACACCCTCAGCCAATTCTTCCTTCACAATGGCCAGGGAGAACAGGAATTACTTCTGTCTAGTTCAGCACTGTAGTCCATGTTGCCTGGCCAATAGTAACTTAATATTTATTGAATGCATGAACACTGCTTGCCAAAAAAATTCTGGATTTAGTCCTTTTTATTGACTTCTAGTCATACTCTTTGTTCCTCTTGCTCTAAATGTTCTTTCTCTCTGCTCCCTTAGAGGCCTCAGTGACCTTGAAATGACCACTTCCTCTAAAAATAATAATAGCTTTCATGTGTTTATTGAGACCTTACTGTATGCTTTGCCCCATGCTAAGAATTTCATGGACATTACCTCATTTAATGTTCACAAAAATCCAATAGAGTAGGTTTATAGGTGAAGAAAATGGCTTACCAAAGGCCACATAATCTATAAACAGAAACAGAATAGAGATTTGAGCTCAGGGGCACTGGAGCCTGGCATCCTAAGGACTTTGTATGTGTGCCTTCCCAGACTTCTGCAGCCCACAAAACACCCTCCCAGTGCTAGTCTCTTGGCTGTGCTTTCCTGTTGCTTTCCAATGTCCAGTGTAAGTCCCACTTTCCCTATGCCATGTTATGCTCTGAAGCCCAGAGGGCTGTGTTTTATCCTGCTGGGCCCCCAAAAGTCACCATAGGAGAGACTCCTATCTTGAGTAGACGTCATTTGAATTAAATTGCTTCCAGGGCCCTGGCTTCAGGATGACCCAACTGCAGTTTATATGTAGAGACTGCTGAGGCTCCGCCTCGCCTAGCTTGTGCGTGTTCTATGTCTTGGTCAGGCCAGTTTACAGCAGGCCACTGCCTCATAAAATCACTCTAGAGCAAAATTCAGTGTCCATCTACTTAAAATGTGGTCAACCATAGGGTCCTGGGCCGATTGGCTTGGCCTGATTTTCCTCAGTACAAGTAAGTTCAATGACCCTGGCCTCCTGGCCTTGCTATAAACCTCTCTGCCTCATATTGTCCATTAAAGTGTTTGTCTATGTGTGCATAGCTTGTCCAGACTAGGGAGGGGAACCCAGACTAATGGACATCACCAAGGCACTGGACTCTTCCTCCTCCATTAAAAGACTACAAAAATCTTGACCTCTGACTGAAGACATAGGAATGGAATAATTTATAAATGCTTGTTTTGGGTCATGTCTTTTAGGGCATGCTTTAAGAGCTTTCGGCTGGGCCACATATACACACGTAATCTGCTTGACACAGCCCTGACCACTTGTTCCTAGAACCCAGCCAAACTTAGGGCAAGTGTATGACCACTGGTCTACTGGTCCAGCCGTTGGATATGCTGGCTGCGCTGCAGGCTGGCTGAGTCTTCTGGAAACTAAAAGCAATTGCTGACATCTGGATATCATGGGGTTGGGTTCTTAGTGCTGGGTAATTAGTCGCTGTCATGGGAGTGAACAGCTGATAGTGGGGGCAAGAGCAGAGAGAAAGCCTACATGCTTCCTACTAGTCCTAAAGACTCAGAAGGCTGCAATCTCTCTGTCACCAAAGCAGAATCTGCAAGTTGTGAATTAAGTTCTACCATTGAGATTGTGATGCTTTCCCTGCATCTGTCTGGTGGTTTTCCAAACCACGTGCTGTCACCTTCTGTGCTTGTTGCTCTCTCTGATCTCATTCTTTGTCTTTTCCCCCTATTATTATGTGGGCAAAAAGACAAAGGGAGCAACACCCATTCCTCTTGGCTCTGCACCCAATTTTTTCCTTCCTATACTAGATCTCCAGGTCTCAGGGAAATAAAAAGATGAGGAGACTCCAGACACAAAGGATAAAGTTTCCTAAGGAGGTCAAGGAATCACCCTATGTAAGCTTTGTTTGAGATAAAAAGGAAGCTGAATGTTTTCTCTCATCACTCCGTTCAATACAAAGAAAGTTGGGAAGACAGGAAGATTTGAGAAGACAGGAAGATTTGATAAATGAAAAAACACCAAATAAAATGGTTTGAATAAATCCAAGGTGCTGAGTGATCACAATAAATATGAATGAATCAAAGCCATCATATTTAAGAATGAAGACTTCCAGACTCGATAATATAAATACCCCAAACTGGCTTTTTAATACTTAGGAGCAGTACTTAAAATACCACAAGAAGAAGATTGAAAATGAAGGGGTGATAAAATAGTTAAGTTCCCAAACAATGGGGAAGTGTGGGTGGAAAACAGAGAGGCAGTGGCCACCGGGCCTGTCCCTGCTCTCTGAGAAACAATATATTTAGAAAAAACATGCTGCTTGGTTCTAACCTCAAAGTGAGCTTGAAGAAAAGCCTCTAGAGAAAATGTGACCTACTGGCGTCTCCAGGGCAGGCTTCACATTAAAGTTTCTCCTCCATTTATCTTCCATCCCCTCCAATTCTAGAAGTTGGAAGAAGCACTTCTCTTGGAACAGAAGTCTCTTGAATGTACTGTCCCATCTTTCTCCTCTCTGCTTGCAAAGAAAGGCAAAGATGTTCAATTAAAAACAAGTTCAGAGGTTTCCCCATGCTTCCTTCCAGTGCTATCCCAGGAAATGGCTTCCTGCTGGCTAGTTTAGATAACTCCCCAAGCGAAGAGGTCACATTCAGTCATAGAGCCAGTTTTATGATTGAACAAATAGGACCATACATTTAAGCATCCAAGTGGAATCAGCACAAAGGGAAGACAGCGATGACCCAATAGAGGAACCAATAAGCCAGTGTATATACATCCAAGCATTCCATAAGACGGGTCTCAAAGACTTGAGAAGAATCCTTTAATATTATATGAAAATTATGAATCTAGGAGCTCTCCCTACCCCACCACACAGGAACAGAATTCATTAGCTCCCAGCACATTTCCAAATGGATTCATGCCTCAGACTGTTTTAAAACCATTGACTTGTATGGTAATTTCAAAACATGTCAGGGCTTGAGGTCCTACTGCATTTTACAGAGCAAATATGTTCCCAAAGTTGGTAAAACCAAGCACAGAACTCAGGCCTCAAGGAGTAGGGGTTAAGGGGAACTGTGGTAGTGGGTTGGAGGAGGGTAGGGATCTATGGAGGCCTCACAGTTCCAGAAACAAAATATAAAACCCCTCACACAGACACATGCAAGTAACAAGTAGCTATTGTGATGATCCTTACGATGATTATTACTATATCATGTCCTGGACTGGGAGTTAGTATGCCTGAATTCTAGGCCCCAGTCTACAACTAATATTCTGGACCCATTTTTCCATTTGGAAAATGGAAGTTCCGTACCTCCTCAGGAGATTGTCCTAGGGCTCAAATGAAGGAGGAAGTGTCAAGGTAGTCTGAACAATGAGAAACTCTAAGAGAATTGGGAACAAGCAGGCAGTCATCACAGGCAATTTGGGTCACCAGGTGGTCTTTATTCATCCTCAGCAGCACCCGCTTGACTGTCTGGCAACTCTTCCCTTTTGCTGGGTCTCTAGACTCCGCCCACCCACACTGAAGCATCTGATATTGCTGCCAGGACTTTCTTTGGTGTGGTCCCAGCCTTTTAGGGTCCTCTGGAGACTTAAGGGATGACAAAGAACATTCTTCCAGAATCTCAGAAGACCTCACTGACATCATTGACTTCATGTCTGGCTGGACACCAAGGTCTTTAGAATAACTCCCAAAATGGAACTTCAGAGCAAGGCTTACACAAGAAGGAGAAAAATGTTTCCTGCGACGAGGTTTATGATTGCTGCTGTTACTGCTATTCTTAGCCAGTATTATCGTGGTTATGGTCCTAGAAGCAAGCACTTCCTGTGAGCCTCCATGCACATACTGAGAGCAGAGCAGACAGGCAGACATTTATTCCTCCGAACAGCCTATGAGGGAGGTGCTGGCATTACCCCATTTTTAAAGAGATGATGAAACTGTAGGCCAGCCTGCTCTTGGCCCCATAATAACTCACAATACAAGGTTGGGGAGAAGTGGCCCTGGTCAGGGAAGGAGAAAGCAGCCTTCTCTGACACGGACATCCTCCTCTGGGAGGTGCTTGCCCTGGGAGCATGTCTCCTGTCTTCTGCTGGTATCCTCTGCGTCTGGATATGAAGCCCATGAGCGTGGAAAGATTTGGGGTGAGCCGGTCATCTTGGTGACATAGCACCATCTGGGGCCTCTGTCCCAGGTCTAATATTAGAAGATTATCAAAATTACGTTGCTTTTCATTATTTTCTTTACCCTAGGGATGGGGTATTGAGTTAATCATACTTGAGCTATTGGCACATCATAGCCGTTGATAGATTGATTCATTCATTTGTCTTACTTCTTCCTTTTGATCCCTGAATTTCACTTCCATCCTCTCCTCCCGTAGGCAGATCTTCTAATGTGTTTACTGGGATCCTTTTGTTTTACATGTACCGCTGCTTTATGTGGATCTACTTTAATTTATGTAAATTGCAGTGTCTTATCTACCTCATCCTATTTCTTTTTTTTAAAAAACTCAGGATTGTGTTTTTAAGCTCCATACATGTCAATGGATGCATACATACACTGAGTCTGTTCATTCCAACAACTGGGTAGTTTTCTGAGCAAAGGATGAAGGCAAATAAGACAAAGGGCATGTAGATTGTTTCAACAAGGCAGTGCGGGAGTCTGAGAGAATGAAGGAGAAAGTTCTACCAAGTGAAGCAGCTCTGTGCTGGCTCTGGCCCACACACTGACCTAGAAGTTCAAAATGGGCTCCCACAGACACCACACTCAACAATGTCAACCAGAAATGGAAGAAGGAAAAAAAAAAAAAAAAGAAATGGAAGAAGGAAGAAAGGAAGGGGTAGACGTCAAGGATAGTGGACATTGACCCAGTCACTTCCACTCTGACAAACTTACATCTTCTAGGACATCTGTGGTACCCCGCCTCACACAACCCCACTCCGGTTGCACTGCCAACAATGTCAGGAGTGTACGTGTCGCTCTGTGCCTACGCCACTTCTCTATCGAGTCAGAGTTCTCCATGTGTCCCGGGCATAGTAACTTGGCCTGAGGGGCTGCCAAGCCTGGGGGACGGGAGTCATCAAATGTGACCCAGCCTTTTGGCAGCTCTTCCTGCCCTCTCTACATCTACATAGAACCAGAGGAATGGGCTGACTTTTTAATAAATCAAAACCAGTTTCATTCTTTAAAATTGAAATTTCACAGGTCATCAGCCTACCCCGTGGCCCGCTGCCCTTGGAGAGGATGGGAAAATAATTGGAATCATATGAGCCAGTTTGATTAGAAAAGCGAATGTGGTTTGGAGCAAAGACCTGGATTCCCTGTCCTTGGTGACTAATGTGACCTTCCCTTCCCTTAAGCATCAATTCTTTAGAGATAAAGCTGCCTTCTTACTCAGGGACATCAGCCCAACTTAAGAAGAGGTCACCTACTTCCCCAGAGGTCAAGACCATTCACCACCAGAACAGTTCGAAAGTGAAAAACTCTGCCATACAATGGGGGTGTTTCCAAACCTTAGACAGATGGCTGTCCCCTCCCCGCCGCGCTCACCCTCACCCCCACAGAAGTGACCACAACTGTAAATAACACAACTCCACTGACAACCCTGAGGATGAGAGTTTGCTACAAAAAGCTATTTCATGTTTACAAAGCAGCTCCAGAAAAGATAATACAGGAAAAGAGGGACAGACTTATGTAAAAGGTTCCTTGTTATGCTTCTCTGACATTCTCTGGGAGATCTGACGCATGACTCCTAATTCTGCAGCGCCTGTATCAAATCAGGTTGGGGTGGAGGGAGCAATTAGTTTGCTGTGCCCCACTTAACTTATCAAGGAGTTAGGCAAACTCCCAGGAATCCAGATCCTACACTGTCTTTGGACATCTGAATCTAATATGCAAAGAAATATGTTTCAGTACTTAATGAATGAACACGACCCTCCCTTAATGGCATTGCCACCCAGAAGTTTCGAAGGTTGACTGACCCCTTTAACTTAAGTGGCCTCTTCGAAGTTCTAAAACAGCCTCCTTTCAGCTAGTCTCAAATCCCCAACCCTCCCCCGCTCCCTCCCTCTAAACCCAGGAACAGATCCATCTTGTCCTTAGGGCTTAAGTGGCAATCTTCCTTCACTGAGGGGAAAACGTTCTCCCGTGAGACTCTGCAGCTGGACACCCACAAAACAAACTCCCTTCAGAACAAAGGATCAAGCCAAGCATCTTCCATGAGCACCTTGTAAGCCTGAAATCGCCCAGTTCCCAAACTCAGAGTGGGGAATTGGTGAGTGGTCACAGAATTGCCTCAAGCTGCCTGAGCGTCCCCGATAACCTGTTCTGACCCACACACCAGTCCTAGGGCCATATCGACCGCAGACCAGCAATGACCTCTAACGGCGTGGACGCTCCCAGCCACGTGTCTCAGAGCCAGGAATGGCTTAAGCCAGATGTGCATGCAAAATAGACCTGGCAAAATGCTGAAGGGTTTTTTTTTTTTTTTAATACCTCTTGTTAAACATGTTTTCTCCAAGACCTCAAGCTATCTATTGCCTTTTTTTTCAGGCTTAGTGAGGTGAACTACCTTTCCCCCATAGACCTCCCCTGCAAATTGCTTTTCAATAATCCCAACACAACCTGCTGGCAGCCGCGTGCTACATAACAATGCAGCTCGCAAATGCATCACCTGCAATTATAACTCCACCTTTGATGTAAGACCAATTTAAAGATAGAGAATCTGGGTCTAATTAAGGCAGCTCAAGCTCAGACTGATAAGGACCACCTTCATTATGGCCCAAGTGAGCTGAAAGCAGTCCCAACGACTCAGGAATTGGTTGGGAATATGTTCCCAGCATTTCAAAGCCCATTTCACCGTAAATCAGGATGGCCTCCACATTTACTTCCCCGGACTCCTTAGTAGAGTTTTCCCCTTCTTACTTTGGTCTATGCCTGGAAAATAGTTTCTTACCATCTGAAAGACACAATGACAAAGGGTGATCCTGCATTCAAATGTGTTTACTTTGGGTCAGTCCAAAGATGTCACCCTTCCTTAAAACCCTCCAATGGCTTCCCATTGCTTTTGAATAAAGTCCCATATCCATGCCAGGGTCCCCAAGGCCCTGCAGGGACTGGACCCTTATCTGCACGTCTGGCTTTACCTTATTGGCCCTTTCCCCTGGGGCAGGATTCAGCCCTCAGGCCTTCTTTGTGCTCCCCCGACCCCATGGAACTATTCTCACACCCACAGCATTCGTATTTGCTATACCCTCTGCCTGGGATCTTGTGTTCTCTGCTCTTCGCATTACTGGATCCTTCTCATTGTGTCAGACCCAATTCCACCTCCCAGGAGAGACCTTCCCGTCCACTCGATTTACAATAACCGTGTCCCCGTCTCCATGTCGTCCTGTTCCATTCCTTCAAGCATCTTTTCCTTCACCTTCTGATAGCTCCTCTCTCTGCGTCAAGTTCCTCGGGAAGCTCCTCGGAACCTAGTAGACACTCAATAAAAAAAAAAATTATGAAACGAAAAAATTGACAAAAGTTGTTAATGGATTGACCAACATGTGATGCAAAGCAACTGCTTCCATAGCAACACAGATCATGGGAATTGGAAGTGGGGGGCCCAGATGCCCTTGGCCAGGTAAAAAAAAATCCCTCTCCAAGATCATAAATGAGTGCCCCCAGCCTCTGCTAGGACAGCTCTGGTGACATAGAGTCTCATCGTGGGCCAGGGAAGCCCATTTTCCACAAGGCTGTTCTGATCTCCAGGAGAAAAACTCTAGGACAGACGTTGTTTACGGGACTCACTGCGGGGATAACTTGCCAGCACCAACCCTCCTGGCAGTGAGCAGGATGCAGAAGGGGTCATCAACATGGTTCCTGGCTCCTTCCATGCCAATAGCCTAGAGGCCAAATTTAGAATCATAAGGAAGAACATGATGTTGGTGTTGATGCCCGGCATTTCCTGAGCACATAGCATATGCCACGCACCGTGCTGATTGCTGCAAACATTTACCTCAGGTAATCCTCACGGCCACTCTAGGAGGTGGGTAGTAGTATTAGTCCCATTTTATAGGCAGGGAAATGATGCTCAGAGAGGTGAGGTAGCTTGCTCAGAGTCACAGAGCTAGCTAGCTCAGTCCTAGTCCGGTTCTGCCTCAAGTTACCAATTCACCATCCCTATTTTGCTCCATTTTCAGTGGAGCAAAGACCCCAGGAAGACTTTGGAAGCCAGGCCTGGCTCTCCATATGTGTCAGAAGGAAAATTCCAGAGCCCAAGTGAATGATTCTGCAAAGCTGTGGGCATATAATTAATTTGCAGGCACCAGACAGTTCGGTGCCCTTCCCTCCCGCGCTGCGTGCACTAAGGAAGGGAGTCTGATGGGAGGCAAGATCGTGAAGAGCCGGCTGGGCCTGGGCTTGGCCTGGGGAGCCCGTGGCTGCCCCTGCCGACGCGCTGCGTAAATGATTTCACACTTCGGCGGCCCAATCAATTGGGTGTTTCTCTGCTTAAAAACCACCGGGATAAAATGTTTCCTTCTCTACAGTCAGGGCATGTTCTTGGCCCTTCAGGGGGTCTTTGAAAGGGCTGGTTTTGTATTTAAGAGTAAAGAATCACTATCAAGAATTTAATATATTCTCCAACAATTGAGAGATGACACCGGCCTCAGAAGCTCCTGAATGAGTCGCCTCTGAGGGGATGTGGAGGCATGGTAGGGGGAGGAAGGTCCAGCTTCAGGCTCTTGGTGGAGGAGAGACAACTCCAGGGTGGGGAGTGAGGTCCCCGGTGGGGAAGGGGGGCAGAGCCCAGGGCGGTAATGTCCCAAGGCGAGTCCTGGGGTCCCTATGCAACAGGAAGGTGAGCTGGTGAAGGCTGTGTGGTCAGCTGTCTAGAAGGCCTCTGGGGTCCACTGAGTGGGGGTGGTGGGAGCAAAGCTGGTGCTTCCTCTCTTCTGCTGTAGCACCTAAGTGCTCTCAGGGCTTCCTACCTGCCTTCGAAAATAAATTTGCAGGTTCTAACACGAGAACACCGTATGAACTCCCAGGCAACACCAGAATCTCTACACAATAGGGCTTGGAGGTAGATGGATATGATTGCAGAGGATGAGGGGCATTGTTTTTATCCAGCCCATATGCTGGGGGTGGGGGTAGACAGGCGGGATTTAGTCTTGGCTCTACCAAGGCTCAAGGGGTCCTTCCGCCCCGAACATCTTCATGGCCCTTGATGGGAAGGGGCCAGCATGGCTATTCCTGTAAAGTTGTTATTTTTTAGTGAGGGCAGCAGGGAGGAGAGAGGGAGAGTGAGAGCGAGAGTGAGAGAGAGAGAGCGAGAGGGATCTGGAGAAATCCATGACATTTATGGGAAACTTCTTGATGTTAAATCCTTCAGGGAACTCAGACACTAACCTACCTGTGCAGAGCTAGAATAACCAATTCAGGCAAATAGCTGGTCTATGTCTGGGAGAAGCCCAGACAGAGTCAAAGTACTTGTTTTCCTGGAGAATCTAATCAATTCAATCAAGGACATTGATTCTTTGTCCCTATAGGGCCATGGAAAGCAGCATCTTCTGTGATATCTGTGTTTCTGGAAGTCCCACCCACCCCCACCTCCACACCCCACCCTGGGGCAGCCATTGTCTGCAGGAAAAGCACCACTTCTCCCATATTGAAAGCAAGGACAGCTTACTTTTTTTTTTTTTAGGGGTAAAACCTAAGAAAGAGAGGGGCAAAGCCCATTAGAGTGCCACGGCCCACCTCTGCTCCTCAAACTCTTTCTAGGCCAGGAAAGAAGCTTCTGGAACCACTCCCATCCTCTGCATGCTCAGAGGAGTTAATTTCCTGCTTACAGGTCTCACGCAGTGATCTGAACCCAAAATAATGGTTGCTGATCTTAAAGTCAATCACTGAAATTGACTGTCATCTTTATTAAGAGGAAAATAGCAGTGATTTCATATTTCAATAGAGTTTTTGAAGATGAAAATATGACTCATAGTTTTAAAAGATGGTAAAATCTAAAAAAAGGCAAGGATTCAACTACTAGTGAATTTTTCAAATGAATGGCTCATGCACTTGTATTAAAAGCAAAAACTTAACAACACACAGGTGAATAATTATAAGTAAATAAATAAATAAAACAGGGAAGAGATGACATCATCCATTTTCCAAAGATGGCGGATGCGATGCGGTCATGGGGATGGGGATGACCTCCAAAATAAAACAAATGAGACAACTATCTGTGTGATCAGATCCCATTCTCCCCAATATTCAGATAATCGGAGGTACGTTTCCTAATGGGGCAGAGGGTTTCAGAAGGTTCTTATAGGATCATAGTATACCAGTAGGGGCCTGACTCTCAGCACCACTTGTCAGGACAATCAGCCAGGAGTGCTCCCCTACAGTCCCCTAGCAGGGTCGAGTGGAAAGAGGTGACCTCAGAGGGTTATTGGCATCTGTCTTCCATGCATTGGATGGTCACTTCAAGATTTCTAATGCTTGCTTCCCAAAGATCGAAGATTGTTAGCTGAGTCTTCAGGTATGTTCAATATTTTCAAATTAGGAAAGAGAGGAGACAAGTCGGTACCATTGTGCCCATATCTTTTCATACAGAAACTTTTCAAAGGCTAACCATGTTGGAAACTATCCCACCTTAGCCAGGGCCTTCCCTCTGCATGAAGAATGTAGCCCATAAAGCTTGCTTGACATTCAAAACCTGCTCTGCAGTTGCCTGGGGAGGGTGTGTGTGCTGAGCAGGGGGCAGGACAGAGCTTTCCTTAAGGTCCAGAGCTTTCCTTAAGGTCCAGAGCTTTCCTTAAGGTCCAGGTCTTCTGCCCAAGAAGGGAACTCCTACCCAGAAGGCTGAAGTACTCTTTGCCATATGTGTGGTATCATGGAGCCCCCAAGCCCCACATTGGGCAGAAGATTCACTCTGTTTGGTGACATTGGGCACTGTCTGGGTTCATGGACAGTGAACCTATCCTGTCACCTATCCTAACCCTGAAGTGGTCCTTCATGGTGTGATTACTGATTTACCCTAAACTCACTGACCTGCAGCGAGTTTAGGGTAAATCAACCAGTCTGGGCCTCTGTTTCCCCATCTATCTGGGCCAACCCATCTGGGCCTCTGTTTCCCCATCTATCAGGTACATTTAGATGAAATAGTTTTCCAAGGTGACTCCAGAGTTCCCCTTTTAGCAGACTGTATGTGGTTCATAGGCTCCTCTAACAAATTCACACAAATTGGGCAGCTTAAAACGAGAGAAATATATTTGCTCACAATTTGGGAGACCAGAAGTCTAAAATCAAGGTGTTGGCAAGGCCATGCTCTCTCTGAAGGTTTCAGGGGAGACTCTTTCCTTGCTACTTCCTACCTTCTGAGGATTATGGGAAGCCTTGGCATTCCTTGTCTTCTAGCTGCGTCTCTTCAGCCTCTGCCTCTGTCCTCACATGTTCTCATTCTCGTCTGTCAGTGTCTATCCAGATTTTCCTCTTCTTACAAGGATACCAGTGATTGGATTAAGGTCCCCCTAATCTTGTATCACCTCATCCTATCTTGATGAAACCTGGGAAGACCCTATTTCCAAATAAGGTGACCTTCAGAGTCATGACATATCTTTTTTGGGGATACCCAAACCAGTACAAAGACCATACATTTTCCTCCCATTATACTGAATTGTGGATTATGAAGCAGAATTTGGTACTGATGTTGTCTTCCAGGTGACCACAAAGAATGTTAAGCTCATGCATTTTGTCTTTTAGGTCAAGGGAAAAATTAAGCCACCTCTTCAGAGATTCAAGTCTTCTCCCAAAGTCAGAGAGTAACTTTGAATAAAAAACCCACTTGCCACCTTTCTAAAATCTTCTTCAGCCCTCTACTTTACAAGATGAGAAGTGATGAAAGTTTGCTTAGCTACAATTGAAGAGGTAGCATCACCTCCTGGCTCAGGGCACTCTGCTGTCCAGTCCTGGCTTTGCCCTATCTTAGTTGTGTAACTTTGAGCACGTGAAGTTATCCCCTAACACTGAGGATGATGAAAATAAAATCGTACTTTACTTGACATAGGGTTAGAGTGAAGACCAGATAAACTTATAAACAATAAATGCTTTCGTCGTGTTCCTAGAAGTCAGTAAACATTGGATCAAGTTTAGTGGTTGTCATTGGCAGATGTCTGCTTGTCTGGGAGAGCACACTGTTGATCTGGAAGTGTGGATCCGTAGATTTCTGCAAAGTTGCCAAGTTGGTTTAATATTATGACCCGGGATCCCTGGGTGGCGCAGTGGTTTGGCGCCTGCCTTTGGCCCAGGGCGCGATCCTGGAGACCCGGGATCGAATCCCACGTCGGGCTCCCGGTGCATGGAGCCCGCTTCTCCCTCTGCCTGCTTCTGTCTCTGCCTCTCTTTCTCTGTGACTATCATAAAAAAAAAAAAAAAAATTAAAAAAAAAATATTATGACCCAAAGACCCATCTAGGCGGGATGTGCTACCAGTAAGATCTCTGAACATTTAATGACCATTAATGAGCTCTACCATGTGTCACAGGTGGTGCCTAGGGTTTCATGTTCCTCATCTTTACATAAAACAAACCTTAAAGATAGCGTCTGTTTTTAACCTCATTCTACAGATGAGAAAACTGAGGCAATTGCCTCGGGTCCCACAGCCAACCCGGCAGCACTAGACTGCAAGCCCAGACAAAACGAAATCTTAACCCCTCAGTTCTGCTGCTGTGAGATTTCCACCCCAGGGCTGTTTCCGGGAGAACTGGATCTGGAGTGGAACACTCTTGCCTTAGGCTTCAGGAGACAAGCTGGTGACCATGCCTAGAGCACAGAATCCCAGGCAGGATCCAGCCCAACACACACACCGGAAGGAGAAAAACCCACACCGGGGCCTGGTGAGCTCTGCTCAATCCTGGCTGGTGGCTTCCTCTCCCGCCTCTGACTTCCTGGGTCCCATGCCCCTGTTTCCTCTTTCTCTAGCTTCTCTGCCAGGAAGGAGCTGTGATCATTGGCAGAGCATTGAGGTGGATACTGGTGGAAAGGGGTCACCAAGCTGCAGCCTCACCCCCAGCCCCGAGACACCACCCCTCCCAGCTGCCCACCCTCTCCAGCTCCACTGTTCTCACACATCTTTTTCCTTCCTGCCTGGCTGAAGGCTTTGACTTAACTCCACCCAAATGCTCAAGGTGACATGAGGCAGGAAGTCTGTTACCAGGGCAGCAGGGAGGAGAGCCTAGTCCATCAAGAAGTTGGGCTTCTGCCCAGTATAGTGACTGTTTTCTTGCTGATGGGGCAAGTTATCAAGTCTTCCCCAAGTGTCCGTTTCTTCATCTATTAAATGGATGTAATGCCATCCTCGGTGTGTCAGAAGCAAAAGGATGCGAAGAACACTCCTAAAGCAGCACTCAGTGCAGAGCCTGCCACATGCAATGGATGCTGTTTGCATCCTCCTCATCAGAAGAAGAATGTTCATGAATTTGGAAAGGGCACTTAGCTCCAATTTGGGGAAGAGGGCTGGGAAACAGGACTGGCCCAAGGGCTCATGGGGTAAGAACATTTTCCTATGATTCCCACCTTCCTGGTCCAGGCTTTGCCAGAATGGGAAGGGAAGAGCAGAGCATCTGGACCGGAAAAGGAGGTTGGTGATGATGAGCATTAGAATAAAAAAGAGAGAGAGAGAGAGAGAGAGAAACTGACCTGCCCTGAGGCCTGGCTAGTGCTAAGCTAGAAACTGAAGATCCTACTTCATTAAGGCTGTACCACGATCCAGCAAAGCAGGTAAGGTTTCTCTGTTTTACAGAAGAGAAAGCTGAGGTTTGGTGATAGAGATGTGTCCCAAGCCCCTCAACCTGGTTAGGTGATTGTGCTGAGATTTAAATGCGGCTCTGGTTGACCTTCTCAACGTGAATGGGACTTTCACACCATGAGGTGGACACAGAGCTGGTCAGTATAAAAACTACCTCCCTGACATAAACCTCAACAAAGGTGAGAACTGGAAAGCATCTTCAGCATTTAGTCCAGTGCTCCTTTTGTATATGAGAAAACCAAGCTCAGAGAGGTTAAGTAGCCTGCCCAAAGACATACATAGAGCTGATGACAGGATGAGAACTAGAGCTCAAATCTACATGATGCTGCGTCACTTCAGAATGGCCTCTGAACTCTTACTGCTCAGAAATACAGACTTGGATTTGGAAGGAAAAGTCATCTTTAAAACGTGCAGGAAGAAAGTGCCAAGGGTCTCTTGGTGAGAAGCTTGGATGAGCCATGCTTTCCAGGCTCCTTTTTCATCCCACGTCAGGGCGCATGCTCTCCCACACAGTGCCTGCCTCCTTCTGCTCTCTGGGGATCTCATAGCCCACTCTGACAATGAATTTTATTTTCTCATCTCATCTCAATCCTTCTGAGGAGAAAGGATCAAACACCTCACTTTCAGGATGCATGGACTATTGTTGGAAGGGTAATGGACTCCTGAAAATGTACTTTTTTATTTTATTTTTTTAAGATATTATTTATTTACTTGATAAAGAGCAAGCAAGAGGGCACAGAGGGAGAGGGAGAAGCAGACCCCCCAGCTGAGCAGGAAGCCCCATGCAGGACTCAATCCCAGGATCCTAAGATCATTACCCAAGTCAAAGGCAGACGCTTAACCAACTGAGCCACCCAGGCACCCATGAAAGTGTAATTCTTAAGGAAACATTTGTGTCTTGAAAATCTGTTTTGTGTCAGGAGGCTGCACCATTTGAAAGAAACCTGTTGCCAATCTTGAAAGGATTTTGGTAGTTGTTGTTGAGAGCTATGCCCAGCGAAAGGGATTGGGTTAAATATTCCTTATAAAGCTAACTAACAAAGACCCCAGCCCTGGCCTGTGTAGATGCCTTCAGTGTGAGCCATTGTTATCATAATGACAATGATATTATTCACAATAACAACTACTTATGAATGCTTATTTATGCGTCAGGAATTGTACAAAGGATGTTACACGATTTTCTTTCTCTCTCCCATGCAACCTCCACACACTCCCCACTGCCAAGTAGGTCTTATAGTTAATGTCACCTGCTTATAAGTGAGAAAATTGAGGATCAGGGAGGTCAAGTAACTTTCTAAGGATACAGAAGTTTAGGAGCTAGGTTTTGAACCTGGGGCACATGCCTTTGAGCCGTATCCTTACCCACGAAGGCATTGGTTAGAAGATCCCAAAGTCCAATAGAAGCATCAGAGGTGGACATATCAGCATATTACCAGCCACCCCTTTCAACCAGGTGTGGCCAATTCCCTGCTTTCACCTGTATTCAGTCAACAGACATGCCCACACACTGACTAATGAATGAGGAGACAGGCACTGTCCTGTGCTCTAGGGACCCAAGGATGAAGAAGGTGATGTTCTGCCTCCAGTGGTCCCATTGTCTACTGGGTGATACAGGTCAGAAACAGGGAAGTGATGGTCCCAACTGACAGTAGAACAAAGGGTGATGGTGGCCAAGTGGGGAGCAGCCCACAGAGAATATAACTTTGAAGCTACTTCTCTAGGGCATGCGGAGGATGAAGAGGAGTTTACCAGACACACAGGGAGGAACATTTCATGCTGAAGTCACAGCAGGTGCAACAGCACAGAGGCACAGAAGGACCTGAAAACCACGGGAGGAGCAGCCTGGATTTCAGGGATCACCCGACTTTGGTGCATTCAGAGCTGTCCTGTCCCCATGGCTGCAACCTCTATTTCTGACAAGCAGCTGGCTCTTCCATAGATTGGAATGTGTTGCCCATGCACCGAGATTCTGAGTCATGGCCCCTCTTGACTTTTACACTACCAGGTTCCAAATTTTGGAGGGCCAAGATGGCTTATAAACCTACCTTAGGATCCCTGTTCCCCAGCACCATGCTGGGCAGGCAAACAGGTGCTTAAAAATAATGGTGGTAAAGAAGTCCTCTCCTGCCTGGTTTCTACTGGGTCCTCTGAGGACAATCGCCCATGTGTTCAGAGCATGCTCAAGACCACTCACCAGGCTAAGGGCTCCAGAACTCAGCCTCTAGAGTCTGATTCTGTCAAAGTTCTCCCTTTGCCTCCTGATCACAGCCTTCCAGGGTCACTGTCTCTGCAGCCCTGGCTTTCTGAGCCACTGCCCCCTAGATGGGAAGGGAAGGCCACTCTAACTACTTCATGGTTCATGGTGGCTTCCAGAGGGCCAGGAATGAGTTGGCACTGCATACAGTTTTTTGGTGCATGTGCCTATATGTGTTTTCATGGAAGTAGTTCAGTATGGTGGTTGAGTGGCCAGGCCCTGGAGCTAGATGACTTGGGTTCAAATCTTGACTTTACTACTCACTAAAAGTGAGGAGTTGATAGAGCTTTCCAAAAAACAAAACAAAACAAAACAAAACAAAAAAATATATATATATATATATGTTGAAGTCCTACCCCCAGTACCTCGAAATGTGACCTGATTTGGAAATAGAGCCTTGCAGTTGTCATAGTTAAGATGATACCATCAGAGTGGGCCCTAACCCAGAATGACTGGCATCTTTGTAAGAAGAGGGGAAGGAGACAGGCACACATGCAGAATGCCCTATGACACCAGGGCCAGGGGCTGAAGTAATTCAGCTACAAACCAAGAAAAGCCAAGAATCGCCAGCAACATAGATGCCCAGAGCAAGACATGGAACAGATTCCCTCCTTGAGCCTTTGAGAAAGCACGGCCCTACCATAGACACTTTGATCTCAGACTTCCAGCCTCCAGGGCTGTGAGAGAATCAATTTCGATTGTTTTAAGTCACTCTGTTATATTTTGTTATGGCAGCCCCAGGAAATTAATACACTAGTTATGGCTGTGGCCAAGCACGTGGCAATAATAAGTAGTATCTGCCTTCTAGGGTTGTTCAGAGATCAGATAGTCCATGGAAGCACTCAGTGTAGCTCCTAACACATAGTATGTGCTCAGGAAAGCTTACCATCATTCCCATTTTTTTGTTTTAATATGGAGAGAAACCATGGCTTTCATTTGATTCTCAAATAGGTTATATCACAATGAAAGAGTTAAGCAGCACTGCCCTAGGTCTGGGGCACCCGGGTGGCTCAGCCGGTTGATCATCCAATTCTTAGTTTCAGGTCCAATTATGAGCCCCTGAGTCATGCTCCCTGCTTGAAGATTCTCTCCTGTGGCCCCTCCCCCCACTGGCAAGCATGCCCGCTCTTTTTCTCTCTCTCTCTTTCAAATGAATAAATACATCTTTTAAAAGAGAAAGAGAGGTAAGAAACACTGCCTAAGTCTTTCCATCTGTGGGTGACTACAGCACAGCATGGGGCTGCTCCACCTTCCCCCAGCACCCCTGCCCCATGATTGGTGTGTGGTGTCCTGCACACATATCGCCTCATGGTATGCTGATAGTCACTCCAAGAGGCAAGAAAAATCATATTCATTTTACAGATGAGGAAACCAAAGAATCGTTCACTCTTGCTCCCTCCTGCTAGAGATGTCACATATCCCTTGGCCCAGCTAGGTACACATCTCAGACCTTGGCTGATCTGACCCAATGGGTGGACAGAGTTTAAGATCTCCGAATCACAAAATCTTGGAGATAAGTTCTCAACAAAGGTCACAGTTTGGCCATAAAAAGATACTAACTTGATGTCCGGGGGAGAGTCAGAAAGGTTTAGGAGACAGAAGTAGAATGCAATTAGCCCCTGGCTTGTCACGTGATAATGGAAAATTATGTCACAGTCCACCAAGTTAACAGACTGTTCCTACTAATTTTGCTGCGCCTGCAAACTTCTCCATTTCCATCCTCAGCCACTCAGCAGATGATGCTAATGAATGGGTAGGTTCCATGCTATGAGAAGGCAGACACCGTGTCGCCCAGGCATTTCCTTTTTGGCTTCTGCTGCTAAAAATGTCCAGCCCAGGTCATTGCTCAAGTCCGAAAATCTACTCAGCCATGTTCCTCAAAGCAATGACTCCTTTTCCCACCTCCATGAGATGATCTTGGCTTCCTTTTATTTGGCTGAGCACAGTGCTTTAAGGCCTGAACTTCCTAGAGCCCTCTAGGGAATAGCTGGGAGCAAACCCTAAATGCATAAAGTTACAATGAGACAGAATATTTGCTTAAAGTCTCCAAGAGATTGGCAGGAAAATGAGTTTTTCTGGATGGCAGAGCCACACCTGGAAGAGACAGACAGAGCACAGGAAGCTTAATATGAAAGAAGGCACCTGGCCAAGTGGTGCTTCCTCCACCCCCACGCCGTTGATACCTGTGTGTGCCAATATTGGCCACCTGGTATGCTTGGAGCTTGGCAAGAATCTTTGATTCTTTCTCTAAATTGGTTCAATCCTTTTCACTGATCTTATGAGTTGGTTCAGTCCCCCAAAAGTCAAAACTTATTTTCAACATTTCATTAAAAACAACCACCATAACTTCTCTCTAAGGTCTTAACTGTCTAAGTGAGGAAATGGC
The DNA here is from genome assembly GCF_018345385.1 of Vulpes lagopus. Lineage (NCBI taxonomy): Eukaryota > Metazoa > Chordata > Mammalia > Carnivora > Canidae > Vulpes > Vulpes lagopus. The sequence continues at coordinate 16,879,871 of NC_054825.1, forward strand.
CAAACCTGTGGGAAATGGCCATACATATGCCCATACCAGTGTCCTTGTGTGTCGATCAGAGTAGATCACAATGGAGACATGACTCAAATTTTTTTTAAACTGGCAGTAAATACTATTTTTTTCTTGGTATAGAAGAATGATTTCAAATATGAATCATCCAAATTAGGTTTCTAACTGGACTGAGGTCACAATATGTGTGCCTCTGCTTGTTCCTCTACTTCCCTATGTAGATAATGGGCCCAGTCCTGACCAGCTGAGGGTTTGGATTCTGATAGTTTGGGGATACTTTTTCTAGAAAAAAGTATCTTGAGAAGAAATGTTTCAGGAGTCGGCATTTTTGCTCTATCCCAAATGTATCTTTCCTGAGTTAGTTCAGCACTTTCTTCCTGGATGTGCAATAAGACACCAGATGTGAACAGAGACCTAGTCCCCAACTGGAAAGCACACCGACATCCATGATCTCCTCGGTGGTGGTAGGAAGAGGGTCCCAGAGAGCTCAGTTGGCTTCCCCAGACAGCCTAATGTCCTAGGGCAGCCAAGCCCATTGTGGGCCAAGTGGTGAGGGAAGAGCAAAGTGAAGCATGCCAGACTCCAACACCTTTGAGTTGCAATTGCCAAAGTGCTCTGGGGCTCAGCTTGGCAGAGAGAGAGAAGCCCAACCATATTCTCTCACCTGGGTATTTGAAAAACAAAGAAATTCTCTGGACACTTTGGACTCCCTTCTAGTGTGGCTTACATTTCAGGTTGTGGATCTTACTTTACAGCTATAGTCTGAGCATTCATGCATCCCTAAAATTCATATGTTGAGGGATGCCTTGGTGGCTTAGTGGTTGAGTGCTTTTAGCTCAGGTCATGATCCCGGTGTCCTGGGATCAATTCCCACATCAAGTTCCCTATGGGAAGCCTGCTTCTGCCTATGTCTCTGCCTCCCTCTCTGTGTCTCTCATGAATAAATAAATAAAATCTTTTTAAAAATATAAATAAATAAATAAATAAATAAATAAATAAATAAATAAATAAATTTAATTCATATGTTGAAATCCTAACCCCTAAAGGTAATGATATTAAGGGGTAGAGCCTCTGGGAGGAGTCTAAATCATGAGAGTGGAGCCTCATGAAGGGGATTAGTGCCCTTATAAAAGAGGCTCCAGAGAATGTTCTCAGCCCCTTCCATCATGTGTGGGTGGTGAGAAGTCTGCAATCTGGGAGTGTGCCCTCACCCGACCATCCTGGCACCCTGATCTCCCACTTCCAGCCTCTAGAACTATGGGAAATAAATTTCTGTTGTCTATAAGCCCCCCAGTATGTTGTTATAGCAGCTCAAAGAGACTAAGATAATTATCACTGTCCCAGTAATTTATCACTTCTCCAAGTCAGGGGGTGGGTTCCCCTAACAGCCTTCTCATATACTTAAAACTTAAAAAAAAAAAAAAAACACCAACAGCATTTATAATAAACTTTAAGGGGCTAAAAGACATAGCTCCATTCACCAAACCTTCCATCTCTGATGGACTCAACAGCTGTGCTAAGAAGTATAGACTCCCCATGAATCTACTACCCACTACAAAGGTAAGCTTCTGAGCACCAAGGTAAGAAGGAGCCTGAGCACCAATGGTTCCCCAAATGGGATGTTTCATTCTCCTCTAACTTTATTCTAGACCTCTGGAAAGAGACTGATGATGATTTTTTTCTTCTTTAGAACAAAGTGGCCACTGCCACTTCCCCAGAGCTCCATAGCCATCATCCCCAAATGCACCATCTAAATATTTATCATAGCGTAACATGGGGTCAGCTTGAGTTCATTAGTTTTTCTGATTATCCCCAGCATTTGATGTGAGAAGGAGTGCTGCAGATACTGTAAATATTTACAGATTACTCAGATCAGTGAGTCTGGCTGTGGCTCCAAATGGCTCACCTCATCTCTCTCCCAGAGGCAGAATAGGCACCAGTGCATATACATCGAATGAAAAACCCACAGGAACATGCTAGAGTTGCAGCTCCAGGCTGGGACAGCCACTCACAGAGTCACGGCTAAACAGAGGGGTTCTGAACTTTGTGTTTTTGTAATGGAAGCACCTTTAATTATTCATAAACATGAGGGTTTGACACTATTTATGGCATTAAAGTTAATAATTTATTTAGCGCAATTTCTCCAAAAGAGTTCAAGATAACCTTTATAATGCTCATTAAGCAGCAACTCCTAATTATTAGTCTTGTTCTTTTTCTGTCTCCCTGACTGGACCATAGACATCCCAAGGGCAGAGCCAGTATCTGACTGGTTTGCTGCTTTGTCCTGTGCTTTGAACAGTCTCTTACATAGTAGGTGCTTGATACATATTTATAGATTGAACACGTCCACTTAGACCTTTGCTTTTCATTTGACTTTCAGAGATGTACAGGCCAGACATTATTTTGAGGTTTGAACTCAACAAGGTTAAGCTTCTAAATTTGAGCTATTTCCTTAAGTTTCTCTGAATGGTAGACTTTAGGGTCTTCTAATGAGCCCTGAGCAGACAGTTAGGAGGCCTGGTGCCCTTTCTGCCACTAACCAGCTGTGTGCTTTGAACAAGCACTTACTCAGAGCACTGATCAAGAGTTCTTTGCCTGGGGTCTTTGAATCCCCTAGAGATCCATGGCTGGACCTCAGGGGCTCTAAAACCCCTGAAATTGTATTCACAAATGTGCATGACCCAAATGTGCACTTCTGTTTGATGAGGGAAGTCCATAGTTTCTACTAGATTCTCTAAGGACTCCATAATTAAAGTTAAAAACCACTCTCTTTGTTTCTTTAACAATTGAGGATGGTGGTGGGACAGATCAAATTAAGCGTGCCTGACTGGTAAATCAGGGTGACCCACAACACACCCCCCTACTCCTAGCCCTGGATACCCCCTCCAGGGCTCCGCTGGCCAGGACTGAGGACCTGCCAATTGGCTTGTCACTTGGGCCTGTACCACTCTACGTTTAAACACGTACTGGGACTTTCCCTTCTCAACTTAAATAAAGTACACAATGTCATACAAACCTTGCCTGTGATATGTCAAAGCAATATTCTCTTCTTTCTGGAACTCCCTACAATGTGGTGGGATGTTTCTGAGAAAAGAAACAGAGATATCTCTCTAAGATTATGGGGCTAGTGAGTATAGGGTCTCCTACCTCATTCAATGGAGAGTAACAGTGACTGGAATGAAGCCTTGGATCCTCACAGCCCAGAATTCCAGCCATAAATGGGTGTTTGGGGTAGGGGATTGAGAGGGACTAGTTAGCTCCACCAATACACGATTATTAGCCTACCTTCCCCTAAAGTCCAAAAGCCTCCATTTCTAAGACCTATTTAAAAATGCACCACTAGAGATGGTGGGGTTTGGGATCATTGATGCATTTTGAAGGTTATCAGCTGACACTTTAAGTAAGTTGTCACTTTGGCAAACCCAGGAAAATCTGCTGTGTCTAGAAGGGGAGTTGTTTGATTCCTGTGGGCTTTTGTTTTCTCATTTCCAAAATAAAATGGTTGGGTTATGTCAAACAAACAGGTTTCAACTCTAGTGTAACTCTGGTTGCCTAGACCCGTGCTTCTGAAACTTTATTCTGTACACCGATCATTCAGGGATTGTGTTAAATACAGATCGTGTGGTGGGGCTTAAAGTTCCAAATTTCTGTCCAACTCCCAGGTGATGCCGATGCTCCTGATCCCTGAGCACTTTGGGGAGCAAGGTTCGAAACTGCTCTATTGGGAGGATTTTGAGCTGAGTCAGGACCCATGAGGAAAGAGGAGCAGGACTGATGAATGATGCCTGCCCAGTCATTCTCAAAGTTGATCTCTTGACCAACAGCAAGAGCATCACCTAGGAACTTGTTAGAGGGCCAGATTCTTGGACACCACCCTGTATGTACTATATATATACAGAAGTGGGCTCTCTGGGGTTGGCATGCCCTCCAGGTAATTCTGGTGCACACTCAAGTGTAAGAACCACTGATCCAATGTGCAAGTTTTCTGTAGAATCAATGACTATCTACCAAGGTCAGGAATGAGCACAGGTGTAGCCTGAGAGGCAGGGTGTCCCAAGGGAGGAAATGGGTCCAGATAATAGACCCCAATAATGGTCTTCCTGATATAACCTCTTTTTCCACTGCATAATCTGTTGAAACATCATTATAATGAATATACTTCACATTGTTTTGGTCTCCTCGAATTAATTTGTCTTTCAACCCACAAAATGTATATCTGGTTCATGCCTTTAAAATTGATCAGGATGTTACACAGTGGCATGGTCTACTTGTCATTCCCACGGCCTTGGGACTGGGTCTAAAGGAGCCCTGAACAAGATTCCATTTTGTTCGCAGCTGAGTCTCAAGCTTGACCAATGGTTTTTTTCCTGATCAGACTTTTTCTATATTGCTTAGACATTTTAAATAGCAGCCCCCTAAGAGAGTTAGATGCTAAGACTTTGAGGTCAAAGTAGAATCTTAGCCCAAGGGAGGTTAACAGTGATAGTCCAACTGCCAGTGGCTCCTTCAAATGAAGGAAAAATCATCTATACATTGAAAAGTGGGAATGGGCTCTCTCCTTCTACTTCATCTCCACAACTCTGGGAAAAGCCCTAAAAATCAAGTAAAACAACACTCAGGTGTGAAACAGATTATGGCTCACAGCTGGAGGCAAAGAAGTTGCAATTCCGTCCAATTACACCAATTTAATTGGGTGTTAAAAAAATTTTAGGTCCCAACAGTAGTTCTCTGGCCAGACAGCAGTCTGTAATGAAGAGAAGTGGCACCTCTGTTTGTTAGGACTTGTGATTTGGAGCTGAGGGGAGAAAGCCCAACACATTGCTTAGAGTGCCCCAAGGTGGGCACCATTTTGACTTTGGGGATGAATTTGATGTCTGGTTTGAATGTTGAGGCTCTACTCTAGGGCTTGCAAGAGTACAGTTTGAGGCTGGGGTCTGCAAATGCTTTCAGTCCACAGACTACTAGGAAAAGCCCTATATTTGGACTCTCCCACTCCCTACAAATCTAAAAATGAATCCCCCAAAGATGTGAAAAATTGGGCAGAACCTGAACATCCAACTTTAGGAAGAAGGTTGAGGTACTTATGCTACATCAATATCAGGACAACAATTGCAGCCAGTACAAATGTTCATGAAGAATTTCTAATAAATAAAAATTAAAAAAAAAAAAAGGGGATCCCTGAGTGGCGCAGTGGTTTGGCGCTTGCCTTTGGCCCAGGGCGTGATCCTGGAGACCCGGGATCGAATCCCACATCAGGCTCCCGGTGCATGGAACCTGCTTCTCCCTCTGCCTATGTCTCTGCCTCTCTCTCTCTCTCTCTCTCTCTCTGTGACTATCATAAATAAATAAAAATTAAAAAAAAAAAGAATTTCTAATGATGTGGTAAAATGCTTGTGATATAATGTCAATATGTTCTCAACAACATCCAAAAGGAATGAAAATAGTCAAAATTTAAGTGATTTCCATTTAATTACAGATTGATAGGCAATGTTTTTTCTTTATCTCACTTTACTGTATTTTCTAAAATCCCCCCCAACTTCATGTATTATTATTTTTTTTAATAAATTAATTTTTTATTGGTGTTCAATTTACCAACATACAGAATAACACCCAGTGCTCATCCCGTCAAGTGCCCCCCTCAGTGCCCGTCAATTTTTTACACAGAAATAAAAGCAATTCAGTAAAAAATTTTAGTTTTACTTAGATGTGCTGCTTTAATCTGATGGCTTTGTTTTCTGTAGCTGGCTCACACACTTTTTCCTACTCTTTGGCTCCAAGTCATTCTTTGGCATACTCTGCTTGCCTCTCTCTCTCTCTCTATCCAAACACTCCCCACCCTTCCACTCTGTTGGGCTCTCCATTCTTCCAAGAACATGACTGGTACCATTCCAGTCCTAGGGCAACCCCTTCTCTGAACATCTGTACCACCATTTTATATACACCAGTTGTGAAGTCTTGGGATGGGAGGGATTGTTATTGTCATCTTCATGCCTAGACCACACCCCAGATTAATTCCCTCAGAATCTCTGGGGTAGAGCCCAAGCACTGATATTTTTTAAAGCTTACAAGATGATCCCTATGTATAGCCAGGACTGGAAACCACAGATCAGAAGTCAAAAGTCACCCCCTACATACAGCAACCATTTGGCCAATTCTAACTCAAGTATCTGTCAAGTTGATCCTATACAAATGATTCAAGCTTCTCGGAAATACTGGTGTTCCAGTGTTTAACTAATATTATTATTACTGTATTAACTATGTTTCTGAGAGGCACTTGGAAATGAGTCACATCACTTTTTTTTTTTTTTGGTTTGTTTCAGATATATTTGTTTTGAGTTCCAGAAGCGTTGTCAGATTTAGCAAACAAAAATACAGGATGCCTAATTAAATTCACATTTCAGGAATCCCTGGGTGGCGCAGTGGTTTGGCGCTTGCCTTTGGCCCAGGGCGCGATCCTGGAGACCCGGGATCGAATCCCACATCAGGCTCCCGGTGAATGGAGCCTGCTTCTCCCTCTGCCTATGTCTCTGCCTCTCTCTCTCTCTCTCTCTGTGACTATCATAAATAAATAAAAAATTAAAAAAATTTTTAAAAAAAATTCACATTTCAGATAAACAATGGATAATGTCCAAAGCGTAAGTCTATCTCAAATATATTATGGGGTATTTCATCTTAAAATTATACTCATTGTTTATCCAAAATACAGATTTAACTGGGTATCTGTATTTATTGGCCAACCCCGGATCAAGAAATTGAGTACGTGAGGACTTTTATTTCCCGTAGTGCTGGCATGGAGCTTTCACGAGAATCAGGGCTGAACCCCCCTTGTGCCTGAATTGCTGACTGCAGAATAGACTCATCCCAGAATCAACTGGGAGAAAGGCCCTATCTTCCAGGCTTTGCACTGATGGTGTTTGTTAGTAACATTTTCCCTGAAGAAGTATAGATGAGGCCAAAATACTTCCAGCCTATGCCTAGAGTTTGAGAATCACGGGTCTACACTGGGCAGCAGCTCAAAGTACAAGGTTCTGAAATGAGATAGTTCTGGGTGTGGCTCTCATCTCTCCCTGATGTATATTTTTAGGCAAGTTAATGAACTTCCTTGAGCCTCAATTTTCTCATCTGCAAAATGGGGAAAGTAACACACTTAATATCCAATGGATTAGTTTTAAGATTAAATGTGATCATGTTTCAAAGTTCTTGGCATAGTGCTTGAGTCATTATTCATAGAATAGGAATGTTTTGTTCCAATTCAGCCAACAAAAATACTGACAGGCTTTACCGCTGCCCCTCGCGCAGCTACCCTTCTGGTCCTTATCCTGCCACTTAGGGTATAAGCAGACAGTCATGATGGTAAGGGGCAGGCAGAAAGTCTGCTGCAGAAAAAGAAGGCAAGTTTCTTCTAGAAGCCTGTTTAAATAAGGCAGATCTCAGTTGGTGGACTTCTATGCAAATTACAACCAAGTGGCTGCTCTTTGTAGGATGATTTTATGCCCCTGACTATGGTCACCAGCAAATCCAAATGGAAACGAGTGGCCAGGGTCACGGCTAACACTGGGGTCTTTGATCGGCCCTGAGTCCTGGAACCAAGGGCCAACACATCTCTTGTGTGTCACTTCTTCAAATTCCTGCAGGTCAAAAACCGTGTTTCTCTCTCAGCGATTGTTTCTACCCTGGGGCAACTCAGGATCACCTCGTCTGATGCTACCCACAGCCACCCCTTCTGGAATAGTGAGACACTAACCAGACTTGATTTCTTGGTTTTTCAAAAACAAGTTTGAAAAATATCACCTGGGACAGCCCGAAAAAGAATGCCAGCCTGCCTGCTCCCCAGCAGTCCACAAAGAGACACGTCAGCCGCCAGTCACTGTCAACTTTCTGCTTAGACCGTGACAAGCTGCTGATGGGGCCAGGGGAGGAGAAGGAGGCCGCATGGCTACCCTAGACACGGGGCACATCTTTCCCGCACAGATCTTAGGAGGGGACTGAAAACGGGGCCCAGAGGGGAGAGGGGACAATGAGGGAGTCAGGAGCCAGCATCTGGCAGTCATTCCTCCAAGTCCACGCTCTGCCCCATTAATGACAGATTATCAGGAGCTCTCCAGGCATGTCTCAGGGAGAGAGTAGAGAGAAGGAAGGCTATCCCCATCACTCCATGGGCAAATCACTCAACTTTCCTGAGTCCCAAGATCCTCCTTAGTGAGATAGGGATGTATTCTTGCTCTCCTTACAGTGGTTAGGAGGTTAAAGGGAGGTCACTAATGTACAAGTGCTTGCAAACTGTAAAGCTCTGAAGATGTTCTGTGTGTTCCTATCAGTACGTCCCTTTGTCCACTGGAACAATGAATCCACCCAGATGCTGAAACAGCCAACAGTGAGAAGAACACCATGATCTCTGCTCTCCTCACTCAGCCTAAACCAGGAAGGCGACTCACAAACCCCTGATAAACAATTGCTTACAACCTGCTCTGTTTCCCCACTGTGTACTTGACTTCTTCTCCAGCGTCTGTTCTGTATCAGGGAAGGTTAAGCTGGTGACCCAGGGGCTTGTAGGTGGTCAGGCTAAGGACAGCGTTGGGCTGGAGACCCATGGTGAGAGCAAGGTGTGGAAAGCCATCGTGTTTGCTAAGCCCAGCTCAGAAACGGAGTTGACCTCGTTGGTTTTCTCACTCGATGCGCACCCAAATGAAGTGACAACACACTGCAGAGGGCAGGGGGCTGGCCTTGTGGTTTCCCATCTGGTCTCATTTGGCTTTTGGGGCTTGGCGCCTCTGACAGACACATGGAGAACAGCCTTGTCATCTTGAATCAGACAATCGGCCTCTGCGCACGAATACGTGTGAGATTTCACACATGTTTGCTGGAGGAAAGAGGCCACAGAGCAGGAGAGGAGGCATATTTACATTCTCTGCCAGTGTTTGGACTTTTAAAGAAAAAAAATAGACATTTCACAGGGCATGTTATAAACCAAGGTCAGCTTTCCCCCTGCGTGGTATTGAAGAAACACAACACTCCGAAGCAGGAGAAAAACATGATTCCAATCTGTTGGGGTTGGGAAATGCCCACCTGACTCATTTGAAAGGTTCCCTTTCCTTATTCACTCTGCCCATCATCCTCCCACAGGATGCAAGGGCAGGATGGTATCTGTAGAGTTTTTTTTTTTAAATCTGTTTTGGGTAATATGGAATCTACACCCCATATGCAAGAAACCAGAAAGTGAATTGCATTGAAAACCAGAGGGGAGTATTTTTTTTTTAATGGGTGTTTTTACTTCCTGATGTTATTTGACCTTTCACAATAAGCACAAATTTCTTACAAAGACAATAAGATAATGGTTAAAAAAGCAGTCATGAGAAAGGCTGCTGTGGACAAAACCCCACAATGATAACATGGCCAGAGATGGGGTCTGAGGGTGAGACCTGGTGAGACAGCTCAGTGGGAGGACAGCTATCATTCCCCATCCACCCCAGGGAAGATATTTCACTTCTCTGACCCTCAGTTTCCTTATCTGTAAAATGAGAGTGACCACAGAAGGATCCACTATACAGGGCTGTCATGAAGATGGGATGAAACAGCACGTGTAAGGCACTCAGACCCATGTCGTACACTTGACATATGCCAGCTACCTGAACCCACGAATCCGTGAGAATCAATGCCTTCACACTATTCATGTTTTCTATTCTATTAAGATTTCCTGGGGTGTCTTGTTTTGCAACCCTCTTCGTACCAGAACCCAAAAGTCACCATACCTACTGAAAGATCTCTCCAGACTAAAACTCACTTCCTAGAGGCTGGAAATTGAAGCCAGACCTCCTTATTGTAACAAAGTAAAAAGCTCTTCTTTTTTTTTTTTAAAGATTTTATTTATTTATTTATTCATGAGAGACACAGAGAGAGATGCAGAGACACAGGCAGAGGGAGAAGCAGGCTCCATGCAGGGAGCCCGATGTGGGATTCAATCCTGGGACTCTGGGATCACGCCCTGGGCTCAGCCGCTGAGCCACCCAGGCGTCCCAAGGAAAAATCTCTTCTAATGCATCGTTTGGGGCTTCTGGGAAATAAACGACGGTCTACAAACTCATGTAGAACCGCCCACGGTCCTCACTTAAGTGAATGATGGAGTCAGCCTCTTCCTTGGGACAACGTGGACACACCTTCTAGGGTAGAATAAAACATTACTTAAAATAATTTAATCGCTGGGGAAAAGGTGCAAAAACATCTGCCTGGGAAGAAGGGACACCCCCTGTGACTATTGGTTATGTCTAAGGGGTGGGTACAAGGCTGGTAACTTGGAGTACTTGGACATTTCAGTAATATTTGATCTTCTTACCACAGCTATGTACTATTTTGTAATAAGGAATTAAAACATGGCCCCCTTCCAAGGCTGGCTAGGGGGTGAGCCTTGTAGAAACTTCCCCCAGGGCCATCTCAATAAGGAAGCTCTGGCTTTTTTCTGAAAATCCAGCTCAGTGATCACTTCTGCTAGGAAACCCTTCTGGTGGAATTCATTACCTCTTTGTTGATTTGACAGCACCTGTGTGTGCCAGGGTTCTAGTACTTTATTCATTCAATCTTCTGTGTGTTCATCCCATTCAACACAAGCATATGAACAAGGACCTGAGGGAGGTTCTGGGAGGCAAAGGCCAACAAGATAGGTGGGGTGCCTGCTTGCACAGAGCATGTTCTGGAGGGGGTGATGGACAGGAACCCCTAGTCCTGGATTCTTTAGCTGTCCTAGGTCATGGGCTCTGATGGAGATGGGGCCCTCTCCGGAGACCCGACTGGGCCAGAGGCCTGGGAAACTTTCTCTGTGCTCGTGACCTTTCAGCTGGGAACTGAAAGACAAGAAGGAACATTAACTAGGTGAAGGAGTAGGAGGACGACCAGTCATGTCTTGGGCTGAGCACCCGGCAGGCTCCGGAATGGGAAGAACAGAGCTCCTCGGGGAGGTGAGAGTAGACCCAGCCTGCTGATGTGTCAAGAGACTAGAGGAAGGACACAGAGGAGATCAAAGAAGCAGGCAGGGACCAGATCACAGGACGTTTGACAGAATATAGGATTTTAAGCTTTACCCTAAGAATAGTTAAAAGCCACTGAGAGATCTATCCCCTGGACTCCACTGGTTTTCTTGTCCATCTTTGTGCACTTCCACTTTGACACACCAGCTCCTTGCTCAGTGCCTAGCACGTAATGGGCTCCTGCTAATTATGGGGGTTGGATGGCTGAACCAAGTCACCCTGAAGAAGAAAAGTCAGCAAGCAAAGAGCACAACTGCACACGCCATCTCTCTTGCCCCCTTTGTCTCCCCCAGCCCCGGCCAGCGAGTTGCAAAGCATACAATCCATACAAAGAACGAGCCACCCGCAAGGAGATGCCGAGCTAAGCCATTTCTTCCCCCTCCCAGTCCATCCAAAATGTTCACAGCTGACATCGCCTATCATCATCCTGACCAGTGCAACAACACGCCCCAACCGGAGGCTCGGGAGGGGTGAGGCTCTGCCGCAGGTTGGCCGCGCTGCAAAGCCGTGGCTGCTCCGAGAGGCCTGTCCCGGCCAGCTGTCAGGGGCCAGCTCCTCCACCCCCTGCATAAAATACGTTTTTCTAGGCTTAATTATGTGAATTTGCTTTCCTCTGGCTCAAAGAGAGTAGGTGTAGGGACATTTTTAATGCGGCATAAAAAGAAAAGTACACTGAAACCATCCTGACCTCAAACTGAATGTCAAAGCAGTTGGATTGCTCAGCGGCAACCGAACACTTTTTATAGAACGGGAAGTCAATTGAGAAATCATAAAAAATTAGAGTTGGACAGGACCTCTATGCTCACGAGGGCCAGGTCCCAGGAGCTGCTGCAGAATTGTTCCCCGTGGTGAAGGGTCTAATGTTTTGTCCACTCAAGTTTTAAATATCTCTCCCAATAGCTCGCCCCCAGGGACGCTCTCCACAGGGCAATAGATCTTGCTGTCAGGGCTTTTTTCCTGCTATTCAATCTCACTTTTCCTTTCCTCCACTTCATCCCATTTGTCTTTGGCAATGATTTAGACACAAAGTGTGCTGACGTTTGAAAACAAAAAGCCCTGTCTTTGCTTTCAGCTTTGTTTTTCCAGACCCCTCTACCTATGGAAACTTCGAGATCGGGGAGGAAGGGAGGCAAGCAAACAAACTGGATGTCAGTTCTGGAAGAAGCCATTTAGAAGGGCCAAACCCAAAGTGGACCGACCCCCAGGTGGACATGAAGAGAGGGTGTGAATACCTGAGGGGGGAGGTGGGGGGTACAGGTTACCCAGGACCTGGCCCTCAAAGGCAGAGGGGACAGTCACGGAGTTTTCTGGATGGCCCAGAGTCTAGCAGCCTCTCGACACCGAGGCTGGAACAGAAGGTGGCAGCAGAGCATCAGGCTCTGTGGGCTGAGTGGTCCTGGCTCCCCCGCCAGGTCCCAACTACTCCGCATCCAAACTCCGCTGAGCGCATCTCACGGGGGCCAGGCCGGCCACAGGCCGTCCATAGTGAGCTTGGAATCAAGGCTCGGGCCAGTCTTTTAAGACAAATCCCAAACAGTCAGGACTCTGCGAAGACAGTCCATTTTCTTCCCAAGAACATCCTGCCGCCAGAATTTAATCCGAAGAATAACTTCTGCCCTAAACGGGCGTGTTGGTTCAAGCTGATCTAAACGCATAAACTTGCTCGCTTGGTCTGCGTGATTTTTTTGTGTTTAAAGAAACTTGGGGTCCATGCATTTTTTTGTTGTTGTTCTTTATTCTTCCTAGCCCCGAGCTATTTATTTCTGCATTTGTCTCTGGTTTTCTGGTTTCCCTTCGCTCGATTTCTTACTGATTTGCTCATGTTTGCATGCGGTCCTTTGGAAGCGGAGATCTAGAGAGTAAGCATTTCTGACTTCAGGCTGGCCTCCTGCTGGGGAACCAATTAAATGTACTGCCCACCAGGGAGAGTGTGATATTTTTTATTACTTTCTAATTTCGGGCCCCGAAATGGCTTCAGTGATCAGAAGAACATTCTTCTGCTTAAGAACCTAAAGAAGCCAGTAGAACGATGCTTTTGATTTGTATTTTATTTATAACGGTCCATACTGGCCAAGAGTACTCCGAGGGTTTCCATGGGGCCTCAGATCCTTGAAGTAAGGAAAAGGCAGGACGGAGCAAACAGCAACAAAAAGTGTCCCCCTCCTTTCCCTTATCATACTGGAAACTGCCAGCCACTTTGGGAAAGTCTTTCTTTGAGAAGTCGGTGAACTGCGACAAAAAGGATAGAATTAGAACAAAACAATTTCACTGGATTCTAAGTCTATTGAAACTACAATAGTCAAACACAACCATGCCTCTCCCTCATTACCGATGGCCCGATAGCAGGGCCTCCTAAATGCTCGTTAAGGCAAAAAAGGAAGAGTTGTGTTTTATTTCTAAAAACATTCACAGGAACTCCCACCCAAGGTTCTCGTTCCTGTTTGTTTTGTGCCTCTTTCTCTTCTTTAAAGAGTTAGCATGAGACAGAAAGCCTCGAAAAATAGGTGGGGACGGGTCTAAATGCATCCTAATGAGGAAGAAGGAAATAAAAGTCTAATTCTCCCTGAAAGTCTGAATGTCTATTTATTTATCTTTTGTAGCAAGGAAGGATGCCTTAAAATCCAGAATTGCTCTTATAAAACCAAATACTAACAACCCAGCAAAACAGCTGAAAGCCCAAATTATGAGCTCTTCCAAATCCTTTCCACTTGCCACGGGGGTCTTGGCTGAGATTCTTTTTTCTTTCTTCTTTTTTTTTTTCCTCCTTTTTCTTTTTTCTTCTTTTTCTCGCTTGCTTGCTTAGCCAGGAGGTAATTCTGAATGTTTATCTGAAGTATCTCCCTGATATTCTGAGGGGACTTTCCTCTCCAGCAAAAGCTCCCCTGAATGTGGGCTTGTTTTATTCCCATTAAATAATGCTCAGTGTTGAGTCTTTTGCTAGTGAATGATTTCTTTTAGTGGGACTGATGACAGAAACTGACATATATAACTATGCTCAGCGCCAACTTTTGCAAAATGTGATTCAAAAATTAACATTTATAATTTTATAATAAGCCAGCTACCATATTTGCTATTATAAGATGATCTGTTAAAATTATCTTTCCTACTTTTAAATAGAAGTCCCATGAGAGCAGAAATGTTTATCTTTATTGTTTATAGCCCTGTTAAGTACCACTTTATCATATGATTTAAAATTCAACAATGTAATTTAGCAGACAGTATTTATTTATTTAAAGAAAGGGTGAGTTTCTTCAGAGTTTGTCTAAATTTAAAATCACAAACCAAACCACCTCTGTTCCTTACTTCCTTCCTTATGTAACATTTCATTTTAAAATCCAGCAACTACATGTTGTCAGGTTTTAAAAGTCCATAAAAATCAATTCCCCTTCAGGAATAAATATTTGTAGATCATTTAAGAGGACCAAGTTCCTTGACACATCTTTAGGGAGAATACTGTATATAACTTTGATGAAAAAGGCAATGCTCCAGGATCAAAATATAGGTCCGGTCTACACAGGCAAAGTGTAGAATCGAACCAATTATATGATGAAGAGAAGTATAGGCGCACAAATGAAAGAATACACAGACAGACATAAAGCAGAATTAAAATACTCAAAGCATCCAGGTCACTGAGGCACTGAATTACCTGAACAACTGTCTCAACTCTCCGTGAGACTCTTGCCTACAACGGAGTAAACACTCATTGGGTAACAACCTCTTGCCTCCCACAAGAAAACAACAGATTGTCAGCCACTGGAAAATAGCATTATTTCAATCAACCAATTTGGCATGTTGTGTTTTACAGTTTCTAAAATTAACATAGAATCCAAACAAAAACACGGCTGGTGTGGAACTATATGCAAAGGACACGGTCGCCTGGTTGTTTCGAATCTGTTCATTATCAAAATTATCTGCCTTGTTTGTCCTACTCCCATTTTTGAGGGCACACTATCAATTAACCAACCTGTCATTATGTGCTGGCAATGACCAGCTTTTCCAGGGTTCTCATTTTAAATACAGGATTCGATAGGAGCCCCAACGCTGGGGGACGCGAAGGGGGTGGAGGAGGCATAGGGCTCTGGCGAAGTAGAAGAGATGCACAGGTAAGGTTCAGCTACTCTTGATTGCTGAAGCAAGTGCTATGCCTGGATACAGGGCTGTGTGTTCCCTGGCACCGAGCAAAGCTACATTTTTCCAGGCTTCAGCAAGGAATTTCCTTCACACAATCTGCGTGAATGATGAAGCTGATTTTGAAGCAGGTGTCAGACGCTTTGCCCTTCCTGTTCGCTCAGGGCGCATTAATGTTGAAATCATCATGCCCTTGGCATTTGTCCCCTTCTCCAACCCATCTCATATGGAGGCTAGAAAAGAATGGGGGGTTCTTTGTAAGTCACTTTGATTTTACACCATTTTGGTGAACAGATCCATGGAACTCTGAAGAGAACATTGACAGAATTGACCTGGGGAGGGAAGGAGGGAGGGAAGGAGGAAGAGGAGAGAAATCAAGGCAATTTGATTAAAAAAACAATCCAGTGAATAGTTAACAACACATTTTCCCAAAGAGACTTCTCCATCTGCCCACCGAATCTGAAACTGCTTCCTGGGGGTGGACTGTCTTCAGGATCATGTCCCAGAAGGCCTCTGCAGGAAATAAGTTCCATGTCCGAAGGAGCCACAGCAGATTCTTAGAATGCTGTCTTTTGCACCCTGATTTTCCACTTGAACATTCTTATTCAAAATTTCCTCCATCACCCGCAACATACACAATTTTTCCAAGGCAAAGAATGACTCTTTAGTCTCTGCGTGCCCATAAAATTCTGTCTCAGAGATTTTATTAATAATCATAAAAACATCAGTCTCCATCAGGATCACTTAGGAAAGGGAGAATAATTTTCCTAAAAGCATGTTCAAATTGTCTGAGTCCGGTGTTAAAATAAAAAGGGGGTTAGCTTGTGACCAATGATTGATTGACCTTCCCGCTTCCCTACTGTTCCGCAACGAGGACACACCGGCCGGAAGCTAACACGAGCCTGCTTGGAAGCGGCTTCACGTGGAGGGAAGCATTCCATCCTTCATGGCTGTAGGTTGTGTGCATTTATCCATGACACGGAGGGCAGGGGAGGGACTAGGGGTTCAGCACTACATATTTTTTAATGGCATCAGGATATGTTTCTCAGGACTCTGGGAAGTCTAGAATGAAGTGCTTAAAATGACTCTTTGACTATTCCCCAGCCAACTCTATGCATTGGCCCCACAGTCCATGCTTGTCGATTGTCAGTTAAGAGCAACCAAAATAGCAAACAGTGAAATTATCCCTGCAAAGGGATTTGTAGGGTAGTCTCCTTGGCTTCCCTTTCAGAGGAGGCTGACTGCGTGATTGAAAGCCTTCTTCCCCAAACATCCTCACATTTTTTTTTTCACATCATACCTTAAGCCTTGCAATCAGGCAAAACTCCGATCAGAGAAATTCAAAACTTTAAGGATCAAAAATTTGTGAGGGATTCTGAGCAATGGGGGTGGACAGCACAATGCAGTGGCCCCACAAACTCAGGAGTTACTGAAAAGCAATCGGATGACCCAGGAATCCACCCACATACAGGCAGCCTGGGGTGGCTTTGAGAGCGTGGGCTCTGGGTTCTGTGACTTGCCGACCTCGACTTCTCTGCACCTCAGTATCCATGCACAAAAAGTAGGGTGATAATATTTACTTCAGCAGATTGTTAGGCTTTCAAGAATCTATTCACAGAAAGCGCCCAACACAGAGCCTGATATCTAGCAGGCCCCGAGATTGCGCTAATGCTTTCTCTTACTCACAACGAAGGAGTGTTTTGTGATTACTTGCTGCTCATTAACCTGGCTGAGCAGCAGCATAAACTGGGAAGACACATATTCTCAGGACTTTCAGGGGTGAGATTCAGAAGCCTTCTCTAGGTGAGTCTAATGCAGCCCACCTCACCCAGGACCACAGGCCAATACTTGGTCCTGTCACGTACCAGGGATGATGAAGAAGCATTAAATGCCACCCCATGTCCGAGGGGTTTATGGTCTGGTTGTGAAGGCCAATGCACAAAAGTTATCAGCATAATTTCTTTGTGAACAGTGCAAGACAGTAGAACTGAGGAGTAACTTGTGTGAGATCATCTGCGTGCTCTGAAAGTCTTCAGAGAAAAGAGAATCCCATTAAGGGAGTACACCAGAAAGACCCATGGATAGTGTGAGTTCTATGGTGGTTGAGAGTCACAAAAATTGTAAAATTTTCCATGCATATGCATGACTATCTTTAGTGGGAGGAGATTTAGTGATGATTACCTTTAGAAAGTGGTCCACGACCTTCCAAAGTTTAATACTGTGATTCTAATGCCTGACACATTTGAATATTTTTACCAGATGCCAGGATGGTCCCAAACACTTTATATTATCTTATGTAATCCCACAACTCCCTTGAGGTCTTATCTTCACTTTATAGATGGAGAAGGAAACAGAGGTCCAGAGACATTATACCCCTTGCCTCTGGTTACCCAGTATTTTAGACTGAATGTTTGTGTCTCTTGCTCCCCAAAGTTCACATATTAAACCCTAGCCCCAATGTGATGATAGTTTGTGGAGGTGGAATTTTTGGGAGGTAATTAGGTTTAGATGAGATCTTGAGGGAGGTGCTCATGACAGGGTTAGTACCTTCATAAAAAGAGGGGACAGATTTCTCTCTCTCTCTCTCTCTCTCTCTCCCACACACACACACACACACACACACACGAAAGATTATGTAGAAACACAGCAAAATGACAGCCATCTGCAAGCCAGGAAGAAAGCTCTCACCAGAACCTGAATCTGCCAGCACCTTGATCTGAAACTCCAGCCTCCAGAACTGTGTAAAATATGTTTGCTGTTTGAGCCACCCAGTCTATGGCATTTTATGATAGCAGCCGAGACACTCACCTAGTTGGTGACAGAGAGCTGATTACCCCTTGGACTCCAGGGCTCATGGTTTTGCAGACACTACTTGAATTCAACATGTTTTGTTTTGACACTTGCTCCATTTCTAGAACCATTTGAATCTTATGGCTCAGACTCGGAAGAGAAAGATAGGAAGGTCCGAGAGCCACTCTTACCCCTTGAGAACTAACCTTTTCTGAGGACACAAACATCTAGACCTCCTCATTCTTTCATGTGCAGAGATATTGGAGGTGAGAAGGTGAGAGAGGAAAGAAAGGGGACAGCAGAGCAGAAGAGATGATTTTCACAACCCAGCCTCAAGAAAAGGAGAAAACACACACAACTTGAAGACTATCTTCTCATCTGAGAAGGGATGGGACTGAGGATGCTTAGAAGATGGACGTTCCCGATCATTATCCTGGTTTCTGTTTAAGCCAATTGTCCCTGACTCAGTTTAAGCTAGTATTCTCAGTCTTGGCACTCTTGACATTTTGGGACTGATAACTCTTTGTTGTGGGGGTTTCCTGTGTCATGTAAGATGTTTTGCAATGCCCCCAGCTTCTACCCACCAGATGCCAGTGACACCCTTCCCCTAGATGTAACAACCAGAAACATCTCCAGGCACTGCCAAATGTCCCCTGGGGGGCAAAATCACTCCTATTTGAGAACCTTGGTTTAAGATAAATGGAATATATTCTTAAAAGTTATGCAATTATTAAAAGTTCCCAGGGAAAGTTTCCACATTATCCCATGTCCCTTGAGCCATGATCGCAAGGTGAGCTAAGCAAGTATATTCATTTAACAAGCAATTACCATGCAAGTCTGATTATAAGGCAAAGTGTTTCCCGACAACTGTTCCATAGGATATAGGTTCTTACAAAGTTTCTTCATTCTTGACACTTTCTCAATTACTTTATTTTGAGCATCAAGGAAGTGTTTGGGGAAGACATGAGCTTGAAGTGACCTTACTGATGACAGTGGGGGAGAGAAGACTGGAGGCCTGAAGATGTCACCTGATAACATCAGGGGAAAAAGAGAGGCAAAAATATTTAACACAGATTTGGTTGTTATTTTTGAAGATATGACTTCACCATTAAAAATATTGAAGGTATTTTTAAGCAAGTCTTTTAAAATTCACTTTTTAAAAAAAAGCATATTGTAAGTGGTGACCTTGTGGAGATCATAAATATCCACCCATAGGACAAATGTAAAAACCTCTTGAGGCTTAGAATAAAATTTTCAGTTACAGCATCTTACCGGGATTCAAAGTGCTGTGTCTTGAACAATTTAGAAATGAAGGTGATATGCAGTGAAGAACTGTATTAGATCATTCACAAATGGCCTCTGCGATGGGAAAGGCTCATGGGAAGAGTCTGAATACAATTATTTTATAACCTAAACTTTAAAAAAAAAAGGGATTGGGGAAAATGATATTTCTAAATACAGATATTACTGTTTTATATAATATTGCAATATATGCAAATAAATTGATCCACTAAGTATAGAAGTAAACATTATACTATTTTATAATTAGTTCTATATTCAAGTAAGTTTTCTCCATGGAAAGTGAGACATCACCTCTCATTTTGCTTTGCCTTATCCTCAGGCATATGTTCTGCTACTGTTTTCAAGATGGTGAGTCACTGTGGGTAGAGCATGGAGCACACATCTCTGGCCCTGGGAGGGTTTATGATCTCTGTGGGAAGATCAGAAAGAAGCAAGAGAAGCAGCTTCCACATAGGTCAGTGTAATTTCACTCCAGATAAGTGGTTCAGAGAATATACTGAGAGGAGACTGAACAACCTTTGAGGGATGCCTCCAGATGACCTTCTTGAAACTCAAATAAGATGTATCACTCCCTACCGGAAGAGTAAAGATCAACATCCCTAATGTGGAGTCTGGGGCCACCACGGTCTGGACATCTCTCTCCTGCCACTTTCATCTCCAACTTCAGTCCTCCTGCTGCTGACCTCTACCCTGACCGCCCCTCGGATGCCCTCATCCCCATCTCCAGCCTCAGCTGTCCTCCTGCTACCCACTCCTTCCCAGGACTGTGCCTTGCCTTCATTCTTGCCCTTCTCTCTGTCTTTGCAATATATTCTCTCCTCTCCCCTTCCCTCACAAACTCTCTCCCATTCCACAACCTTCGGCTCGATCCTCACATCCCTTGGGAAGTTTTCCTAGATCCCCCAGTTTTGGTCAGGTTTCTCTGCTTTGCTTGCACTGAACTGTGATCCTTCCTTTTAAAGTGTGTCTCTCGATTTATGCTCGTAGATCCATAGTGTCACTGTTGATTGACATATGTCTCTCTTTTTATGCTATAAGCCTGGAGAGAGCGACCGTTCATCCTTCTCCACTCATCGCTGCATCCCCAGGGCCTGGCCCAAAGTAGATACTCAGTAAATAGCTGTTGAATGAATCAATTATTAATTAAATGTGTATCAGCTGCAGCCTTTAGCCTTAGGCCTATTATTACTGTCCGTATATAACAGCTGAGATCCATTAGTGTTACTACAAGTCAACTACTTTATGTGTATTATCTCATTTGATCCTCACAAAATCCTATAATGTAGGTTATGTTGCTATTATCAGTCTTGTTTTCCATCTGAGGAATCTGAGGCTCCGAAGAGAAGTTTGTAATTTGCTCAAAGTTGCAGGCACATCTACCACGTGGAGATGGGATTTGATCTCTAGTCTGTCTGACTGCAGAGCACTAACACTATTGTATTATATTGAACCATATTATACTGTATTGTATTATGTTATGTTATATATCATATCATATTATAATCTCATTTAGGATACTTATCTGGAGTCTACCCATACAATCCAGTGAGAGATTTAATAACTCTAAGGAGTTTTCAGCCATTCCTTTCATCTTGACCCCTAGAAATTACTTATAGCTGGTTCCCACCATTTGGTAATTGATGTTCTGACCGGTGGAGTCATTCTTACTATTTAAAAATATATTAATTTGTCTTTGTTATGTTACTTTTTTATTGAGACAGGATTAGAAGCTCTCTCCAGGGGGCAGAAAATGCATCTTTTCTTTCTCTATGATTAATGACATCTGGCAAATGCTGGACACACAGGGGTCTCACCTACTATTCCTTTAATGGCTAATGGCATCACAAGGATCTCCTTAGAAGCAACAACACAGAATTGAAACATAAACCAGGGATAGGTATCATATACCTTTGATGCTATTGCCCTCTCCAGAATTTAATCAATGTGTTGTCTCTAATGGATAATATTTATTTTAAAATCTGCACGTCAGCCCATTAGCAAATATTTGTTGGGGGTCCATGCTAGCCAGATTCCCCATCTCCCTCACCCCACCCCACCTTGTTGCCTGTGAAAAGAGACACATGCATGTCCTCATGCATGCCCTCTATCTTGGGTATCTGAGTGACTTCCTTAACTTCCTCAGACCACCGGGTGACTCTGTAGGAAGCCCTTCCCTCATTAACATGACTAAAATCACCAAGTTACTGAACACATTAGCCTTTCAACCCTACTCTTGGATTCCTCCTCAAGACATAAGGGAAGCCCAGGAACAAGGCATCTGTGGAACTACAGAGGTTTTATGTGAGATCAAAATAGCAGCAGAACTTCTTAATTGAGAAACAATGGATCAAGAGAGGAAGATTCAAATAGGAAATGGTAAATATTCAACAAAGAGCATGATTAGAGTTCTCCAGCAGGGAATACCCACAACTATCTTTATACCAACTTAAATTAAGCAGAAGCTGTAATGACGAGGATAACATGAAATAATGGATGCATTATTTCTAGTGGGACTTGCATTGCTATTTGGCATAATTATTCGTGATATTGCACCCATCGGATAAAAAGCTTCTTCAGAGGAAAAAGATAACAGTTAGTCTCCTTGAGAACAGAGAACAAAGGGCCTCGGTGCTCTCCAGAAGCTCGCCCATCATTAGGAGGAGAAAGAATCTGTCCATTAGCAGGAAATGCTCCTAGAAGTCTTGAATATCTCCCCCACATAATCCCTCAATGGACTTCAAATGCCCACAAGGAGGAAGATACAGAGCCATAGGCAGATATGTAAGAAAGAAGATGTAGTTTAGGGATGATGCAAGCCAAAGAAACAGTCTCTCTACCCTTGCTCTAAGGTGACTCTGTGTGTATGTGTGTGTGCATGTGTGCACAAGTGAGTGTGCATGTGCACGATAACTATAAAATACGGAAAAGCAGCACATTACCCAGTTCACTTCCTTCAATGCTCTCTAGTGTAAAGGACTAGGTTTGGCTGAGATTGAAAGAAAACCCGAACAAGACAGGTATCTATCTCTCTGCCTCAAGAAGTCCCTGAGCAGTCCTGGCTGGTACAGCTGCCTACAACCAGCAGGGCCTCCATCATGACCTTTGCTCTGCCATCCCTCACACATGGCTACACTGGTTCAGGGTGGCTGTTTCATCTCTAAACATCATGTCCATATTGCCATAAAGGGGAGGGAGGTAGCACGACTCCTCCCAAGAAAGACCCCTCCCTGGAACTTGTACACACCATTGGCTGGAGCTAAGTCACATCAGCTTTCCTGACTGCAAGGGAAATAGTGTCTTTATTTTGGAAGGCCATATGCCCAGCTAAATGTCAAGGGGTTCTATGGCTGTAGAAGAAAGGGAGCTGAAAGATGGGAACAACCAGCAGTATCTGCCACATTCTCCAAGGTATCACAGCTTTGCGGATTTCTTTCCAGGCTATGCCCCTCCCTTCCATCAGCAGGAGCTGATCCACTCAGCTGTAGTCATAGTGGGCATCCACTGGCTGCCTGGCTGCAGAGAATGGGGCCAACAGTTTACAGAAAACTTAAGTGGAATAAATGTTGTGTTTTCTCAGGAATCGGGACTTAGGATACAGCAATTATCATTAGTCTTTCAAACTGGACTTATTGTGGTACCATGGTGTGGTTATCCTCTGCCAAGCTGGTCCAGAAGCAGGGAACTGGTCTGTAGAACCTCAAAGAGAAGCAGGGACAAGATACCATGGGAGCCCAGACCAGAAAAAGGCTGAAAGAGTAGCTGTCCTGGCATCTGATGTCTTTCTGGTTCTGAGGCTCAGCTGCATTTCCTCTTTTAGGTTGCATGAGAATCTCCCATGTCTTTATTGAAGCCTTCCATTTTGGGCCTATGGTAGTTTTTTGGGTTTTGAGGGGGGGGGTGTTAAATTTTTATTTATTTATTTGAGAGAGAGAGAGAGCACACATGTGTGTGTTAGTAGGGGAAGGGGCAGAAGGAGGAGAGAGACAACCTCAAGCAGACTCCCCACTGAGTATGGGGCCCGACTTGGGGCTCGATCTCAGAATCCTGAGATTGTGACTACCCCAAATCAAGAGTTGGCCACTTAGCCAATTGAGCCACCCAGGATGCCTTGGGCTTATGGTAGTTTGAGTGGGTTTCTCTTCCTTGCAGCCAGAAGAACCTTGACAGTGACAATGTCTCTGTGTAGCTGTGGGTTTGAGCAGGGGACAATAGTCAGCTGAACAGTCTGCTCCCTCTAGCTTCCTGGACAGGGACAAAGCACATCCCTTTCCCTCAGAACTGTGACCTCCGGGGCTAGTAAACCCATTAAGTTGATTCACTAATTTTAGAGTCTAAACTGTTCTCTTTTCTTTGCAACACATTTTCTTTAGATCTTGGGTGACCTGGAGAAACCACACTGTACAGCAGTACTACAAAGGAAGGACTATTGTTGGAAATATTGGATAGCAAGGCAGGGGTTGGGAAAGATATTTCAGGCCTCGTGGGCCATCCACTGGCCTTCAGATCATCACTTGATGTAATGCTGTTTGACTTAGGTAGAGGACCAGACCTGGGAACTCCCAGTATTACCACAAGCCTGGTGGTAAACAAATCTCACCCTTCTGACTGTATCTCAAAAAAACAATTCCAATCCAAAAAGCAAGGGAGTGGAACTTAAGTACTAGATGTTACAGCTATAATCAAGGGTCTTCTCCTTTGCGTATTTCAAATGCTTAACACTTGGAGAAGCCACCAGATGAATGCTTCTGATTAACAGTTTATCTGTCTAAACCAGCCTCCCAAGCATAATAATCTAGCTTGATCTTTCACCTCTTTGGGCCTCAGTTTCCTCTTTTGTAAAATGAAAGGTTGGTATTAGAATCATCTCATGATTCAGAGGCTGTATGAATCTCCACTCACAGATTGGGCAGGATCAGCAACCCAGTGGTTTCTGAAGACAGAAGGAGAGAGTTCAAATGTTGCCTCTGCCATTTATTAGCTATTGACACTTGGGAAATATACAGCTAACCCTAAATCTCACTTTCTAATCTGTAAATGAGGAATAGTGACAGCACCTACCTGGTGGGGTCTCCTGGGAGCTAAATGATCATATTAAACGCTTAGCACAGTGTGTTTGACGCATGGGGTGTGTGTGTGGGTGTGAGTCATCACAGCACTGATGACCTCCGGTCTCCCTGAAATGCATCCATCCTGCAGATTATCACCTCACCCCCCAACACCATATGACACGCACACACACTGACTTGTCATCTTTGATAAATGTTGCTTTTATTAATTAACTCTGTGTGAGGGGAGAGCTAAAGCAAAGGGATGGGGGGAGCAAGAGGAGGGTGTTTGAGTTGTGAAGAATTCTTGAGTTATTTTCCAAATAATCTGGCTTGGCAAAAAAAAAAAAAAAAAAAGTTGGGGGAAAGAATCCCTTCCCAAGCACACATCCTGTTAATTTTCAAACCCAAGTGTGTATTTCAATGGAAATTTAATCCATATGTTTCTGATTCTTTTGTACTTAACCTATCAAAGCACTGTTTGAAAATAATTATTTGATGTCCAATAAACAGCCTTTCTTGTTGATTTTCCCAAGCAGCCACCTGGGCTATAGTTACCTGAAAGGCAAATGGCCCCAGGTGAGACTCAAGGTGCATTCGGCACAGTGTGAGCTGTGGACTGAGGGGCCAACCTCATGACTCTCCCCTCCTGCTGAGAGATGACAGGATTGGGGTGGCTAACTGATGGGGGTGGCCAACCAAGGGCATACTGGCCACTGCTAAGTGCAGACTGACTTAAAAAGATGAGCTCAACTCTCACCAAACAAGACAGCCAGTCTCTCACTTTGGGATTTTCATGAAGTGAGTCAGAGGAAGGTACCAGTAAGCTTTGGGGCCTCCAGCTGCATAGTTGTAGAAATACTGGGGTAGGGCCATTATGAGCTGTTTCAAGGTATTCCTGCAGAAGTAGACCATTGAGTTTATTTGGGAGGTGATCCCGCCAAAACACCAGGCAGGGAATAGGAGAGAGAAGACAAGGGAACAAGCCAGTCAAGCAATTTCGATTGTGGGCAAGTGGAGGTTCATCTTGTCGGGGCACTCAGAGAACCAGGGTAGAATGTGTGCCTCACAGGCATCTTGGCCAAGGGGTGAAGGAGCTGGAGGGTTTATCCAGTTACTGGATATTGGTTGAGGACTGCTCCCAGGGGAGTAGACTCCCTAGAACTTCTGTTCTCCCCTGCAGCAAAGGGACATGAGTGCTAACAGTTAAAGCATGGGCAGTTGTGCCCAGAAGTGCTACCTGCTGAGAGCATCCATGCAGGGCAGACAGCATCACTGCATGGGCATCCGTGCCAGCCAAAGCTAAGATAGCGAGAGAGAGTGATCTGCAGTAGAACAGAGCAGATGCAGCGAGAGCAAGAGCAAGAGCAAGAGCACTTAGCTCCAGGAGTTGCCTCGACTCATTTCCCACTTCAGACCTAAAAGTTCAACCTTTTCCAGGATCCTACAAAGTCCATATTTTCTCAGTTACACACCCTGCTTCCTTGAGCTACATTGAGTGCATTTGTATTTCTTGCACAAAAAAGAAAGTACCTTCCTTTCCTTGCACTGCCAGCAACTACAGAGAAACAATCTCAGAGAATTTATCTTCTCTTTCTCCTCATCTCCCTACATCATTCAAGGGGTGATTTTGGTGGCAAGCAACAGAAACTAACACTGATGCGCTTAACAACAAAAGAATGAACCTACTGGAAAGATTTGAGGCCCTGGGGATGTAAAGGAGAGCCACAGAATCCAGCCAGGGACAGACGGGATGCTGGCATAAGGTCTCTGTGGCGGGAGCCTCCGAATCATCCCATGTGGGGATTGCCTCTTCGAAGGAGCTCTAGCCTTTCCTTTCATCCTTGCCATCCAGACAAAATTCAGAGGGGAGGGCCCAGCTTAGCCAAACTGAGGTCACATGACCTCTACTTGGCTGCACCAGGCAGGGAGAGAAAATGCCTGCGGAGAATTTGGCAGAAGAAGTGAGAATTCTCAGAAGAAAATGCTGTGATGAAAGAAGAATGGCTGCACATACACACACATACACACACTATACCTATAGATTCAGGAAGCCTATTCAATGAAGGAATTGGAGATTATAATCCAATGTAGGAAACGCTACAGTAGAGGTGTGTACATTCAAAGGACCCTGGGCGTCCAAAGAAAGGCGTAGCTGGGGTCAAGGGAATGGCAGAAAGGCTCTGCTGAGACCCACCCTCAATGCTCAGTGGGTAATTGAGTTCTTCAGTGGAGCCTAAATGGGAACAGGTGGGAAGAACAGATGTAAGATCATGGAGGTGTGAGGCAGCAAAGGCATGGGGCCAGGTGGTGGGACAGACTGGAGGCAACAATGGAGAGGCAGATAGGGTCTCAGGCCAGGACGTCACAACAAGCATTCTCTGCCCAGGCCACGAGATGGTGTCCATCCAAAGGCAGTGCTCAGACAGTAAGGATATGTGACATGTCATGGCCTGAGCCCTAGGAAGATCCCTGGGGTGCATTGTGGTGAATGGATCTTGAGCATATTGAGGGAAGGGAGTACAACTGTGGCCAGGAGGTCAATGAGATGCCTCGTGCACTGCACAGGGGAGACATGATGAGGGCCGATCTAGCTCAGGGCTTAGAGAGGGAGCCGAGACAATTATGAGCCATATCTGGAGGGTAGGATTGCAGGACTTGGTCATCAGCTTCTGGGGATGGGAAGAGAAAAGTGAATTAACAGAGCAAGCTCCCAGGGTGACCCTCTGCAGCAGTAATTACAAGGCCTTTCCTGGCCTTCCACCATGGAAATAGGAAGGTCTAGTCCATTCTTTCTTCCACAGATGGAGTGGTCATCCATGGAACCCTAACCTGGTTTTCAGAACTCCGCCAAGAAGTAAAGCATGCCGGGAGGGTGTCAGGGAGAGAGAGTGAAGCAGGGTCCATAGAGGCTGACTGCAGGAGTGTTCATCCCCTCTGTGCCTGCTTTCCAAAATTCTCAACTTTCCATTCAGGGCCTTTCAAAGCCTGGCACCGACCTGATGCATCAGCTTTGTCTCCTACCCCTGTCCTACGCACACCTTGTACTGCAAACTAGAACTCCTTGCTTTCCACATCCAGATCTTTGCTGGGACATCCCAACCATGCAGAATGCCTTCCATAACCTCCACTTTCCAGCACCACCCGCCTCTTCCAGGAAGCCAGGCAGAGAGCCCCCGGGAAATACAAGGCCTCTAAGAAATACAATCCTGGCTCTTCTTCTGAGCAGCCTGGGAACTCTGGTGAAACAGGAAGATCTCTCTGCTTTCCTGGCCATCTCCCACCCTCCAGAGGCCCAGGAAGGAGGAAGGAGGAAAGAGGTGGCACAGTAGGTGGCACATGCTTGCAAAGACTGTATTCAAAGTGTCAGGAGAGAGATTCTGATTGCCTTCCGTCTGGCCCTACTTAGACAAAAATGCTTTTTTTTTCCACAGAGGATCCCTTGCCCTCAGCTTCTATATGGAAAGAGGGCACCTGAACTCCTGTCCTTGCCTAGATTTCACATCACAGCAGACGAGGATGGGCGTAATTCGCCAGAGGAAACTCAAGGTGCTATAGGCAACTAGACACCGCATGTCTCCAGAGGTGGGCAATGAGCCGGAGGTTAGGTCTGAGCAGAGGACTCCAGGGGGCCAGTGGCCACTCCTGTCCATGCCTCCAGGTGAAGCAGGGCGTGACAGCTGCATCCCAGGAGTCTGTGAGGCCCCCCTCCTGGGCTGGACTGGAGCCTGGGGGGAGCTTTTTCTTCTACAATTCCAGCCTTGCTGCCAGCAATAGACTGGAACAGCTTCTACTGATGGAGATCTTTCCTCAGGAGATCACACAGATGGCTCTTTCTCAGCATAGGATGTTCAGAGTAAGAGGCAAGTAGAATTGAACAGAGAAAAAAAAAAAGAATTGAACAGAGAAGCAAAGGTCACAGAGTGCAGAGTCCTAGACTTGCCCTCCACCATCCAGCTCTGTGGTTTAAGGCAAGTCACTCAGTTTCCCCCTTTGTAAAATAGGGTCTCCCAATCATTCACCTGATCATCAGGTAGCAAGGATAGAAATAAGTCATGGTTGTAAATATGGTTGAAAACAGAGCACAGCAGTGTATCTGACTATCATTATTAGAGGAGCCCTGTCGGCAGTGATTCAAATTTGCGTGTGGTCATAGCTACTCTCTCCCTGCAATTCTCTTGCAAAAACAAAACAAAACAAGAACAACAACTATATACGCACTATATATACACATACATATGTGTGTGTCTATGTATGCATATATACACACATATATACACATACATATACACACATGCCCATGTCATGGAGACTTTTGCACAACCACTGACGTTCTTGGATTTCATCGGAAAAGAATCCAGCCTTCTAAATACCTCCCTGGTGACATGATCCGTTCAGGAGTAGGGCTGAGAGTTTTATCACTCTTCCTGTAGCAACCTAAGTTTCTCTGGGCCTCTCCCAAGTCGAGTAAAACAGTCAGAGTAAAATGCTGGCTCAGCACATCAGTTTCTGCAAGGACATGTGCCAACATGATATGGATCAAGAACCCAGGGGAGTTTTCAAACCAATAATGCAAATGAAAATAGAATAAGTTTGGGCAAGCAGCCTGCTATGTGAATACTGTGTTCGGGGTTATGAGCTACCTTTCTCTGAAAATTATTGCCCCTAGAGGTACTTGTTGGAAAACCAAAAATTGCTCTCCTAACTTGGAGATTTTAATCCTTGAGCTTGAGATCTACCAGATGCCAACATTTTCAGTGGGTTTCTTCCAACCTTCATTTGGATGTTAATTGCAGTCCTCTTTGTTTTTATCACACGTCCCCTTCCATATTTCCACGATTCCACTATTCTGTTTCCCTGGCATAGAGTCGAATGTCCTGGGTAGAAACAGTTGTTCTCTGTCAGTCGCTGCTAAACATGTTGGAACTCTTTCCAAATTGTAAAATTTCTTCTCTCTCCCAGCTCTGGCCCACCTTTCTGGTTGCAGCAGTTATAAAGCAGATTTTGTGAAAGCAAGTGGGCAAAGATGAGCAATTAGGCCCTAAATACATTTAATTTAAAAGTAAACCCGAAAGTCCTCTTGGGCTGAAAAGTGAAAAATAATTAATTTCGTGTTGTAAATTATGAGGGGATGCCATGTGTAGTTGGGAGGCCCTGTGAACAGGCTCATCCCATTGAGCTGGAGATCACTATCTGATTATTATTCCCATATAAGAGGGGTGGAGGTGGGGCATACATCCCGGGGCTTAGAGAAGCAGTCAGGTAGGGTCCAGGCAAAGCAAGAGAATGGGGGTACTTGATATGGCTGGCTCAAGAAGGAACAGGGCAGAAAATGAGCTCTGGTGGAGATGGAAGGAAGAGCAGATGGGTGACCTTAGAAGGGGCCTACATGACAGATATAGGAATACATGACTGCCTCCTCCCAGACTGAAATGAATTTCTTTTTCTTGGTTCTCCATGAAAGCCAAGAGCAGTACCAGAAAGAACCACAGACTGAAGGGAGGAGCTTCTGAAGTTGTTCAGGTAACTGGAGGAAAACCCACCGTGAGTGGGCCCTAACTGGCTGGTCACATGAGTGTGTAATCAGGGGCATCGAGGGGCTATAGCTATGGCACACTAGTCTCCTACTGAGGCAAAAAGGTGGTTCTAAGCCCATCCAAGGTCCATGAAGTCAACCCCAGACTTGTTCATGTGCCCCATGCCACATAGCTGTGGTACAGAGTTTAGGGTGTCTGCCTTTTCTGGAATCACCCCACCCCCATCATCTGCTATTTACTGCATCAGCTCTGGCAAGGTCCTCCATCCTCAATTTTCCAATGGAGCTGATAATAGTGCCTCCTGCAAAGGGCTGTTTAAGGACTAAATTATACGTGTGAAATGCCACCGCTAAGTCAGTGCTCAATAAGCATCAGTTTCTCTCATTTGCTCTGAGGCAGTATAAAAATTTCATAAGTTGGGTACCTGGGAGGCTCAGTTGGTTGAGACTCTGACTCTTGATTTCGGCTCAGGTCATGATCTCAGGGTTTTGAGATCAAACCCCACGCTCAGTGCATAGTCTGTTTGATATTCTCTTCTTCTCCCTCTGCCCCTTTCCCCTGCTCTCTCTCTCTCTCTCTTTCTCTTTCCTCCTCTCTCTCTCTCTAAAATAAACAAATAAATATTTTTTAAAATCCCAAAAGTTTATTCCTGAGAGAAAATCAAAACAGAGAATAGACAGGGGTCCTGTCCTCTGATGACACCCGCCAGCACCACATCTCATTTATCTGTTGCTCCCTCTTGTCTTGTTCTACACCTTCAACTAGTCATGTGAGAAGACTTATATCAGGTTTTCCTGAGATTTAACTCATCCAAAAAGTTTAATGGGAAGATGATGTGTGACAATAGCTCATGGATGTATTAAGTATAAACAAAGATATTTCCCTACTCAACGCACACCATTTAATGTGGCTTAACATGTGTCCAGCACGATCCAGATATTATGTCATTTCATCTTTTAAAAACTTTGCAACGTAAATATTTTTTTTTATTAAATTTTTTTTTATTATTTATGATAGTCACAGAGAGAGAGAGAGAGAGAGGCAGAGACACAGGCAGAGGGAGAAGCAGGCTCCATGCGCCGGGAGCCCGATGTGGGATTCGATCCCGGGTCTCCAGGATCGCGCCCCAGGCCAAAGGCAGGCGCTAAACCGCTGCGCCACCCAGGGATCCCCCCGCAACGTAAATATTATTCCTCTTCTCACAGAGAGAGTCCTCTGAGTGTGGACTGGATTTACTGACTTACCCCTAACAAATAGGATATAGCAGGAACAATGAGATGCCACTTCCAACTTTAGGTTATAAAGACTCTTGCATGCTCTCTCTTACTTCCACACTGCTAGCTCTAACAGGAGTCAGCTGCCAGATTGGAAAGTGTCCTGTGGAAAGATCTGCATGGCAAACAACAGAGAGGGCATTCTGCAGCCAGCAAGGAATCAAGAACCTCTGTCTAACAGCCCATGAGAAGTTGAATGCAGTCAACGTCCATATGAGTGAGCTTAGAAGTGGATCCTTCTCAGTCAGGCCTTTGGAGGAGAGTACGGCCCTGGCTGACAGCTTGGCTCCCAATTTCATGGCAGACCATAACTCAAGGACACCTCGCTGAGCTGCACTCAGATTCCTGACTCATAGAAATCATGAGGTGACTCCTGTTTGCTATTTAAATCTGCTGAATTTTGAGGTTATTTGTTACACAGTGCTAGATAATTGATACAGGGGTCATTTGATATGTTGCTGAGCAACATTCTAAATTTGTGCTTCCAGTAGTCTGCTTTTTTTTTTTTTTAATAAGGATTTCTAAAGCTCAAAACTCTTAAGAGTCCTTTCTTATGACAGTCATAGTTTCATTGGATTCTGGCCTCACCCTCCTCTTGTATCTTAATGGGTCAGGAGAAGAACGAAGGTGCCAGAGAGTCTGGCTTAATATTGAGGGGTATACACTTGTCATGGGTTGGCCTCCATTCAGCACACTAGCTGGCCATGAGAAATTGAATGCAGTCAACATCCATATGAGTGAGCTTAGAAGTGGATCTTTCCCAGTCAGGCTTTTGGAGGAGAGTATGGCCCTGGCTGACAGCTTGGCTCCCAACTTCATGGCAGACCATAACTCAAGGACACCTAGCTGAGCTGCACTCAGATTCCTGACTCATAGAAATCATGAGGTGATTGGCACGTCCTCACTGGCATGTTGTCTGGCCACACAGGTACAACTGCTTAGAGCACCAATACAGATTACCACCTGAAAATAACCATGGCTCTAGGCTAGACCTTGGAAGGCAGATCGTGGCCATATTCACCATCATGCCCTTCAGCAGTACTAAGGTCCCACTGGCAACCTGATGCTGATGCGAGCATTTGGCCATGCTAAATATTTTAGTTCCCTGATACTCCCTCATGCTGGGCTACATTGATACTATTTTCTGGGCCCCTCAGACTCTTCCTCTACTTCTTCACATTACTTTGTGCTCTTTTCTTTCACTTTAGGCACCTCTGTGACTACTTAGCCCGAGTCATTAGTTGCTCATTCAAAGTTCTCCAACAGTTTCCTAACCTTCGTCAACAACAACTTTTCTCACATTACATTATTTTGTCTCCTTATGGCCCCTTTTCCCTCACTAGACCTACACTGTAAGATGAGCTATCTGGTCTCTTCTGCTCACTGTTGTATCTTCAATGTCTAGCACTGTCTCTAGCACCTAATAATTGAAGAATAAATATTTGTTAAATGGATGCATGCTTTGGCCTCGTCGAGCCAAAAAAATTGTTTCCAGAACTTACTCCAGCACCTTACTCTCAAAATCTCAGAGAACAACAACCTGGATAAAGAATGTAGGCACTAAAAGGAAGTTGGAATACAAAAGAACATATGTATTCCAAGGAAATGGAAGAATGAGGCAGCTGTCCAGATAATGGAAGCCATCAGATACACTTTGGCTACAGTTCACTGGTTAACAGTGTTCAGTTGGCCTAAATTATCTGGAAAATTCTTCATTTTGCTTTGGTTCATAAACTCTTTTATCTCCTTTACAACTGGATACTTGGCAAAGCTTGTCAGTACCCCTAGAGAATGTGGATGGGATCCAGAGCACTGAACCTACCTCTTACCCGGTTCTATGTCTTTTCGTTCCAATTGGGTCCCAGAGTAAAGGATTCAGAACTGTTTAAGAGCGACTTTCTGTTTCAACCAGTCCTACCATGAAACCTCAGTGAGCTTCAGTGTTTGGTATTTGCTTTGCACATTATTCTGGGTGTGAGAATTTTGATGGTAAACTTTAAGAATGTGGTAGAAGGAAAGACTAAAAAAATATTTTCAGAATAATTCTTATTGATGTCTTAAATCTTGTCTTTTGCAACTTATCTTAAACTACTAACCTGTACAAAAAAAGCCTCCAGAAATGTCGCCATGCCCTGGTCTATCTTTATGGAAAGAAATCCTTTTGAACAAAAATGAGTTAAAACTCAAATTAAAAAACTGATTGATCTAATCAACAAGGGTAATAGTAAGATGGATACTACCTATGTCAATGAGCTTTTGCTGTGTAACAAACCACCCACAACATGGTGGCTCATGACAACCACCTTTTTTTTTTTTTTAATTTTTTTTTAATTTATTTATGATAGTCACAGAGAGAGAGAGAGAGAGAGGCAGAGACATAGGCAGAGGGAAAAGCAGGCTCCATGCACCGGGAGCCTGATGTGGGATTTGATCCCGGGTCTCCAGGATCGCGCCCTGGGCCAAAGGCAAGCGCCAAACCACTGCGCCACCCAGGGATCCCGACAACCACCTTTTATTTAGCTCACAGTTCTATGGGTTGGCTGGATGGTCTTCTGCTCTGAGCTGCTCACCTTGTCCCTGCTGCTGGGCACTCCCACGTATCCATAGGTCAGCTAGTGGTTGGGATAATCTAGATTGGCCACTCTTACATGTCCAACAGTTGACAAGCTGGGTCACCTTGATTCTCCATGTGGCTTCATAGCCCAACAGGCTAGTCCAGGCTCAGCCACATAGCAGTCCCTGGGATCCAAGCCCAGTGAGAGAAAGGAAACTCCAGTGGGCAAGTCATTTTCAAGTCTCTGTTTGCTTCATTTATATTTGCTAATGCCCCAAGTCACGTGGCTAGCCAAAATTCAAGGGGTGGCAAAATAGTCTCTTCCTCTTAAGGTACCTCTTCATCTGCTACATCACAAGAGTGTGGATATAGAAAGGTGAAGGTTTTGTGGTCACTCTGACACTCTCTCCTATCGTCATTTCCATACAACTTATCGCATTCCATCCTCATGGTAGTTCAATGAAGTATTCATTCCCATTTTACAGAAAAAGCCACCGAGGCACAGAGAAGTAAAATAAGAGGTTCATGGTTCTACCACTGAAGAGCTGGGATTTAGACTTGGCTCTGCATTGTTCCAAAGACCGCATCCATCCATCATTCTGCTTTGCACCTAACACGAGTACTGGCTGGTTGCTAATCTGAACATAGGGCTATTTTTCACCCCCATGTATATAGATGGCAGCTTCAGTCTGTGTTTATCAAATATTTTCAAAATACTTTGCAAAGATTATTTTCATTACCAGTTCAATAAAACTTCAAGTCCCAGATGCGTTAGTCAAACTCTCTTCTCCCGAACTTTCAAACCCTGAGGCACTTTATGGTAATGCAACCTCACCCCCTGCCACCCCCTCAACTCCTTGGCGACATTCCTTCCTTCTTATAAACAGAAAATATGTTCTTTTTGGAAGCCATGAAATTCTGCTGCAGGTTCCACCCTTGGAAGAGAAAAGGCTCAGAACCTCTGGGCTCCTTCCCATCCTGGCCCTCCTTTCAAGGTAGGAGCTCAGGACCATCTTGCGGGATGATGCCTCAGTGAATAGATAAGGGGTGCTCATGAGAGCCCCTCAAGTCTCAGACAAATGATGACCCAGAAAAATGAAACCAGAGCCACAGTGAGCAGTGCCTCCCAAGCTGGTTTCTGGCCAATCTCTGCAAATTCGAGTTATCGCCACCTCTTCCTCTCCTCAGCCTGTTGCAGGCCCTGCCTTCCTCACGGCCTCCCCTCAGGGCTCCCTCTCCTCCACCCTCTTCATTTGAGAGCCTCTTGCTTCTCATTTCTTCCTTTTCCTTTTCTGATGACCCAAACATCCTCCCTTCCTCTCTTCATACCCTTCTTGGGCTGAGGAATGCCATTTAGCAGTAGAAATGGACCCAAAAGAAGCCTTCAGCTGCACTTGGAGAAGATGGACGACCCATGAGGTGAATTACATCCACTTGATGAATCTGGTAACCGTTTATTTTGAGGGAAAAGAAACGCATTATTTTTTTTTTTACTTACATATATTCTAATTCTTCTCTGCAGTTTCCCATTGAGTAGGAATGAATTTATCTTCATTTGACAATTTTATGACCCAAATCAGCCAGCTCTGTCCATTTATCTGATTTAAAATGCAACCAAAGGGCTGGACAGCTTTCACAGAAATCCAAGCGTGGCCAGCGGTGCTTGCCATCAACACAGATTTTTCATAACATGTGAGTTTCCCAGCGTGGCTATCGGGGCCTGCTGGTTAAGCTTACCTCTTGAATGACCATTATTCAGCAATAGCAAATGATTCAGTAATGAAAACAAGTGCCTGATTTTTTTTTCTTTTTACAGATTTATTAAAGCACCTCAGAGGCTGTTTTTATAAAACCCAGCCCTTCGAGTGGCTGACCTTAAAAATGTGTTTATCTAAGCTATATTCCCCCAAAACGTTGACCAACATGATAAATAATTTATTTAATGTTTCCTTAAATATTATTTTGTTTGGTTTAAACCCAAAGTAGAAACTTCTTCTCCCCGAAAGGAACACTGTCTCATTTTTGTATACAATGGAAACATTTGGGGACAAATAAAAGAAATAAAATATTTTTCACAAAATTTGGCTTACTTAAGTGAATGCTGGGTAATCTAGGGGCTGCAGGATAAACATTGTGACGTTGGGGTAGTTAAATTAGAAGTTGGGACCTTGGGTGACAGTTTGTATGCTTATTTTGAGCATTTCCTTATGCAGGCAAGAAAATAAATATCCACAAATAAACACGGTGAGAAAGACACAAAGGCATAATCAATAAAAACGTGGGCCCCATCCAAGCCACAAGCAACACTGGGGATGTGTTCATGTGGACAAGAATTCTTTTCCGGAGCCTTCGGTAAAGCTAGAGCTTGGCCATATTGTAACCATCCTTGAAGAGAACCTGCTAAAGGTTCCCACTTCCCCCTGAGAATTGTCCCTTGAGCCACAGAACCAGTAGTCCCAGAATTCCTACCCCAGGGCTACAGAAGCAGGCCACAACCCAATCAGACACCACTGGACAATCAGATACCACTTTCTGGGACTCTGTGATTGGTCACGTCACTTGTAGGCTCAACCAGAACTGAATATAATCTTTGGGAATTTTTTTTTTTAAATAAAAAACAGGAGGAGAAGTGGCCTCTCTCTTTGAATCGTGAAACTGGAAGCAAAGCAGAGGTTGCCCAAAAAGAGCGAAAGGAGGCCACTGGAGCAGTGTAGCTAGGTGGTAGGAACAGCAATTTCCCACGACTCCATGTAAGCTTCGGAAGCCAGCCAGGCCTGACCATAATTCCCCCTCTCGCTTGCTTAGGCTGGCTGGAATCAGGGTTGCCATGTCACTTCTAATAACCAAGAGTGCTGACTAATCCAGTGAGTCAAGGATGAGACACAAGTGGCCCAGGGCAGGGGGTTGGGGGAGCAGATGTTTATTTGTTTGTTTGGCCCTAGTTTTCTCTTAGAAACTTAGATTTATGTGTATCTTAAATCCTAGCATATAATTCTGCACATCTTTTTTTTTTTTTTTGGTGGAAAGTTCCCTATAGGAGCAGGATGGCAAGATGCCTAGTCAGATTCTCACAGGCAAGAGCGTGATGAATACATCCTAAACAAGTGAATCCCTAAAAACGTCCTTGCAGATTTCACACCGTATCTTCGGATTAGCGTTAAACATGGGTGTGTTGCTCGATGGCCTGGGAGTTCTTGTACTTAGTATAATTATGAAACAACTCTGTGAGGGCTAATTTTGGGTCCAGCTAAAGACTGATTTGGCACCTTAAGACTGTCACCCTTTGGATGATTGCTAGATGCCATGTATTGTGTTCAGCGCTTACCTATACAGTCTTATTGTAACCCCCCACAACCTGTCTGGCAGCTGCCCTGTAGGCTACCGTCCCATTTCACAGATAAAGAAAAGACACTTGGAAGAGTTCAAGGTCATGCAGTTAATGAGTTGTAGAGGCTGGATGAGGTGCCAGGTCGAAGGAATCCCATGCCTCCTAAACCCTGGTCACTGTGCTGAGAGAGTAAAAGTGGAGGGGTAGCCACAGAATAGACCAGCTCTACCGCACAAGACTCAGGAGGGGATATTGAGAAGAGTTTCCAGTGAGCAGCCAACGCTGAACATGAGATTAGACTGTTCCAGGCTACTGTCCTGGTTCTGCCTATGTACTTTTAGACCCATCTTTTTATCCCACGAAGTCTGTTTCCACTGCCATGAGCAGGCATGGAGGCTCTCCAGATACAACCCCACCCCATCTGCGGAGGCAAATGGCGCTCCTTGAATGGAGCAGGGACTCCATTTCCCTCTCCTCAAATGAGAGATGGTCTCAGCACAAGTTGGAAGGAAGTGACATTCTGGGACTTCTGAGCCCAGGCTTTGAAGGAAGTCTGGGCTAGACTGGCACATAATTAGGGGCCCTGGAGGGGAGGATGAGCAGCCATCTCATGCGTTCATGCCCTGACCAAGGTCCCAGTGAAACAAAGCCTCATGAAAAGCTCTAAGCAAGAGTAGAGGAAAAATGTGCCCAACTGAATCCCAGCCAACGCATAAAATTGTGAGAAATAATGAATATTATCATCTTCAGCCATTACATTGTAGACTGATTAGCTATGCAGCAATAGATAACCAACATGCTTACTTCACTGAGTGGTCAGGAGGATCAAATGGGCTCATGTATTGGAAGGCAAGAGTGCCTAGAACAGTGCTTGGCATTCATGCTTTCAGAACATGTTTATTGGGCAAATATTTTGGGCTGACACTGTTCCAGGCGATTGGAATCCTGAAGAGAGCAAGACAAAGTCTTGTCCTCTTGGAGTCTACATGGTAGGAGAAGGGATAGGAAACTGAATGAACAAATGATTGAACATCTAGTACTGATCGACTCTGCGTGGTCTGTGCGTGCTGCAGATCACCTTTGGTTCATGTGATCCCTGGGTGGGTCCTTCAGACATTGGGTGGTAGGGAGGCAAGGAAGAAGGCCTGTATCAGCCGGGGTGGTGCAAGCCCTGAGCAGACAGCTATCTGCCCAACGGGAGGAACCAAGCCCCACCTCCCTGGTACACCCGTGATTCCTACAGCTTGCACCCATCCCCACAGTGTATTTTAATTAATTATTTTCATCTGTCTGTCCTCATTGACTGCAAGCTCTTGGGGGCAAGCAGTGGTGTTTTCTCATTTGGATTCCCTGTGGTTTGGGCAGTGGTTGACACCCAGCAGGTGTTCAGGGAACATTCTTTGAAACTGACCGTATGAATTCGTGTCCCGACCACCTACCACTCAACACCATGCTAAAGTCACCGGGCTGAAAAGCAGCCCCCAAACATAGCATACCCTCTGCAGAACACAGTCTAGTTTCTGCTTTACAAATAAGTTTATGGGCGACCCAGCTGCCACATGACCCCCAGCTCAGCCTGAGGAAGCCCTGCCTCATGGGCGCCCCATTGCTGGGAACAGCCCCCTCTGCTCGCATGACTCTGGGCAGACACTTCCATCCTGGTTCCCAGAAGGGAAACACACACCTACACCTCCCCTGAGCCGAACCCCTGCAGAACCTACCGAGGGACAGAGAGGGCCTGCACCCTGCCTCCTCCTTCACCCAGCAGCTGACCCCCAAGTTCCAGAGAAGATGCAGTGGGAAGGAAGGTGGATAGAGTGGAGGCTTCTGCCCAGCATCCCCACCCCGTCTCATCTCCCACTGGAAACAGCACCACAGTCTGCCTCATCAAAAACACCAAGTTCAGTGGCAGAGAAAACACGGTGGTCGTGGGCAGCCCCAGGCTGGGGGCAGGAGGGGAGTGGGGGCATGCTTCTCCCTCTGCCCTTCCCAGCACACTCTTCTTTATCCTCACGGGCCCTGGGAGCAGGAGGGAGACGTGTACTCTGCACAGCCCTGCATTCCACAAAGGGGCCCTTGCCGTTTGCCACTCTGGGAGAGAAGGCCTGTCACGGGGCCTCCGTCCCAATGGAGCCCTCTCTCTCCTCTCTCTCTCTCTCTCTCTCTCCCCGCCTCTCCTCCAGCTGCTCCTGGTTCAAGCCGCTGCCTGCCCCAGCTAATAATGCCTTGTCACGCAGCGACAGAATTATGGTCTCACACTGGCTTCACATGTCACAAATAATTGCGCTCCTTGCGCATCATATTGAAGTTGTCAGGACTCTCTTACGCCTATAATTTGTGTGAGTTGATCATACTTTGGTAAATCAGCGGGTCACGACCTGTGCCCTTTAGCCCCAGTGGCTGGCTGAGAACGACCTACAAATCTCATGACAGGGACAACAGAGAGGGTATGAACTGTTCAATTGCTCGTGTCTATCAGCTGCCATGGAGAAGTGCTCTTGCCTTTTGCCATGGCTTTAAATGGACTAGCGCGGCACCCCATGACATCCTGTCTTCATTTCTTCACATCTGTTTCTCCCCCTTACGTTTTTTTAAGCACTTTTGGATATTTCTTTCTTTCTTTTTTTTTCTTTACCACAAGACATTCTGGTGCCAAACCCAAGTGTCTTTCTTCCATGTGTTTTAAATAAAAAACCTCCGGCATTGGTGATAAAGTCAGTAGACCTCACTCTGTGTCCAGCCCAACTGAATGGTGTTTCCCTCTTGTTCTAGCAATGGTTAAATCCCTCTGGCAGCTTTATGAGCTCCTTTGCTAACACTTTATTGGGTAGCACATTTACAAATAGTGTTCCCAAGCCTTTGTTTTCATTAAGGTACAACATGTACCATCAAGTTGCATTTAATTCACTGCTTTTATATTTTATACACAGGATCGCTGACCCAGGCCTTCTGTATCTAATACTGAAAAGAGAGTAATAAAGTTCAAATTGCTTTTACTACCCAATATCTTCAATAATTGACTTCTAAAAAAAAAAATCAGTGAGAAAGAAGTAAGATGACCAAGTTCTGGCCAGACTGATGCTCTGCAGATACACTGGAGCGAGGTCAAGAATAAAGTGGTTTTATGTGGCTTTGCCTCCAGGAAAGCTGTTGTATGTAAGTTAGGTGCTCAGGAGAGAGCTAACTCTCTCCTTGGGTTAAAGAAAGAGAAGAAGATGATGTGAATGTGTATATGGATATCCACTCTGGTTGCTTCCTATTCTTTGGTAAAGCTGCTCCACCCTGCAGAAAAGCACAGGAATCTGGCAATTCTGAAGGCAGATGGCAACATCCGACTTCCTATCCTTAGATGCCAGGGTGTGAGGACCATGCCATCTGTTAGTGCAATAGCAGGTGTAGGGTAATGGGTAAGATGGAAACCAAATGAGCCACATTCTCACCCCACACAGTACAAGGCATATGTATTTAATTTCTGAAGGCATCAACTAAGGATAATTAGCAGTATATACAAACAATACCAAGTGGCAATGGGGGACACAAAGCCAAGTTCTCTACTGTTCTGGTTCCTTTATCCCTCACCTCAGTAGTCTGGTTCAAAGGCACAAATCTGTGATGATTCTCAACACTGAAAGACACAACACTTTTTAAAAATATATTTACTTATTTATTTGAGAGAGAGTAGGGAAGGTGCAGACACACAGAGAGAGAGAGAGAGAATCTCAGGCAGACTCCTCACTGAGCACAGAGCCTGACAAGGGGTCAGTCTCACAACCCTGGGATCATGACCTGAGCCAAAACCAAGAGTCAGATGCTCAACTGACTGAGCCATCCACGCACCCCCAAGACATTTCCCTTTTGATTCGATTTACAGACTGCTAGTCACCAGTTTGGGGCAAGGAGTAGGGTAGGAACAGGGGCGGAGGAAGAAAATGTCATGTCCAGGTCACAGCTATAAGCCTACAAAAACCCCACCTACAAAGCAAGTTCAAGGCAAATGTAGGTGATTGTGGACTCTATGTTTACCTTCTTGCTCTCTTTGCTGAAAGAATTTAGTGGAAAGGCAGACAGGGTTTCAAATCACCCCGTCACCTCTGACCAGCCTGGTGACCTTGACAAATGACCTCGACTCTCTGGGCCCCAGTTCCCTCATATGTACAGTATTTGGCACGTAGTAGGTGTTCAGTATATCTTAATCTTGTCTCAGTCTAGATTCTCATTTATGAGCAAAGTAGCCTAATGGCTAATTAATGCAGAAAAGGAATTTATAAAGCTGATGTCAGATGAGTCACCGAGTCTACAAGATTAGAGAGCTAAGATGGAAAATGACCCAGAACTCAAGGAGCTGGAGAGCAAAGAATATGGTTGAAGTCATGTCTTGGGCATTGTCTGGTTATGAGGCTACCCTCAGCACCACCACCACCACTGGCCTTTTTGTGCCACCACTCTACTCCAGACTTCTCTATGAGCCTCTGCTCTGCCCCTTCCAGATTCAAAGCCCCTGGCAACATCTTTGAATGGCCAACCCCAGGTCACATGGCCATGGCTAAGCTACTGGAGATCAGGAATATACTTAGAAACCTTGGAAGATGCTCACCATGGCTCAGGGAAATTTGTAACCAAGTATTCTCTTTATTCTAATTTTCTACATGGAGCTTTGAGAGAGGAGGTTCAGGTTCCAGTTTTTACTCACAACAACTTTAATATAGTGCATTTCTTGGCTTCCTCCACAAAGAAGAAGGGGAAAGCCTGCATCCAAGCAGCCTATTTGGCTTGTCCAAAACCACAGAGAATACAAGTGACAATGTTTGGCAGGAAAGTGCACACGTCTCTGATTATTGTATCCATACTGGTGCTCATGGAATGGCCATGGAAAACCCCCAAGGGGAAGAGTGGGGACTATGGTTTCCCACCAGAGCAGTGAACACTGGCTACCAAGTGCAAAGTCATTTTCGACTTCAGAATCTGTCGCTGGTGAGACAGAGCTTCACAGAAGTGCCTCAGCTAGAGAAAAAAATGGTGCCCTGACCAAGTCTATGAATAAGAAGAGGATGAATAAAGTATCTGGAAGATTCAGTTATATACTCCATTATTGAGTGGTTACATTCTAGGTGGGAGGCTAAGTGCTTTTGTGGCATTGTTTTACTTAACTGTCAAAACAAATCAGTGAGGTATTTATTATCCTTATTTTACAAACCTGGAAATCAAGATTCAGAGGTGAAGAGCATATGGAATGACATAGATGTGGCACAAAACCTGGGCCTCAGAGCTTTGTCTTCAAAGCGGAACGTGGCCACAGATATCTCTGGCTGGTGGCAGCATATAAAAAAGACCCCGGAATCTCAGGGCACAATATCGTGGGTACTTAAAAAATTCCCGAGGATCCCGTAATCTCAAAACCAGTATTGTTTGGGCTGAGCGATCAAAAGACAAAAAGCCAAGGAATATTTCATGATCTGGAAACTTTCAGTCCCTTTAATATGAAAATACTCGCCATCAAGTATTAAAGATGTAAGGATGCAGAGGTTGCAGGCAGCCAAGGGAGATTAAGAGCTTCTTTCCCCAAATAAAGTGCATGATCTACACATTGTGGGGCACGGAGACCTCTCCCCCCTCCCCCACCCTCTCCACTTAATCGAGAAAATGCTAAAAACTTTGAAGAAATGTATTCTTTGTTCTCTAAGTTCCATGATTAATTAGGTATAAGCCATGTTTCAAAACGTTTCGTCATTCATTTGTAATCCTCCCCAGAGCGTGTACGCTAACTTGGC
This sequence comes from Vulpes lagopus, assembly GCF_018345385.1. Taxonomy (NCBI): domain Eukaryota; kingdom Metazoa; phylum Chordata; class Mammalia; order Carnivora; family Canidae; genus Vulpes; species Vulpes lagopus. Next base: position 16,922,624 of record NC_054825.1, read on the forward strand.
TCAGAACGCCCAGATCACATTGCAAATACTACTCACAGGCCGAAACGTTTTGTTTCCTTCACTTCCCCTGTCTGCTTTCCCCTGTAACACTGGAGCTGAAGAACAAAGCTGGGTTTCAAATCGAGAGCACGCCCTACTCTGTATGGATCCCCCGGGCCTGTCAGGAACCTCCAGGAGGGGCATGGCAACTGGAAGCAGCCAATGGGGCAGCTTGGCACCTACACACAGATGGAAGTTTCGGGGTTACAGCCCCCACTGAAGCAAAGATGGGCATTTGTTTCAAGACCATCTTCATCCCTCCATCTCTATCCACGCTCCTTCCCTTGAGTAGCTCTCAGGTATAAACGAGCAAGCCATGTCATGTAGTGGAAAGCAGGTGGAATCCGACAGTGAGGGCCCGACTCCGCTCTTGGAACTTCATTTCTCTCATCTGTAAAATGAGGATAATAAAGGCCTCTGAGGTGCATTAGGTCAATCCTGGAACTGAATATGATTTCGTGGAGTAGTTCACTTACAGCATGCTCTCTTTGAATGTTCACTATGACTTTTATTACCATCAATCTGGCTCAACTCCACACCCCAGACACACATAAAGTACACACACACACACACACACACACGCACGCACACGCTCACTCAAAGGCTGTTCCTTCTTGCCTCTTGTGAGGATCCCTCACTTGTTACTGAGGCAGCCCCTCACTTGGGAATAACTTTATTCCCATATTTTTGCTTCCCTTCACTCTCATCAAAGAGAATATACTCCTAATGGATAAAGAAGATGTGTTTTATATATATATATATAATGGCATATACACACACACACAATGGAATATTACTCAGCCATCAGAAAGGACAAATACCTGCCATTTGCTTTGACATGGATGGAACTGGAGGGTATTATGCTGAGTGAAATAAGTCAGTCTGAGAAAGACAATCATCATACAGTTTCACTCATATGTGGAATATAAGAAATGGTGAAAGGGACTCTAAGGGAAAGGAGGGAAACTGAGTGGGGAAAAATTAGAGAGGAAGGCAAGCTATGAGAGACTCCTAACTTTGGGAAACAAAGAGTTGCAGAAGGGGAGGACGGTGGGGGATGCAGTGACTGGGTGACAGGCACTAAGGAGGGCACTTGATGGGATGAGCACTGGGTGTTATGCTATACATTAGCAATTTGAATTTAAATAAAATTTATTTATTTTTATTTTTTTAAAGATTTTATTTATTTATTTACAATAGACATAGAGAGAGAGAGAGAGAGAGAGAGAGAGAGAGGCAGAGATACAGGCGGAGGGAGAATCAGGCTCCATGCCAGGAACCTGATGCGGGACTCGATCCTGGGACTCCAGGATCGCGCCCTGGGCCAAAGGCAGGCGCCAAACCGCTGAGCCACCCAGGGACCCCCAATTTAAATAAAATTTAAAACAAAAATAAAGAGAATACTCTGCTTCCACAGCTCAGATCAAATACCATCACTTCCTCCTAGACTAAGTCTTCACTGATAGTCCCAAGAAAAACCAATTATTTGCCCTGTGCTCACCATCCTCACTTTGCTGGCTGTTAGAAGTAGTGACACAGCTTGGTCACTCTTATGGGTGGTGTGTGGCCAAAGCTGAGGCCTGGTCTGGGTAAACTTCATCTGCCTGGAGTTTAAAGGTATTTTGAGTGGACTCACTAGATGCGTAGTTTCCCAGGGCTGCCATAATGATGTACCACAAGGTGAGTGGCTTACACAACAGAAGTTTATTCCCTCACAGTCCTAGAGGCTGGAAGTTGAAAATCAAGGTGTCATCAGAGTTGCTTCCTTCAGGGCTCTGAGAAAATCTGTTTTAGGCCTTCCCTGCCACTGGCTTCTGGTGCTTTATTGCCAGTCTTTGGCATTACTTGATTTGTGGAGCATCACCATGATCTCTGCCTTCATCCTCACATGGCCTTCTCCCTGTGTGTGTGTCTGTCTCTCTGTCCCAATTTGCTCTTTTCGTAAGGGCACATTATCTTGGTTTAGGGCCCACCTGAATTACTTCATCTTAACCTGACGATTTATAAAGACTCCATTTCTGAATAAGGTCCCATGCACAAGTACTGGGGGTTAGGACCTCACCATCTTTTCTGGGTAGACACAGTTCAACCCATAACATGTAATTCAACACACAAGGCATGAGTGGGTAACAACTCTGAGGCTATGTTTGGAGTCAGGGGATAAGTCCGAGCCCCATGGGTACATTCTGCTTCTAATTATAAAAAGGGCAGAGTGCTGAGAATTCTGGGAGAGTCTCCCCAGAGTAACACCTGAGCCTGTATTTACCATCAGATTCAGCCTGGTGGTTCTCAAGCCTGCTTGCCACAATAGGATTACCTGAGAATCCTAAAGACAAGATAAATAAAACAAAACAAAAAACAATTCTGGGGGTGGGGAAAGACAGAGTCCGTCTGCCTTCAAGCGTCATTTTTTTAGATGCAGCCAGGGCTGAGAACCTCTGTACTAGACTAAACATACAAGCAACCCATGTGGTTTTCCCTGGTCTAGCCTGAGAGGCATTTCTTGTTTGGGGGCTTACGATGTACTCAGGATGTTTAAATGACTCTTAAAAAATTAAACTGACCTCTTATGTAGGGTTTTATAAAGAATATAGGACGTTAAAATTCTCCAGATGGTTGAGATTAAGGAAAAATATACTCTCTCTGAAATATGCAGCCATTGCAGCTTATTGCTGGCCTACTTTGGGTGGTATCAGCTCTTGCCCAAGTGGAGAAGTGTAGGCTAAGTTTTTAGTCTCATATAGTAAATATGTGGAGATCCAAGAGAGAGATTTTATAAATGAAGACACCATTATTGGCTATTCCTCTGGTGGTCGGAATATTCCGGGTGAACACGCAGTCTAGCTGGCTGCTTCACCATGGACATGGTGTTATCAGTGCTTTGTGTTCCGACTGGAGAAATGAGATGTGCGTGAGAGTATGCAGACACCCGTCTTGAGAAACATGAACTGATTGCTGGCCAGGATTTTCGTAGAAAAGATAGTAGGAACCCTGGTAATAATAATAATAATAATAATAATATGTAGCTAATACTTCTAGGAGTATTTTTATATCTGACAGTTCTGGTACTAATGTCTTTATTACCACTAACTTTTTATGCCAATTTTCTAACTGCCAAAATTCCATTTTGAATATTCGGCTACTTGAATGTCTACATTCTTCCCTGTGTCTTAGAAATATGAACACAAGGAAGATTCTTTGGAAATTAAAGGCATCTTTATTTGGGACATTTTATTAAAGATCCTAGAAGGACAAAAGACGCCTAAATTGGTGTTTCAGTCTGTGGTGAACTGAGGGTCAGATGCCTGAGAACAAGTTCTGAGAAACAGCAAAAGAACAGGCATGTAGGCCTATAAAAGGACTGGAAATTATTCATTCTGATCAAATTCCATTTCTTGTTTCAGAGGGAATAGGGGGGAGGAGGAGAAGAAAATGGGATCGTCACTTAGGAATGGTTAATTGCAGAGGCTTCACATCCCAGAGATGGAAATGGTACCTAAACCTCTGCCATCTTCACTACAGCAACAATACGATCATACTAACGCAAAAAATAATTCATTAATTTTCACAAGTTTGCCCTCAGGTTGATTACACTGGTCGAAGCAGACCAGGTCTGGCAGAAAAGGGAGTCGGGTACGAGCTTGGCCTGAGTCACGTGAGTGATGGTCAGGTTAGGGACTGAGGAGCCTTCTTCTGCCAAGAAGTTGATCTCCAGTATTTATTTGGGTGCAAACCAAAGTAGAATAATGGGGAAGGAGGTCCTTCATGTAAAAGAAACTCAAAAGCTTTACAGACTGAATTAGGTGTAATCCTTATGGGATCCCTAACAGCTCATAAATAACTTTTAATGAGATTTCCAGCAAGTCAAATAGCACGTGGGGGAAAAAGTATTCTTTTTTATTTTTGTTATTTTGTTTTCAATAAAGCACATACTTCATATCGTTGTTTTCCCAACCCATAACCGAAAGAAGGGAAACCATTTCAATAAGAAGAGATTAGTACTGAAAATATTTAATTAACTGATAGGGACAGGAAACGCTTGAATATGTCATTGAAAATTCTTGACATTGACCACTAATCTATGGAAACTTATAGAGCTGAGTCTAAAGCATGTTCCGGAGTTAAGCAGAGAAATAAATCAAGGTTTGCAAATGTCATTTAAGTTTTCACCTGTCCCACGATTCAAAATTATTGGCTTCCCAATGAAAAGCATATGTTGTGTCCCTTGCCTGGGGAGTAGTAATGAAGTGAGGCAGACACTCTCCAGCTCTCCCTCCCATCGTGCCCCCTCTTGATTTCCCATCGAGTGAAAATAATTACTGTATCCTTAAGGGAGCGCTTCCCTGGCTTCCCTGCGTCTGGTCTCCCGATAAGCATTGCCATGCTGGCTCCTCAAGCCCTGCCCCTCTTCCTTGAGGGACCACGGTTTGATTTATGAGAAAATAGTTGGCAAATTGCAATGTCCATCTTGATGGATGACATCATTTGGACCATTTTGCTGATCATGTATGACTACCTTTTTTTTTGTTTTGTTTAGCCTGGTTGCAATTGATCCGCAGCTCCAACAGCTGAAGAAGGGGGGAAAGTAGCAATTGCCTTTTCCTGGGGAGGTCACCAAGCAGAAAGGGCTCTCGTCTTTTGTTCCTTGAAACCCACAAGTGGTGCTCAGATCCTTTACAAAGAGCGCCCATAGACGGCCAGACGGTGTCTTAGATGATCCAAAGACTCAGAGCAAGGCAAGACAGGTAGAGCTCCACTCATTTGGAAAAGAGTGAAAATCAGAGAGACGGAGTGCTTTGCCCAAGGTCACACAGTTAGTTAAATTCAGGGGTCCAAATTTTGGTCTTTTGGCTCCGAAGCAAGTGCTCATTCCTCTTTCTGCTGCTTCCAGGTGGAGGGGGATGTACATCTATGACAAAATTGAAATTCCTCTGTGTGAAGCACTTCCATCCCAGCTTCCCCTGCACAGCCACTGTTGTAGCTCCCACTCACCTCCAGACCACTGGTATCTCCTTCCCGGCTCCCCTCCGGGCTATCAGCGGCCTTCCAGGTCTACAGACCAAATCCAGCTGTGTCACTGCACTGTTGGACGTCTCCCCATGCCCCACCGCCTGCCTCTCAAAGCTGTCCATTTTAGCTCCTCTAACAGAAGTTGGGGAGGTGTGAGGTGGAGTCCAAATTTCTTTGAAATATCATGCTTTGGGCAGCTGGGGTGGCTCAGCGGCTTAGCGCTGCCTTCAGCCCAGGGCCTAATCCTGGAGCCTCGGGATCGAGTCCCACGTTGGGTTCCCTGCATGGAGCCTGCTTCTCCCTCTGCCTGTGTCTCTGTCACTTTCTCTCTCTCTCTGTCTCTCATGAATAAATAAATAAAATCTTTAAAAAAGAAAAAAGAAATATCATGCTTTATCTTAAGGTTTAATAGGGATTTTTTTATTCTACTTAATATATTTTCAGGTGGGTTTTTTTTTCCCATTTAGAAACTATAATATTCTCTAAAATTCTTTGAGTACAATTGATGCTGGGGAAACCTGCCTTATCTTTGTCCTGTGACTTTGTAGACTCCCGAGTATGCCTCCTGATTTGAGGAGCTAGGTCCCAGGGGACCAAGTTCAGGGCTTGGCATAGACAACAAAGTTCTTGTAGAGCTGGCTTACCTTCTTCTCTGACTTTTTCCTACCACCCACCCCCAGATTCCTCACACCATAGGCACCCTGAACCTCCATATCTCAGCGACTGCGTACATGTTGCTCCCTAAGCCTGCAAGTCTCTTCTCCCTTTACCCCGCAACCTCCAGCATGCATGGCTTCCATCCCTGGGACATGGCTGTGGTTCTACATCCTGCACCTAATTCATGGTAGCAGTTAATCCTCTGGTGCTAATCACTTGTGAGCATGTCTGTCTGTCCCCCCTAGACTAAGCGCTGTTGCCCATCATTTCTATCATCACATACCAGAACCCAGCACCTTGGCAAAAATGAGACAGTAGATAAATGTAAAATGAATGAAAGGTAGTAACACATTTCCACTAGGAAATTTGTTTTTAGAAGCTAGACTAATTGCTTACATTGTACAGTTTCTAAGAGCTTCCACAGATTAAAAAACACAAAACTCCAGTGAGCATCTTTTATGTACGCCAGGCACATGATCTAATTTGATCTTTGTTATTCATGCCACAAAGCAGGCACAGCAACTCCAACCAACCTCAGCCCCTTGACATCAGTTAGAGGTAAAGTCCAGGTGCTGGACTTGGGCTTCCTGGGCCTGCCATAACCCCCTCCCTGCCAGCTGTGTGACCCTAGCTTCTTCATCTGTAAAAGGGGATGATAAGGGTACTATTGAGAGGCAGTATCCTGCCATGGCGGTGAGCCATTGGCAGGACTCAAGGATCAGGGATCAGCAAACGACGGCACATGGGCCAAATTCACCTACCATCTCATTTTCTGTCATGGAGACTGATTTTTATACTTTTAAATAATCCAAAAAATCAAAAGAGAAACAATATACTTTGACACCTGAAAATTAAATGAAATTCAAATATAGGGCAGCCCAGGTGGCTCAGCAGTTTAGCCCCGCCTTCAGCCCAGGCGTGATCCTGGAGACCCAGGATCGAGTCCCACGTCGGGCTCCCTGCATGGAGCTTGCTTCTCCCTCTGCCTGTGTCTCTGCCTCTTTCTCTCTCTCTCTCTCTCTCTGTCTCTCATGAATAAATAAATAAAATCTTTTTTTAAAAATTCAAATATAAATGTCAACCAATAAAGTTTTATTGAGACACAGCCCTGCTTATATGCTTATATATTGTCTGTCACTGGTTTTGCATGACACCCTCAGTGTTAAGTAGCTGTGACAGAGAACAGTCAGCCCATCAGCCCCTAAATGCTGATTATCTGACCCTCAACAGAAGTGTACTGACTTCCAACCTGGGTTCAAATCCCAGCTCTGCCTGTTATTAGCTCTATGACTCATTTCTTTTACTGTAAAATGGAGATAATTTTTTTTTTTTTTTTTTTTTTTTTTTTTTTTTTTTTTTTTGGAGATAATTTTTTAAAAGCAGGGATTAATAAAGTGCTTGGTAAAGACCCAGTAAACGTTAGCTAATATTACCAAGCTACCTTTCCAGAGGACTAGAATTTGCCAAGTAGCAGAGCAGGGGAGCAGGGGGTACTAATGCCAGCTGTATGTGGGGTTCCAACTTGATGGAATCAGAGAGGCTGAGATAAGATGTAGAAGGAAGAAACCAAGGGCCAAGGTGCAGATGGCCAGGAGAGCCCAGGTGAACCCCTTCCAAATGGCCTGCACTGGACCAAGGCCTGGGTCACAAAGTTAAGACTTCCAAATTGGGTTTAGATGAGACCAACACAGAAGCCAGTGAGGAACAAGCAAAGGATCGAAGTAGAGGGTTTTGGAAGCTTCCTTAAATCTCAGACAGGCTTTCACTCAAGGGTTGGCTTAAACGGATGGGCATGCCATTCCCGTCTACTGTCTACTGATGAGGAGACCAAAACTCCAAGTGGTCCAAGGGTTCACCCAAGATAATATAACTTGGAAATGACTACACTCAAAATACCATATGTCCAGACCAGGGCATCTCCCTCGGCTCACCCTGCCAACTTTCCTACTAAGTGCCTCAGGTTCAATCCTTTGGCGGCCCGTATGAACACCATCGATTCTAAAGGAAAATAGCAAGTCTCCATTGTTGTGTTGTTTTGTCTTTTCCAAGAACAGAATCGTAATTTTTTTTTTCTAAACCGTGAAGCATGAATTAAATGTGTGTTCTCCCCCCCCCCTGCAGTTAGATTCCTTGTTGCTGGATGCAGCGGGCACACACTCTGCAGGCTCAGCTATGCAATCGGGCCTCTGACGGGAACTCTAGCCTACAGGCACGTCTCTCTCACACAGTTCAATGACAACCCTGCAAATGGCAAATTGTTTATGATTTTAGAGCAGCAAGGATCCAAGACACATTGAAAGAAGTTGGGGGAAAAGCAACAAGTGACTCAGAGATCTAGGCCAAACATAAACCTATGGATTTCAAGAGACACTTGATAAAAACGTCTTTATAATGTCTACATGTCTTTGAAAGAAGGCTCCAGATCCACAGCTCCTCTTATTTATTATTCCTAACAGATGTGACTGCCGAAAATGCCTGGGTTCAGAAAGGCATCCTCCAGGAGCAGGGCGAAGACAATTGTGCTTCACAGCCTAGACATGCAGAATGTTTTGCTGTTCAGTCGAAAGTGGGGATTCTTGTTTATTTGACGGTTTTTCTTCCTTGGACATTGTATTTAAACAAGTGTCTCCTTCTGGTCCGGTGTTTCTTCAAATTTATTTATAGAAGAACTTTTCCTTCCCCCTTCTAATCTGTTTTTCATATTTTGGTGAAAGGGATAATATATAAAATTTTACAAGGGTTTAGCTTTCTTTATATTTCCTAAATGTGGGCATATGGTGTTCTCATTAAGCAAGTGGTGTCCATTCATAGGCTTGCTCCATCTTTAATTCATGTGAAAGAGCGGTGCAGAAATTTGAAGAATACACGGTTTTCCAATATCTTCTGGAAAGTTTCTTTAAAAAAAAAAAAAAAAGTCTATCCAGTGTTCTTCAGTTAGTTTCATTCCGCTGGTATCTTTCATCTTCAAGGTTTCCTCTTTAAATCTCTTTTCCCAAATGGCAAAATACCTAGCATTATTATTTTCTGGGTTCTGCCAAAAGCATGCTTTTTTATGCTGTAAATTTCTCACTAGGAGGCATCTACATTTTAGGCTTTAGGGCTGAGGAAACGGAGAGCTAGCAAGCAGAATGCACACAGAGTTTCTCATTACGCATTACAATGACCCTCGAAATACTATATGCCTGCTGAGAGTGCCTCAGATTTGGTGAGACTTTAAAAAGCTTGAATTAGAGTTTATAATCTCCTAAAAGTGATATAAACCCAAAGGTTCGCTCAGTTCCTATGATGTCATCAATACATTTAATTATGTGAGAGAAATGTTTGGGTAGAACCATGGGAAACACACACACACACACACACACAATCACATGCACATGTATGCAAAATGCAATAGTTCAACTGTGGGCCGATGCATTAATGCCAGCTTCAGAATCTTCACCTAATGAAGCCTTGTCTATAAATCCTTCATAGTGCTTTTATTATTGTTGTCAGTAATAACCATAATGGTTTAAAATAAAATTATAGTTTGGGCAAAAAATATTGTTCCTCATTTGATTCAGGTTGAGATGATCCCCTGGAACAAGGCTTTGGGTATTTTGCATTTTTCCAACACACTGGCACAACAAATTTCTCCTTAAAAGTTCTCTGCACGTTGCAATCACTTATATATAGAAATCCATTTACATTGACAAGCTAATGAATGGCCTGCCCAGGTAATATGGATGACTGTGGGTAAACATATTGGGTGCAATGTATTTTAATGATGTCCAAACAGTCAGATGTTAGTACACCTAGTTGGGAAAGGTCTGTTGAAATTGAACCTGCTTGTTTTCTTCAAGTTTATTCTCATAATTTATGGGTTAGAATGCGACCTGCAAGTTTGTGTTTCCTCTGGTTTGCCTTCCTTTGGAGTGGAGTTGGGGCTCTGCTCCATTAGGCCGGCAAATGAGTTGCCTTAAATTTAAGTAGTTCCTGGAAGTGGTATTCCTTAATAACAACTCGTCCACAAAATCAGAGTGAATCACTCATTCTTTTGAAACCTCACATGGGACTGGATGTTCTGGTCCTAGAAACAGTCTAGAAAAGTACATGCTTTAGTAGATCAGCTAGCAATTATGTGATGCAAAATCAAATACACGGCATCATTTATGTTGTATCTTAGCCCAAAGTGTATAATTGAGTCCATCAAGGCATTAGATATAATATCCAGCTTACAAGAAATAGAGAGGGTAAGGGAACAGCTGGAATGTCACTCCAAGGAAGCAACCAGACATCTGGGCAGCAGAATATTTTGCAGAAACTCTATGTCAGTGACATAGAAAAGAGATCTGAAGGCTGCAGCAAGTAAATGCAATGTGTGGGATGGGTTTATACAGTGGTTTGGAGTAGCACCTGTAATGGACATTTGGGCTTCAGTTGAGGGAATTTAAATATGGTCTGGCTTTTAGGAGAGATGAAAATTTACTAAAATGGAAAGGTAGAGTTGAGCGAAAAAGTAGATTACAAAAGAGGATGTACAGTATGGTCTCATGTAGGTTAAAACAAAACAAAACAAAACACGTGTGTGTGTGTGCGTGCATGCATGTGTGTGTGTGAAGACCTGAAAAGATATGCACACATATACTAAACTACATTGGTAACCTTGGGGGGGGGGTGTTATTGCTATAACAAATTACAAACTTTGTGGCTTAAAATAGCACAAATATATTATAGTTCTGGAAGTCAGAAGTGTGAAAATGGTCTCTGTGGTCTAAAATCAAAGATTCCTTCTGGATGTTCTGGGTGAGAATCCATTGTCTTGCTTTTTTGAGCTTCTGAGGGCAACCCACATTCCTTGGGCCATGGCCCCATGTCACTTGACCTCTGCTTCATCATCACATTACCCTCTCTGACTCTGGCCATGCTGCCTCCCTCTTACAGTGACCCTTATGATGATATCTAACCCACCAGATAGATAATCCAGGGTAATGTCCTATCTCAAGATCTTTAACTTAACCATATGCACCAGGTTCCTTTTACTATGTAAGGCAACACATTCATGGTTTCTGGTGATTCTGACATAGGTATTTTGGGGAAGAGGAAAAAATTATTTGGCTTATCACAGGACATATATGCTTTCTTCATGTTTTTATTCTTGTCTGTATTTTCTAATTTTACACAGTACACATGTCCTGGTTCTTTAATATTAAAAGAAAAATGTTATGTTTCCCTCCTTGATCGGAATTTCTACAGGCCCCCCTTGGTGAGCCTCCTTTTGCAGAGGACAAAGAAGACTGCCTCACAGATGATGATCCAACTCCAACTGGGGGAAAGGCAGGATGTGAGAGGTGCTGCTAACTCCCTCCAGATCCAGGATCGGGGATCAGGACACCTTGCTCCACATTGAAAGGTTTGTATTCAAAACCAGCACCCTCATCACTTGAGGGCTCCATGTGTGCTATGCCCTGTGCTCAAGGAATTACCTCAAACTCCGAAGTATATATGCTGGTGCCTATCTCACAGAAGAGAACAATAAAGCTCAGGCAGGTTAAGGAACTTGCCCAAGACCACAAACACTTAGTTACAGAGTGAAGTTCTAAACCTAGAGCCTGAGCTCTTAACCTCTACTCATATTTTCTCACTGAAAAGACCTGAAATGGTCAGTTCTTTGCTCCTTAACCATAAGCAGGGAATCTGCCTGTATTAGAGTTAAAACTTAGAAAGTGTAAGCTGGAAGGGCCCTTCTCTATCACCAAGTCAAAGCTCCCATTGCAGAGAGGAGCCAACTGAGGCCCAGCTCAATGCAGCTAGGCAGTGGGAGGGCCAGGAATAGGAAGACTGAAGGCTCCTGGCTTCTCAACTCTAGGGCTGACCAAACTCTAGGGCTCAATTTTTATCCATATAACTTTATTTAATAACCATCTGGTTATAAAAAAAATATTTGGGTTACCTGGCTGGTGCAGTTGGTGAAGTGACTAACTCTTGGTTTTTGGTTCAGGTTGTGATCTCGGGTCCCATGACCCCGATTGAGCACTGCATTGGTCTCAGTACTCAGTGCAGGGTCTGCTTGGGATTCTCTCTCCTTCTGCCCCTCCCCATCACTCATTTTTTTTTTCTCTCTCTCTCTCTCAAATAAATAAAATCTTTAAGGAAAAAAAAAAGAAATAAGATAGCTAGGATTATACCAGTGTTTATGACTGGGATGCTAAGCAACTAGCTCCAGGAAAAATCAGCTCCGGGGAAGTCTGTCCTGTGCTCACTTCCATTTAATGGAGGCACCCAGTTGAAAGGAAGACAAGGTTTGCACAGGAGCTGGATCCCTGGTTGCTATACTGGTTCTGGCACCTCCTACCCTAAAGAAGGCTCCAGTGATTTCCCAGGACACCACATCAAACCACAGCCCATTCATCATAAGCCACTTCTGCCCATCATCTTTCAGACTTGGTGTCTGCTCAAGTTTTCAAATGGGCCCCTCTAAATCTCAGCCTAGCTCAGGACTTCAGTATGAATCTCTAAAGTAGACTATAGTAAACAGCCTCCCAACTGGTCTCCCTGCCTTCAGCCTCCTCTGACTCTCCATTTGACCTGTCCATATCAGATGAAAATATCAGCCAGAAGACTAATTTTAGCCAAGAGTACCCTCTTCCAAAAGCTCTCAATGGCTCCCTCTTGTCCACAGGGGAGAGTAACTGATTCTCTGTGCTCCCAGCCTGGGCCACATTGCAGCAGGTTAGCTCATTTTCTCTTTGGGGACATCATCAGTGTGACTTCTGCTGGGCATGGTCTTGTGGTGGTATTGCTGATCCCCATGGCATCTGACCCAAGAGTCTCAATGCCATTATAAATAGCCAGAGTCCACGCCAACTCTGCTGATACAGGAGGCGATGTCAATGACACATTCTCCCAAGGTTGCTAATACCCTTGGCACAAATGTCACTGAGGCCTTGGCTGTTTGCTATCTTCTCCAGCTTCCCCAGAGCTCCCTGGCTGGGAACATAAGGATAAGATTATGGAGGTGGAATGAAAAGACTATGTAAAGGAGAGGCTCCCGTGCCTTCCCCAGAACTGGCCCACTGGCCGTCACTCATGGCTCTCACTGTCTCTTTCTTAGGACAAATTGTAACCAGCAGCTCTTCAGTCCCTCATAAAACAGACTTTGGGAGGGAACAGTCCACAGCCTCCCCCACAAGCCCAGACGTGCCTGGATCCTAGAACAAATACATTCTGACGTATTCCATTCCATAGTGTGAGAAAAGTGTGAGGAGACAGTGCCAGGAACTATTTCACTGACAATAATATGACTAAGCTACACACTTTGGGACATTGCAGGAAAGTAAATTCTTTCTTCAAGACCACACTCCTTCATTTTTTCATTAGCATTTTTGATGCTTGCTCACCTGCAGCAGGTAAGCAGGTGTCAGAGGTATAAGAGAAACATATGGGCAAAAGCTTAAAGTCGAGAAGCCTCTTTCAAGTAATTTAATGATATTTTGCAAATCTGGAAAAGCCATCTCTTGTTCCATTTTCAGGAAAGAGTTCCAGGATTCTGCAGATATGTAGCTTCACAAATGCTCTTCTGCATTTTGCAAATGAGGCGAAATCCCAGTAGGGAGGGTAAGAAATCTCCCAAGATGTTCTAGAACCTAGGTCACTAACCGCCCTTGCCACATTTCCTCCTTGTCCTCATAGTTAACAGTGATATCTTGGCAAACAAAAACCTACCAGCGAGGCAGGTCTGCCCCACCACCAGCAATTCCACACAATCCGTGTTGTCATGTAGCATGTTTTACAGATGATGTTACAAAAATCAGCACTTGGCGAAAAGACCTTCTTTTCTGATATTTTATGTGGAAAAAGAAAAAAAGAAGAAGAAGAAAAACATATCCAGATCTTTTTTTGAAAATCACTTACAATCAGCTGGAAGGTATTCGGTGAACTTTGTTTTACAGCGTTTTGTGGCCAGTTACAAATTTGGGTCATGCCCTGCAATCAATCTCTGCCGGGAACTTTCACTGAGGCCATCAGGGGAATTAGAAATAAAATGTTGGAGGCAGAATCAAGAATGCACAGATGAGCTGGAGAAACTTGTGACCGGCCTTCTGGATGCAGGATGAAAGAACAGCTGGACAATTCCAGTACGAGCCCAGGCCCAGGTTCCCATCCAGTGTCACTCACAATTAAACCCGAGTGCATTTCCCTCCATCGCTGATGGCACGAAGTCTTTCCTGACTTAAGGACCGAGACCGAATCATCACACCGTGATTATTTTATTGGCTGCAAGGGAACATGAAACTGGGCTGTGAAAGAGCAAACGGGGGGAACAGCCAAGTCCAAAAACTGTCCTCTGTCTTATGGGCAAGTGTACACACCCTCTTTGCCTTGGAAGCTTAGCAAATTTTGAAAGGAATGGGTACAATCTCCCCCCAAAATCTAGTGAGTGGAAGTGTCTTTCTCTAATAAACATTCATTTTTGTAAAAAACCTGACTTTCACCCCCAAAAACCAAGTGAGAGGAGGTGCTGGGATTGTTGTTTTTGTCTTCTTTGGAGAACCACAAAGATGCTTCTAGTTCTCCGCAGGAGCAAGCCATTAAGTGTGGACTTCCTTCCCTTCACCACAGTCTCTCTTTGAGGGGGGAGATTGCACAGCAACAAAGATTGAAGATTACACTCACACTGCCAAGCTTTCCTCAGGATTTCAATGACGAGGCTTGCCCCCAGACCCCCAGATCCCAGGGAAGAAACTGTGATTCTAAATATAAAGGTCCTTATCACCATTTTGTAAGCAACCCCTCTGATTTTTTCCTTAGAAAGAAATTAAACTATAAAACTAATGGAAATAGTGATCAAGACTCCTATCTCTGATCCCCAGAGGAGCTGGTTAGATAATAACTCAACAGCGCTAACCACAAGAATTAGCTACCACTTACTGAGTACTTACATGTGCTAGGCTATGAGCTAAGTGCTTTGTATTAAATACCTCATATTGATATTAGGTAGTAATATCATTATTTGACAAATAAAGAAACTGAAGCTCAGAAAGGTTAAGTAACTTGCCAATGTCACACAGCAGTTAAGTCATAGAGCAGTTAACACAGCAGTTAAGTCATAGAGCTAGGGTTTGAATCTGCTTAGTGGGGCTCCCAATCCTGTCCATGTCAGTCCTCAAGACTGGGACTGCCCTAACTCTGAAAAGGGAGGGAGAGATTCTAATCAGACTTTGGAGGCCTGAGGAATGGTTCCACTCAGAGACGGACAGAGCAGAGCTTGAGAAATATGAAGCCAGGGTCCTGAGAGGAGACCCTCTAACATAAGCAAAAGAAAAGGCAATTGGGACGCTTTGGGGCAAACAGTAATGGCAGGAACAAAACTGGAAGCAGGCTTCAGAGTATAGGAAGAATCAGCAAGGCAAATGACCAGAAGTGCCAAGAAGGCCAAGAAGTTAGAGTCAGGGAATAGGGTGTGATCTCCCTACAGAGATATCTATCTCAGAAAGGGAAACATTTTTCCTTCTTGGGCTCCCAGGCTGCCTGACAGGGCTGTTGTAAGACCTAGAATAATCGAAAAACCAAGTCCAAGCCCATTGTTACCCATGGTGGTGGTGGTTGCTTTGTTGACTGGTGTGTTATTTCGGATCATCTGAGAAGATTTTAAGACAGGACCAGATGTGTAGGGGATTTATTGAGCTAAATGCCTGGAAGGAGAAAGATGGGAAGAGCCTCCTGACTACAATGCCAATTTGATCCCCTGTGAAGGAGAGAAGGAAGGAAGGAGAGTTGGGTATAAAGAGTCCCAGGGGCTTCTGGGTGGCTCAGTTGGTTAAACGTCTGCCTTCAGCTCAGTCAGGATCTCAGGGTCCTGGGGTTGAGCCCCGCATCAGGCTCCCCACTCAGCAGGGAGTCTGCTTGTCCCTCTCCATCTGCCCTGCTAGTGCTTGCTCTGTCTCTCAAATAAATAAATAAGAATCCTTAAAAAGAAAGAAAGAGAGGGAGAAAGAGAAGGAAGGAAGGAAGGAAGGAAGGAAGGAAGGAAGGAAGGAAGGAAGGAAGGAAGGAAGGAAGGAAGGAAGGAAGGAAGGAAGGAAAAAAGAAAGGTCTCAGCCAACAGTGCAGTGCCAAGAAGGGTTTGGCCAGGCTGACAGGTACTCCTCAAAGGAGAATTGCCTTTTGGAAGGGTCTTGGTCTCTCAGAACTGTGCCTTTATGGGGGACCCCCAACCAGTCATGGGCTGAGAACAGTTCACAGGAGTGGGGCACATATTCGGTGGAGGATCCAGAGGAAACCACAGCAGGGGCCATCCGTCAACAGACTCCCCACATCAGGGGACTGGAGTGGTGCCTTTCCATAGTCATCTCAACTGGCTGTCCTCTCGCTGGCTCCAAGACAGGGTAGGAAAGTTCACGGGAATCAATGGGATGTCAAGTGGAGGGATTAATAATGCATACCCCATAGAGTCTCTGGGCAGATTAAATGTGTAGATACTGTTAGCTCTAGCACACCACTGCCACCCAAGTGATCCTAAGAGAACAGTAGTTATCTTTTCAGTAAGCAATTCAGAAGATGGAACCGCACTCACTTCTGGGTCCCATCCTGGGATAACCAGTTACAATTTTCCGAGGGGATTTCTGCCCACAGCATCCAGAAACGCCATCTCTTCCCCCTCTGCCTCCTCCTGTCCCCACCCAGCCAAGGGGGGAGCTGGGCTAGGCTACACAATGTTCCTCCAGAGCACAGGTAGAGAAATCAATCCACCTTTTGCTTGACCCAAGCCTTCTGATTAGAAAGTCAAGCCATCCTCCCTCTGGAGCAAACTTTCTGTTCTAAATGTAAGTTGAACTCGCTCAGTCTTTTTGAGATAAGGATTAGCTTCTGAACAGAAATGGTTTTGATTATAAAATGAAGGCCGTTAGCCGGCGAGATGGGGAATTCGAGGCTCCACCAGAAAGGGTACAAGAGGTCTGAGGCCACCATACTGATTAGCAGGCTAAAGAAAATAGAGTCTATGCTCTGTTGACGCCCCTGGGCAATGCCATTCTTGCCCTCCCTGGTGACCATTTCATTTAATTATTTTAAAGCAGAGTTTTATGGACTATTTGCCAGACGTCATGTTTGCTGGGGGCACCTCAAGTCTCAGACATTTATAGGAGTCGACCATAGTTAAGACTCTGGTTCTTACAAATGCATTCAGTTTGGGGACCAAGGTATGGGATGGTAAAAGTGAGAAACCCCCGGTTGAGGGGCATGGAACACATCCTTCTTCTGGAAAATGTTGAGAGTATCTTAGAAAAACTTCAAAAGGAAAAAAGACATCTCTGCACAGAGACTTTCTCAAATTGGCAGATTCTATCCTCGAAAGATGGTAGTCCCACTGGACAGCACCTGCAAGATAAGCATTTAGGGAAATTACAGAAAAGTTCCTCCATCAGAGAGCCTGGCATGGCCTTCCTGTCCTCAACTGAGAAGGAGCCCAATTTTCTGGCATTTGAGAACAAGTAATATTTAAAGATTTAGGGAAAATTAGTCAAATGCACCTTGATTATAAACACATGTACCCATTTCATTTGGCTGTTTTAAAAACGTGGGTTTTAACCAGCTGCCATCAATAGCCAGCCCGCTGCTGGTCTGTTTTTCCCTCTTCTTGTGATGGACACGGCCGAAGGAAAGAAATATTTAGCCATTCTGAATCTCTTTCCAGAGAAGGAAGAATTATTGACTATAAATTGTATCTTCCTATCTCATGAAACAAATGAAACCTTCTAAATTAAATAAAAGGAAAATTAACAATCAGGATTAGGTAAAAAGCATTACATTTCCTCGGGGCTCGAGTTACAAAGATATGTTTTTGTAAAAGAAGCAAGGTCAGTTACCACTATTAAACTTGTATATTGTTTTATACTAAAGTCCTTTCAGTGGCCTCTCTGAGGGACCGTTCAGTTTGCATTACACGCTAATAAACTCCAGGTGCACAGGACAAACTGAATAATCAGAACCCGATGGCCCAAACTAGTTAAAAATAATGTGGTACATTCCTGGTTCTCTGCATTTAATTTATTGTTAATCATTGTTATTACTTACATTTATTGGGTAGTTTTTCCAGATTTATTAGGCACTACATTTAACAGTGTTATCGCTTGTAACTGACCATCAGTGGAATCGAAAACATATTTTTGTAAAGACTCTTAGCCTAATTAGTAAGTTGTTTCCCTTTGAGACTAAACAGACCCCAAAAATGACTGTGTTATTTTTCCCTTGAGTCAGAGGGAAACCCTGGTACAAAAAAACCACTTTTGCTAAAACCACCTGTTGGGCGATAAGGGAAGGGGTATCATTCTAGGGACACTAAGGTAACCTTTCCCATCAAAGCAAAAAAAAAAAAAAAAAAGTGGGATTTTACTCTACAGACCAGGCGCCATCTCCTGTCTTGGAGGAGTGAGTGGCCTCGTATGGGTGTGACTTCTGGGATGCTGAGGAGGGACAGGTGGGGAAACTTCCTCCACCTGCCTGGAGTTCTACTCTCCAGAAGCAAACCCTTGGGTGAAGGGGAGAAGTGATCCTTTGATAAAATTCACACTCAGGTATAAGTGACTTGATATTCTCTCAACCTTTCCTGAGACTTGTTTTGAAAAGGGGGTAGGAAAAGAAGCAGAATACCAAAAGGAGGAAGACTAGGAAGAGGAAGAACAGAATGGGAGCCTTCTTGTCCCAACTTCGCTGGTCCTAGTCTTGCCCAGGAACAATATCTCTTGGAGTTGGGTAAAGCCACACTCGGCATAGAAGACCTGCCCCTGGAGATGGGGGTCATTCCAATGGCTTAGCACAGAATGACCTCGGGGATGGGGTCATCCCTTTGGCTCCATATGCTGCAGGAAGGTAAACTTGAGCAAGGCTCGGTCTTGGAGACCAGAAGGTGGTCCCCAGCACACACCCCAGCCCTTGGAGAACCCTGGGTGCTCTACATGCAGCAGGGAAGCACACCACTTCCTTGCTGAATTACCCACTGAATGCATGCCCATTAATATCACACCCCTCTGCCATTTGTTGGAGCCTGTGGGATCAAAGGGAAGGCCACGAGAGTGGAATGCCTGAGTTTCAGGCTCTAGCGTGCTTTCCACTGACTGACCTTGAGTATGTCGCTGTTCCCTCCATGATGCTCGATTTGCTCCTCCATGAAGTGAGGTGGTGTGGTGGTTGACTGGTTGCAGTAAGGCCCCCCATTCTTCACCACCATCACCCCAAGTCCAAGTTCTTTGTCAAGTGACTTTGCAATTCCTCTCACCTAAGAGGTAGAGTCCATGTCCCTGCTCCTTGAACCTGTGCTGCTCTTATGATGCGCCTAACCAGTAGACAGCCAGTAGAAGGGACAATGTGTCAGTTCAAAGTGGAGACCTTGGTATTTCCATGTCCTCTCTAACCTGGCATCCTGGGGGATGAGAGAAACCTGGAGCGAAGCCAAGTCACCCTGGGTTCCCTAGTCAAGGTCAGCCTTGGTCAGCCAACTGTCAGCCAATTGTTAGATGTGTGAATGAGTCCAGCCACGATCAGCAGTGCCACTGGCCCTGGACATGAGAACAGTAAATGCTTGTTATTGTGTGCCACTGAAGTTCATAGCTATTTGTCATTCAGCATTATTGTGATAACACATACCTGATAGATGGTGCTGTTGGATGAATCCCATGGTCCGGTCCGGTCCAAATTCTACCAGCTACTTAGAACCTAATCCAGTCCTCATTGTACCCACCCCACCTCCAAGAGACATTGGTAGTTTTTTTTACTTCCCTAGGCCTATTTTAAACAGAGAATGATAATCTTTATCCCTCCCATACCTCCTAGGCTGGGCCCCTTACAGGGTATTTCCAAGGACAAATTTAATATTCAATATGGAATCACTTTGAACCACTCAAAGGCAGACACTTAGTTAATTCTTAGCCATAATAATGCTACATCTTCTTAGGGATCTCATTAGGAAGCCCCCTAAGGTGACATCACTTAGAAGATAAGCAAAAAAATCAAGTAGATGTTGTTTAAAAACCCATTTGGGTCTCTTACAAGGTATTCACATTAAATGCCCTAAATTAGTATTTTTGTTCCTGAGCCACAGTATCTCAGCCCTTTTTGATAACTCTGTGGGTACTTCCTCACTAATTTTATGTTTTTGATCCAAATCATTTTGCCCCATAGTTTAGCTACATGAATCTAAGGGAGAATTTAAGATAAACTGGAGGGGCAGTGAAATGGAAGAGACAGGAAAGAAGAGAGGTTATTCTACTGACTCATCCATTCTTTCAATAAATACCTACCAAGCATCAATTATGTCATAGGTCTGTATTTGGCCCAGGGGTTCTGGGGTAATGGAAAGTGATCCACGCTTTGCCCTCATAAGGAATTAGGAGTACATGATAGAGGAGAGAAAAACACTAAGCAATTAATTACAAATATGTTAACCTAGTCATTTGTTTGAAACCTGGCAAATAAAGGGAATGAATGCATCGAGGATTCTACCTTTCCAATACAAATTGTGTCTTGGAGTAATTAAACAGAAGTTGAGGGCAAGTTCTCTTTTTAGAAACACTCTCACCAGGGGCAGCCAACTCTTGGTTTCTACTCAGGTCATGATCTCAGGGTTGTGGGATCGAGCACCATGTTGGGCTCTACGCTCTGCATGGGGTCTGCTTCAGAACTCTCTCCCTCTCCCTCCAGCACATGCACTCTTTCTTTCTCTCTCAAATAAATAGATAAAATATTTAAAAAATATATTCTCTCTAAAAAAAAAAAAAATAGAGTGTCACTGTTTTGCATCCCTTACTATGAATGAATAGATCTAGATGTTGAGCATCAAAGACCATTAACCTGAAAGAGAAAGACCACAAGGGACATCTGGGTGGCTCAGTGGTTGAGGGTCTGTCTTCAGCTCAGGGCACCAGGATTGAGTCCCATGTTGGGCTCCTCCCAGGGATCCTGCTTCTCCCTCTGCCTGTGTCTCTGTCTCTCTCTGTGTGTCTCTCAAGAATAAATAAAATCTTTAAGAGAGAGAGAGAGAGAGAGAGAAAGACAACCAGACATTACATGCCTCCTGATGGAGGAAGACATTACCTCTTCTGAATTAGTCTTACTGGCCCCTGCCTCTGGGGGGAAAAATTGACTCTTAATCCAATGAAGTCTTAGGAGCCAACTCTTAGTTATTGGAGATTCAGAGGACAGAGGAACATGTTCAGACACACCAAGGGAATGCAATCAGCAAAATCTAGACTGTGGGAAACTCTACAGAATAAACAAACTGAGTTTATTCACAAATAAATTGGAAAGAAGGGAAAGAGAGGAGGAACTTGTCGATAAATAAAAACTTAAAAAGCATATCAAAATGGGACAAAAAGGAGGATCTCAGGGAATAAAACAAAAAAGGAGGAAGATAATAAAACAAGGAAGATGTGAACATAAATGTCAGGGGAGTTACAGGGTCTATAGAACTTTGTGGTCTATTGGCAAAGTTCTACTTCTTGAGCTGAATAGTGGTGTCAGTGTTATTTACTTTATAATAAGCCACAAAGCTACACTTTTTATGTAGTTTTCTGTACTTCTATTTCACAGGAAAAAAGTTAAAAACAATTACATACATTTTAAAATATCACAATTGATCTAAATGCTTCTAAGGAGAAGTTTGCAGGACTGAAAGGGTTTAAGAAAGGCTTTTCCTAGTCTGGCAGAAATAGCTAAATAAGGAAATGAAAGAAGAGCTCCAGGCATAGGGAATGGCAGGGGCAAAGGCCCTGTGGTGGGAAGAGGTGCTGTTAATCAGTGCCTGCCATAGAACCTGGAGATAAATGGTAGGTCTTCCCATAAGTGCTTATTACATGTAGGTGGATGAATGGGGTTGGGATTCACTCAGTGAGTGCGTTCATTGTCATTGCTGTTGTAACAGTTTACCACAAACTTAGCTGCTTAAAACAACATGCGTGTATTATCTCATAGTTCTGTAGGTTAGAAGTTCAACACAGGTCTCATGGGTTACGATTAGGATGTTGGCAGGTCTGAATTCTCTTCTGGAAGCTCTAGGGAAGAATCCATTTCCTTGTCTTTTTCAACTTCTAGAGACTGCCCACATTCCTTGGCCTGCAACCCTCTTCCTCCATCCTCAAAATCAACAAAGAAGGATTGAGTTATTCTCATATCACAGTGGAGGACAGGACCTCCTCTGGCTTCCTCTTCCACTTTTAAGAACATTTGTGAATGGGGCACCTGGGTGGCTCAGTGGCTGAGCATCTGCCTTTGGCTCAGGTCATGATCCTGGGGTCCTGGGATCGAGTTCCACATCAGGCTCCCCAAGGGGAGCCTGCTTCTCCCTCTGCCTATGTCTCTGTCTCTCTATGTGTCTATCATGAATAAAGAAATAAAATCTTTAAAAAAAAAAAAAAGAACATTTGTGATTACATTGGGCCCACTCAGGTAACTCAGGGTAATCTCAAGATCAGCTGATTAGCAAACTTAATTCCATCTGGAACTTCAATTCCCCTTCACCGTGTGACATAACATACCCATAGATTCTGGGGATGGGACATCTTGGGGCCCATTTTTCAGCCTACCACACTGAGCAAACATTTTCTAAGCAGCTACTATGTCCCGAACTCTGAGCACTAGGACAGGAACAGATCAGTTTCTTGTGCATGGAGTGCTTGCAACCCAGAGTGGGAGACAGCTTATAAAGCAGTAAACAAATATACAAGTAGTCCTAACTGATTTGAAATAAAAATGGGAAGGCGAGGGATAAAATTGGTTATGCTGTGCCTTCAAAGATACTATTTATTAATTTTCTACTTCCCAGCAACTGGAACTAAAGCCTAGCATCTCCATTTATCTGACCCACAACATTATTCTATTTCTAGTTGGTTTTTATACTTTAAAAACCAACTAAAAATTAAGTTCGGTTTTTTTAAGTCCCCCTGAACTTATCTCTGGAATCCAATTTGGACTGATTTTTTAAAAATATTCTAAAGCATTCCTAATATAAAACTTCTCTGCTTCTGGTTTCCAAGGGAAATTTATTATTTGAGGGCAGACTTTTAAACATGTCACTCTTTGCCAGCATGCCTCAGGGTACAAGTACAATAAATAAAGGGTATATTGAAATAGAATATTTCAAATAACTAGCAGCATCATTAAAACATCAAATTAAATGAACAGAAAACAAACAGATTCTAGTTTCCTTGTATAATCAGATATTCTTCATTAAGGACTCTCAAGTGGATTGTAATACCAGCTATGCCAGCTGTAGCTTCCCAGTTAAGTACTCGTCTTACCGGCAAAAAAAAAAAAAAAAAAAAAAAAGTGGAGAAAAAGGGAGCATACGCCTCAGCCCCACCAGACACCCCAAATTTCCCTTAGTTTGTCCAAGGTTTTATAAGATCTCTGAAGGCAGAGGTAGGTCATCAGTCCAAATCCTAAATCAGGGCTTTGTTAGCACAGCCAGCAACCATCAAGATTTTCTGGCCTCTTTGAAGAAGAGAAATGCCTCCCACACAGTATCTGGAGTTCAGAGACTCACCCAGTGGCCCAGGGTCTCAATGGTGCTCTTGGCATTTGGGGTGGGACAGTTCACCTATGTGTGCCAAGATCTTCAGCATTTTTGCTCCCTCTCCCCACATACGCACACACTAAGTGTCAGTCACTGGGTCAAGCGAAAATGCCTCCAAACATTTCAAAATTCTCTCCTGGGATGGGAGGTGCTACCCCATTTCCAACAAAAGGCCTTCACAGCAGCCCCAGCTGATAATGAATTCTCTTTGCCCCCATAACACCCATAGTATGTTCTGCTCATGAGAGATGGGGCATAATCACCACTGTAGACGGTCAATATGGTGTAGATGCACCCAACTACCTATAGTTGGATGTCCACCCAGCTGTGACAACACCTTTATCCCAGCCTTGAGGATAGGCAAGGGATCTCAGCCAATAGTCCAAGGGGAACTGGATGTGGGATGCTTAGGAGCACAGGTCAGGGGTCAGAGATCTGGATTTCAATCCAGGCTCTGCTATATCCTTGCTGTGTGATCTTGAACAGTTATAGTTACTTTGCCTCTCGAAGCCTGTTTTGTCATTTAAAAGTGGAATAAAATCTCTTTTACTTCCTAGGTCATGAAAAGACTAGATGAAATAATCTATGTAAAGTTCTTGGAGCATTCCTGACACCCAGCCCACATTTGCTGAAAACTGGGTGTTGTCACTGTCTTTATTGTCAGGGATAACAAAATTAAAACAGTTCTCCAAAAATGACATCTTAGACAATTTTCTGTTTATTCTATATGTAATCGATGCTCAAAGATTTTTTTCTTGGTCTTCTTATCTTCCTGGGAAGGAAATAATTTCTGGGTCTCAATTCACTGCATCTTATAGTTTACTGGAAAATTATTCTCATGTTGATAGAACATGAAACCAAAAGGATCATGTATCATTGGCCCAACAAAAGCAGCATACTGAAGGTGGCAGCAGTGCCTGGAGACTCGATCCACATTTAAGATTCCATATGGTCCATCGAATCTCTGTTAATGGTGTCAAAACCCTCCCTTTTGCTCAAACCAGAAGCCTGGGATACATTCTTGACTTTTCTTTTGCACTTTCTCCTACCTGCACACCCAAAATCTAACCCATCAGAAGGTGCTATCTCCCAAATATATCTTGAATCTATCAACAGTTCTCTCACTCCACTGCCGCTACCCTGTTCCAAACCACCATCATTTCTCACTTGGAATTTTGCAGTATTTTTCTTGATTGATCCATTCTGGCTTCCCTCTCACTCATTCTTCCACAGAGCACCCAGAATGCTCCTTTAAAAATCAGATCAGGCCTTTCATTCTCCTACTTGAAAATCCTCCAATGCCTGCCACTGCCCTCAGAATAAAATCTGCAAGCAGTCTCAGTATCATCTAGCTTCTGCCCCCTGCTCTGGACCTCATCATCACATACCTTCTCTCCCCATGCTTACTCTGTTCCAGCCACACTGTCCTTCTTTTTGATCCTCAAATCAACTAAGCCTTTTCTCTCCTTTGGGGCCTGTGCTTGCTATTCCCTCTGCCTGGAACATTCTGCACCCAGATCTTTTGCATGCCTGGCTCTTTTGTATCACTTGGATCTCAACTCAGATGTCACCTCGTCAGAATGGCTTCTTCTCTGCTGTCTTCCCAACACCCCAAAGGATGTCTGGCACATAGTAAGCACTCCATGGATGTTTGTGGAAGAATGAATGAATAAAGAGCCAAAACAACTGGACACATATGGGATGACAACCACACCCTAAGTGAAGGGTGACACCAATCATTCTTTCTATGAGGCTTTCCATGTAGTTTAGGGAGAGATCAATCCACCCCCTCAAAACATCCAGTCCACTATGCCAGAGAAAACCAAAAAAACATGAATCCTCAGAAAAACAATGAGCTGAGAGTCATACTTCTTCAAGAAGATGAGGATCCATGCCAAATGCCATAGATAGCTTTCAGAGTTAAGCAACCACACTGTTGACAACAGCCAAAGAAAATGCTACAGCTCATACCAAAAGAGTATCTGCAGCTTGAGCTGACATTTCAACACAAATTGGATTACTTTGTCCTTCCTGGAAATGCATGATCTGGTCACATAATGGGACACTATTCAATTAGCAAGGTTCCTGGTTGTTCTGAAAAGTATAGGAAAAGTGATTGCCTTTTAGAAGGAGCTTTGTGACATAAAAGAATCTGGGCTCCTGCTGCCCAAATTTGCCCTAAGTTCTTCTGTCCCAGAAAAGCAATCAAATGACATTCCTGACAACAGGACAGAAACCCTTATCTCTTGGTCAAAATATCATCGCCCCCAGGAGGGATTTCCTGGGAAGTCTATTTGAGATAGAGTGTTTCTCACCAAAAGTACACAACAGGCATTTAATCAATTTTGTTATTTTAATCTCAGTCTTAATAAATGACACCCACACAGAGGTGATCACTGAAGACATGGGAAAGGATCAGGCCACGAATGGAGGGAGAAATGTCAGAGAAGGAGGTAGAGAATGCGTGGGGAGATGAGCAGGAGGCAGCAGAGGAATCAAAAGAGGATGCCAGAAAAAAAAAAAAAAAGAGTGGGACAGCAGACTTTAAAGACTTGATTCAAAGCTCCACAGGTCATTGTTTTCCTAACGTCTCTCCACCCCCACCAGCACTAGACCATAAGCTCTGAGGGGGGCACTTGACGGGATGAGCCCTGGGTGTTATACTATATGCTGGCAAATCAAACTCCCAATTAAAAAAAAAAATACGCACAAAAAAAAAAAATAAAAGCCAGACGATATATAATTCACCCTTCTGCTTTTGCACGATCTAGCTCTGGACCTAATGAATGAACTGGAAATCTAAACAATGGAGATAAGAATTTAACATTTTCTGAACTTCAGGATTGCACCAACCCAGTTCCATATCCAGCAGAATATCTAAAGCATGAAAATGACCAGCACATAGGCACTGTGTGTGCTGGCACTGCTTCCAACCTCCTCATCCCGGGGCGGTGGGGTAGGTAGGGGCAGTTTCGAGACCTAGAATGGTCAGCTTGTCCCAGTTTGCCTGAAACTGTCCTGGTTTTAAGAGTAAAAGCTCCATGTCCCAGGAACCCCCTCAGTTACCTGAAACAGCTTTCAGCAAGTATTTGTTGAATGGTTGAAAGATGTGACTACCTCACAGAGCTGTTAGAGGATCAAAGAAATTATGTCTATAAAAATGCTTTAAGAATTCTAAACTGCAGCCAATTGAAAAGTATCACCCAGTGTCAAGTGTGATTAGTGTAGAGTTTTGTGCTGATTGACAAGAAGAAGCAGGTCCTGCATCTAACTTTGAGTGCCAGGCGCACCTGTCCCCTGATCCTTGGGACTCTCACAGTAGATGGTTTACAGAATGGCAGAGTCAGGAAGAGGGTAGGAAGGTGGGAGGCTGCAGGTTGTGGCCCTGGGACTACATGTCAAACCAGGCCCACATCAGACTTTCTGCCAGGACCTATCATCTCTGTGTCCTGATCCACAGAACTCAAGTTGCTACCAGTTCCCTCCACTAGGAAGTGGAGAGCAGAGGTGACTGAGTTGTCTGTGACCAGTAAATCAAAGACTTCCTCCCAACATCCCAGACCTCAGTCCCCTCCGCCACCACCACAAGGCAAATCTCTGCTGATCTCATTTCTTCACCTAGCTAATAGGTGGCATGCAGATAGGAGAATCTCCAAGGGAATGAGAGTGTTTTGCATGATAGAGAAGGGTAGGTGGGCAATGATAAGAGAGGAAGAGAGAGAGAGAGAGCAAGAGGGAAGTGGCTTGGGTCAAGGAGAAGTCAGTGGCACAAGGATAAGGTGCAAGGGGCAAGAAGCATTTTCTTAAAGATTTATTTTTTAAAGGTTTTATTTATTTATTCATGAGAGACACAGAGAGAGAGAGAGGGGCAGAGACACAGGCAGAGGGAGAAGCAGGCTCCATGCAGGGAGCCCGATGTGGGTGGGACTCAATCCCGGACTCCAGGATCATGCCCTGGGCCGAAAGGAGACCCTCAACCGCTGAGCCACCCAGGCGTCCCATTTTCATAAAGATTTAATGTGGAGGGCATGCCTTCATTTATCCCCTTGCTGTTCCTTTACAAAGGCCATTCTGCAAAGATTTACTCTTTGAGGTCTTTGGCTTCAAAATTATGTTCCTTCTAGATATGCCTAATCGGCAACAAGTACAGTGAAATGGTGACCAATTTGTCAGGAGCAACACTTCCTTATCTCCAGCCAGTGAGAAACAGAGCTAGGACTTGCCCTTGGTTAGATGACCGGGCTGTGACTGAAAGGGGGAGAGAGAGAATGAGAGAGAGGAAGAAATGGAGGGTTGGATCTGCCTGAGCCCATAGTGGGAACTGAGAAAGCTGCAAACTTTCAAGAGGAGCGAGAGCACGCCACCTCAAACCTGAGCCAAGCTGCCATTTTTAGGGAAGGTGCTGTGGGCATGTGTACGTTCACCAAGCCTAATCCCAGTGTCGTTTTCTTCTACCTATAAGCTATCTGAGCTCCCTCGTGTAGACGCAGAAGTTGTTTGAAAGTCATCCTCATACCTAATAGCTGGGCCTCTCTTCAATAGTATAATAGCTGAAATTCTGAGTGCCTTTGTGTCCATAACATTCCAAAGGCTCCAAGCACATTATCTTACTGTTTCTGACTATAACCCAACAAAGGAGACTGATAGGATCATACCCATTCAGCTGATGAAGAATATGAACCAACAAGAAATGAAGCTGAAGTGACCCAGCCGGCCTGAGCAAAGCTGATATGAAATCCCAGCCTCCTGGTGGCCTCTTTTTGCAAACCAATGCCTCTTGCTTCCAGATAGACGAAACAGAGGCAAAGGGCACAGCCGCAGAGCCTGGGAATTTGGCTGTACACTCGGAGCCGACCTCGACTGAGAGCTGACACTGATTCTGGATCTGAGTAAGATCTGCTCCGAGCAGGCCCTGTGGGCTTGTGCATGTGCCCTTGGGGCTTGATTTCTCCCAGGAGTTTAATCAGAAATTTCCTTCAATTCTTTCTACAGCCTTTGAGTGTGAAGGTTGGAATCTAGACATTCAGAGGGTTACTTGTGAACTGTCAGCGGGGTCCTTTGGACCATTCTGTGAAAAGGCCCAAAATACGCTACCAAAATACCCCAAATTCCTCAGGGACAGGAGAATCAAAAGAATGACAACCAACCAACTGAGAAGTCCTGATGAAAACCGCTAGGTCATATCTTTCTATAAGCATTGTCACCTACTTGAAAGTCTGAGTCATTTTGCCGGTCCCAGGGAGTGTGGATGAGTCACATTGATGAGAAGGATACTTTTTTCTTTAACCTAGTTCTCTAACCTTTTAGATGAACACTCTTGGTCTGCCTTGCTCTTAAAATATCCAGATGGGTTGTATAAGATCCAGCATCATGATTGTTTGTGCAAGGTCACTCCTTGTATTTGTGAATTTGAGTCTTTTATTGCTCAGAATGAATGTTCTCATTTATAAAAAAAAAAAAAAAATTCAACCCAAGTTACAATAGCAAAAATAATATTATATCCTCCCACGGAGCTGGAAACTTAAACCCAGTTGTGGAGGAATGAGGCCTCAGGATCAGAACTGAAAATGACTAGTTTAGTTTCCCAGCCCAAACTAAGTAAAGAGCTGGAGGAAGAAATAGGAAAAAATGAATGGGATTTAAGACTTTCTATCATTTCCAGAAAAGAAGTTATCGGAGTGATTTAGGCTAGGGTTGTACTTTCTCAAGATTTATTTCTAATTGAAGATGGCTTTTGGACTATGTTGATGCAGTTAAGAAGAGAAGCCCCAAATTCTTTTCCTTTTTATCAAGCTCAAAAACCAACAGAAGGAGGAGGGACAAAGCACAAGAGGAAGTAGAGACTTCCCCATGAAGGTCATCCTGGGTCACCTAGTGCTTTGACATCAGGGTGATTCAATGGAGATGCTGCCTGGGGAGTGTTCAGCAGTTTGATAGCCACTGACTATCTTCATTCCTTCTACACTGAAATCCATAGCCATCCAGGTTGAATCCTCAGAGTTTACAATAGTGTCCAAAATTCTGTACCAAGAATATATTTTATGCCTTTAAAATGTCTTTATTATTTTAATAAGGAAAAAAATAGGGTGAGGAATTGGGAAAGTATCTGCATAATTCCTAAAGCCTTCCCATTTGAAATGGAGGATTTGATCACCTGATCTGGATTACCCATATTAGTGAGCTACATTGGTTGTGTGTGTCAGTTTTTTGCTGCAGTAACAAATATCCCTAACGTCTCCATGATGTCAATAACATTTATTTCCTGCTCAGGGATAGTGAGAGCTGTGGATCATTTGTAGCTGTGCTGAGATCTGCCGGGCTTTGCTGTGATAAGCTTAACTCAGCAACTTGTGTCTTCTCATTCATGTCCTTGTGGTAAAGAACAAATGCTCAATGGGACAAGTGAAAGCATGTGATACATTTTAAAGTCTGCTCAGAATTGGCACACTGTCACATCTGCTCACATACATTGATCAAAGCAAGCCAAATGGGTAGGACCAAGGACAATGAGACAGGAATATATGATAGAGAATGGGAGAGAGTGAATACAGTTGATTATCATCATCTAGTCTACTACAGTCTACCTTCTTGGACACAAATATTTACTTTTCTCCTATCAAAAAAATATATTCACCTCTCATCCCTAAACCATTCCAAAAGCCTCACTCAATCATGGCATCAGGCTTAAAGCCAAGGATCTCATGATCTATATGAGATTTAGATGTGGCTATTCTTCCTTTGGAGAACTATGAACCAAAAGACGAATTATTGACACTCCCTTCCCTAAACAGACACACACACACACACACACACACACACACACACACACACACACTACAGCAATAAGCTATAAAAAAGCTGCAACAAATACCTTCATTTGGAAAGAGAAGAATGGGAAACAGCACTCAGTGAGTAGTCATAATGATTTGATGTGTCAGCCTGTTTGGGCCATGGTACCCAACATTATTCTGGATGTTTCTGTGGAAGTGTTTCTGGGTGAGATTAATATTAAAATGAATGGAGTGTGAATAAAGCAGATTACCCTTCACAATGTGGATGGGCCTCATCTAACCAGTTAAAGCCTTTAACAGAACAAAGACTGACCTCTCCCAAGCAAGAAGCTCTGCCAGCAGACTACCTTTGGACTTGAACTGCAGTTCTACTCTGGGTCTCCAGCCAGTCAGCCTACCCTGCAGATGTTGGACTTGCTAAGCCTACACAATTGCACGAGCTGATTCTCTCTCTGGCACTCTCTCTCTCTCTCTCTTTCTCTCTCTCTCTCTCTCTCTCTCTCTCTATATATATATATATATATATATACACATGGCTGTGACTCTCTCTCCCCATATATATAGAGAGCAAGCCAACATATATGTAATTTTTATATATTTATAATACAAATATCTCCTGCTGGTTCTGTTTCTCCACAGACCAAGAGTGGTTCACTGCAGTTCTGAAATCCCTCTTAGCAAATGTTGAGAAGCCCTGCAGGGAGGGTTGGGAACGCTTCTCCATTAGACCTTGGTCATGATTCCTAGGAGAAGCTCCACAACCTATTGTTCTCCATTGCTCCTGACCTTACTCTTTCTTCTCTTTCCATTACCCTACATTGGAAAACATGCCCATATTGGTGGTTGAACAGTTTTCTCTGTATGCTTTTTCCAGCCCATAAGGAGTGGACACCCAAGGTATGTTTTACATCTAGGATAATCACTGTCTCTTTTGTTCAGCTAGGTGGCACTTTTAGCAATCCAGCTCTCTCAGAAACTCTGTTAGGGGTACGTGTGTGTGTGTGTGTGTGTGTGTGTGTGTGTGTGTTTATGTTTAATGAGTTCAGTGCCTGGAAGTTCCAGGGGCCAACAGCAGCACGCACAATCTTTTTCCAGACCTGCCTCTTTCCACAGACTGAATTACAGGACTTCTGTCTAAACTTATCAGGCCTTTGTGGGACTACCTTAGGACATTTGAACCCACAATATTAGTGCATATGCAAGGACTCAAAGAGGGAGGGAACATAACACCATTTGGAGGTCATAGCAAATGCATGATGGCCAAGCTCTCATTTTTGGTTTTTGTTCTAGGGCTGTGTCTTAATTTGAAAATATTTTGCTGGCTGAAGCTACAACCTTTAACTCTGCAGGTCTGAGAATGTCTGGATCCTCCCTTGTCCCTTTCATCCCTGCAGGGAGGAAGGCCATGGTTCAAGATGGCTTTCATGGGAGACAGCCGGAAGTTGATTCTGAAGGATAAGTAGGAGTTCAACAGCTGGAAGCGGCAGGAGGGCCAGAATCTCAGCAGAGAGACTATGGGGAGAAGGCAGGAGCAGGTGGCTGGGAGGGTGGGGGAGCTCACAGCAGAACTGGGAAGGGGAGGACAGAGGAGGCCGGGGCCGGGGCCGAGGCCACGCATCCATCCGCAGGGCATTCTGCAAGAGCAGGAGGGACATGGCATGTCACCGAACCTCAGGGTGCAAACTTCAGCCCGAGGGCCCTTGAGGCCCACCTAAGGCGGCGGTGTGGCGAGGTCCGACAGCATGCAGGACAGGCCTCCTCTCCTCTGCACGGGGCGCACGCAGCAGCTAGAGCCATCTCATCGCAGCTTTGCAAGGCCTCCCTTCCTCTCTTTATCCCTTGACAACAAGGGCGCAGAGCTGGCTAGAGAGGACGATCTGCCGTCGTGGGCAGCAAGCAAGGACAACCTTCCGTGGGCAGGCCAGTGCACCGAGGCCCTGGGGGCGGCTTGCTGCTCATTTTTATGTTTCCCCCAAATTGCACTTTGCTCTAAAAACGTCCTTCCTCCGTAAGCACTTCCAGGAGCCCAGAGTTCAGAGCAGCAGGCACAGGCAGGCTGCTCAGCGTCAACAGAATAATAAACCTTGGGATGGCATCCACCAGCCATCAGCTGGCTTCTCATTCTGATTTGAGTGTCAGAGACCCGCTGTTCCTTATGCACCCTGGGGATCAGGAGCTACATGAGGCAGTGCTCTCGTCCCTTCCCTTCATTTCTTGGTGCTTCCTCTATGGCTTTGTGCCCCCAAGCCTGGGCCAGAATGCGCAGCCCTCCTTCCCCCTGCAGATCTCAGCACCACGAACCGGCCGGATGGGATTCTAACCTCACACACAGAACTGAGCACAAGGGCAAGGTCAGGTCCTAGGTCTTTACAGCCCAGGGTTCTGGTCTCAGCTCTGCTTTGTCCCCAAGGGGCTTCCCGAGGAAACTCACTTAACCTCTCCGGGAAAAAGAGGGGCATGGGCTTCACAAGTCCTCGAAATGCTGAGCTTTATATAAAGTTGGCTTCTTTCATCATCTTTCCACTGAGGTCCACTCAGGGTTTTTAGGAATAGCCTAGAACCACCTGTAGAGTTGGAGAAGATAAATATACTCAACACCACCGCTTGCTCCAGCTCCTGCCTCGTATTTTGAAAGAGCAACTCTTGATACCTGGGGATGTTAGCACAGAGCACACTGGCATGATTGGAAAAGTGCACTAGGATTGGCAAGAGCCCTAACAGGGTACTGTGTCACCCAAGGGCCCCATAAAAGCATTTAGTAACTTTCTTTGTTGGAAACAACCATCTAATGGACAAAAGACTAGGTATCACAGAGAATAAAGATCTTCACCAAAAAAAAAAGCCCTGAAAACAAGACTTCAAAATAATGAAGCCTCTGCCAGATTTTCTGCAGACATGCGATTAGCTTATTTGTAGCAGTTATGGTCTATTCGGCATTTAACAGAATGTGAATTATGGTCACAAGGAAAAAATGGTTAACAATTCTCTTTTTTTTACCCTGGAATGACATCTGCAAATGTTAGGAGAGTCAGCCTTTGAATGTCTAACAACAGCACTACTGCAGAAATGGGATTCAAGTGTCCCCAGTTGTGAAATTAAAGGTAATTTCAGACGTGGCTTTCAGGATGCTGTCTTTTAGAAGAAGATGCAAAAACATAACCATGAATTCAATTCTATTTTATTAATAAATAAATAATTCCGTCTCCAGAGTTTTTCTTGACTTCAGTACAGCAATGCAGAATCTGCGTGTCTTTAATATATTTTACCTTAATCATTGCCTCACATTTACGTCATCAGGCGAAAAATAAAAATCGTTAGCACCACTGGTGGGAAGAGAAACTTTTGATGGAATTGCTGAGCTGTCTACATTTTCTTTCATTGCCGCCCCTTCCCTGCCACCCTGGGAGGAGGGAATGTGAAAAGCCTAACAAGGCACAGTTTCAAGTTCCCCCCAGAAGCATCCAGGGAACGAGGATGCTGAGTGAGATTGAGTGGCAAATATCACTGATTTAATTTCACTTTCTTAACTTTACTGTTTTGAAAAAATATCTTCATGTGTGACCAGGGGGATGGAGAGGCAAAAGGAAAGCAGATAGTCACAAAGCAACTGCTGTGAGTTTTTAAAATACATACGCTCACCACTGGTGGTAAGAAAGCTCTAGCTTTAACAAGGAGAAGAAAAAATTGGCGGCCCGATACCATCAGTCTTGACATGAGCGTTTAAGTGCTATGTCTTTCACCAACTAGCCACATGGCTGTGGTTTGGGGTCTGAATGTAACAAACCCATCAATGACCTTGAGAGGGCCGAGCAGGCAAGCACGAGGTAATCTTTGATTGTTGTGAAGATATTTGGAGTCCATCACACCCCCACAGCTCTTCTGAAAGTATGTCAGCATGCCAACGCAGAACCTCAGGAAGCCCACCTGCCACAGACTTGAACCAAAAGACTTCTTGCAAATGCCAAATATGACTCCCTGTGGTGGGTTAAAATATGTCCACGCATTCTCTGAGATGTCCCCCTCAAGAGGTTCTGGTGCTCCTCCCTGTAATTTAGGGCTGGCTTCAGTGACTTCCTTCTCGGGAGTAGAATGTGGGGCGGCGGGGAGTGATGCTGTGTGACTGCTAAGGCTGGATCATAAGAGGGCATGCAGTTTTTGCAGGTTGTCTTTCAAGATGTTTGTTTTTGGAGTTTAGCTGCCATGCAGAGAGGAAGCCTGGGCCACCTCGAGAGGCCACATGTGGCTGTTCCAGCTGATTTCTCCAGCTGGAGTTCCAGCTGGTTGTCAGAATGACCCACTATACATGTCCGGGGGGTGAAGGGAAGCCTTCCTTTCTGAATGATTCCAGCTCAGCTACTGGAAAGGCATGAAGACCCCCAAGTGAGAACCTATTGTCCAAGCCCTGTCAGCCCTTGGAAAGTTTAGAGATAATCAGAATAAAAGAATTATTGTGAGATGCCTGGGTGGCTCAGCAGTTGAGCGTCTGCCTTTGGCTCAGGGTATGATCCTAGGGTCTGAGATCAAGTCCCACATCAGTCTCTCCCACTTTGCAGGGAGCTTGCTTCTCCCTCTGCTTTTCTCTCTCTCTCTCTCTCTCTCTCTCTCTTTCTCTCTCTCATAAATAAATAAATAAAATCTTTCTTTTCTTTTTTTTTTAAAGAATTGTTGTTTCCAGCCACTGAGTTCTGCGATGGTTTGCTACAAGGCAATAGAAAGGTCTTCACCTAATTTGTCAGACTGTCTTTTCCAACAGTATCTTCCATCCCAGGTCCTATTCTACAATGGGACCTTGACATGTCTCCCGTCAAGACCTGGGGTCTGGGATCCCTGGGTGGCGCAGCGGTTTAGTGCCTGCCTTTGGCCCAGGGTGCGATCCTGGAGACCCAGGATCGAATCCCACGTCAGGCTCCCGGTGCATGGAGCCTGCTTCTCCCTCTGCCTGTGTCTCTGCCTCTCTCTCTCTCTCTCTCTGTGTGTGTGTGTAACTATCATAAATAAATAAAAATTTTTTAAAAAAAGACCTGGGGTCTATGTCCCCAACCCCCTTGAACCTGGGCAGGATGGTGGCTCACTTGTGACCAATAGAATGTAGCAGAGCGCTGCCATATGCCTTGTGAGTCTAGGTCAGAAAAGGCAACACAGTTTCCTCTTTGTTCCTTGAAGCATCCTGTCTTGGAGCCTCCAAAGTCTGGCCACCATGCTGTGAGGAACCTCATGTCAGTAGAGATGCACTCTTCAGGGGCCCCAGCTGAAGTCTCAAACAACAGCCAGATTGGGTCATCAGAGCTGTGGAGGAGACCTCTTCAAAATCCAGCCCCATCTAGCCTGTAGGTGGTGTGTTAGTCCCAAGCAGACATCAAGATGGGGTCAAGCCACAAGAAATTCACTGGGGGAGCTGTGAGAGAAAGTGGGAAGGAAGCCAGGAGAGATTGGGAGACCTCTCAGACCACAGTTAGTCAGCTAAGTTATTTAGTTAGTGCAGTAGCATCTTAGATTGCTATGTAGTCTGAGGAAAACTTGGCTAGGCGGCCAAGGAATCCTCCAGCCCAAGTTATCTACCAGAGGAGTTCTGACCCCTCCAACCGCTCCCCGCCCACCAGGAACATGTGTGCCTTAGTGTCCCTGTCATATCATGGGCCGGGACCAGTCAGTGAGAATCATGGCTTCAGCATCAAGACAGCAATGGATTTCAGCTCACAGCAGCTTCTGATCTCAAGTTCATTCAACTGCACTGAAGCGAGCGCACACCTGTGTTCAGAACCATGGTAGCCTCACTATCTATGGCTGCCAATAGCTAGTGTTTGGGTTTGGTTGCAGGACATGAAAGAGGGAACACCCAGAGCCATTTAGAGAAGCCATCTACCCCACTTGCCTTCCCAGCATTATGACCAAGATCGAGATAGATTTCTGACACCTTATGTCCTATTTGTCTGAATCCTTATGCCCTTGGTGATCCAGAGGGGCGGCACCCCATCGCAGGTTAGGGTTCCTCATGATTCTTTATCAGACTTCCCATTCTCAGACTGATTACAGAAGGCAGCAAGATCATGCTAACCCATGACCACAAGGCATCAAGATCACGCTAAGCCACCAGCAGAGACAGGAAGACCAAACGAGACTGCCCCCTTGGGAGGACCCAGGAGCAGAGCTGCACGTGGGACATAGACCGTGTTGGATGCTCAGGCTCAGAAGAAAGGAGAGACAGAATCATTTCAGGAACAACTCAGGGCTAAGCAGGAGGAGCCAGTCCGATACCGAGAACAGTCTTGAGTCACCTCTCCTAGTCTTCAGTGGGAATGGGGTGAGTGGGTTTCTCCAGAGAGCTTCAGTTACAGAGTCAAGAGGAACAGCTTCCCTTTACAAATTCCTTCAAGTTTGGAAGCAAAATAGGCAACAGGATAAAGGAAGAAGTAACCTTTCAATGTGAAGTATATAATGACCAAAATGAAACAATCACTGACTTTAAGAATAAGAGGTAATATCCTGACAATTAGTAACAACTTTAATTTTACAGACAGTTGTTTATGGTATGTACACAGATACACACATGCACACACACACACACACACACACATACACACCCTCCAAAAAGAATACAATGATTAATCTAGAATTTTATGTTGCTAACTTCCAGGAAAGAAAGTAGATGAGCTAGATCTAGAGCTTTCTCCATTCTAAATTTTTAGTTATTGTTGCACCACACTATCTGACTCATTTCTCTCTTTGATTTGGCTGTCAGGAAGCTCAGTACTAAACTGACAACTTATTATTATAACAACTATCTATGATTTTATACTCTGAGTTTTTGAATTCCATTTCTTTGCTTTCTCATCCACTACCCCCCTCCCATCACAACCTACCCTTCTTGTTCTAATTTATCTTTGCCTTAGTCCTCATGGTTTCTTTCCATTCTTATTTTTCTCTTACTGGAAATTCTTATTTAATTACATGCTTCGTTGCATGTACTTCCTGTAGAACATCTCAAATTCATTCTGAAATGACAGTATTAATAGTATATCAGGAAATACTAAACCTTGATTGTTTTTGTGTGCTGAATACTAAATGCTTTATGTACCTCATAAACACTGTGGACACAAGTGTCATCCTCACCATTTTATGGGTGAGGAAATTGAAGTATAAAGAGTCACTCACTTGTCCAACATTAGGAGTTAAATGGTCAAGTTTGCACCTAAGCTGATGTTATTCTTACCCACCTTGCTATTGGCCTTGATAGAGTAGATGGAGAATCAGCCACCAACAGCATGTGGATGCACACACACGCACACACACACAATATACAACATGCTCCTTCAGTGCAGATAGCTCAGGGCATCACCTCCCCTGCTATTTCTCCAGACTTGAAAACAGGCAGGGTGGCTGGCGATATGGCAGTGAAGAGCATGATCTGCAGAAGAAAAGAAGCCCAGAGAGGCATTTTGCAAAGGCCCAGCTGGAGCAGAAACTGTGGCCCTCTTTGACCCTGTGGGGCTTCTGTCTGCTGTGTTAGTACAGCGCTCTACACTACAGATGAGGGCTGTGACACCGCTGTGGAGTGGAGAACAATCCGACCCTGTGCCCCCTGAAGTCGTGGCTACGAGCTGAGCCAGCTCTGCAAGGTGAAGAGAAGGGTCGGGATGGTGTACATTGATCACACTGAGCTAGTGCAAGCTCAAAAGTCAATATCTACTTGACATGCTGCAGTGTCCTCATGCACGCTGGGAGTTCAGCTCCTCAAAAATGTGCTTTTCCTTTTCTTGTAGATGATAAAGTAGGAGAAGGGGAGATGATACACTGAGTGGGCCCAACTATAATGGAAGCTCTTCACTTACTTCCAAGTAATAGTATTTTGAGGCCTCTTATAAGAATTTCAGAGCAGTAACATGTGGGCCGGGAGCTAAGAATCATAGTGAACTTACTGCTTGCACTCAGTACTGTGCTAAACCCCATCAGGTGAATATTTTATTTCCTGCCCAGGGTCTATTAGAGGATCACTAATTTCCTCCTCGTGTTTTGGGGGAAACCACTCAACATCACATATCACTTCCAGGCTCCTTACCCCTCACATCCCCTCCAAAGGAGGAAGAGCTACTTAACCTGATGGGGCATGGGGGAAAAGACAAGGCATGCATGGCTCTGCCCCTTCCTCTGCCTCTCTTTGGGATTCACCTACTTGAGAAGAGTTGTGCTTCAGCTCTGTCCTTCCATTCCCTAAGTTTGACCACTAGGCTTTGCTTTGGGGGGTAATACCAAGTTGAGGTGTGCTTTGGACCTTGGGCTTGCTTGCCTGTGTCTGAGAGGGTAAGTCCGTCTCCCCTTGGCTGTTACCATTTAATAACCAACGTCATCGCTGCCCACTTACCATGGACACAAGGAACATCCTCCAACCTCCCTATGAAGATAATGAAGGTGTTGTTTTCATCTCCATCTGCCTGCCCCTGTGTCTGTTTCTCAGTTGGTGTCAAACCCAATTAGTGCCAAATCTCCTGTGTGGCTTTGGCCAACTTTTTAAACCCCTGTGAGCTCATCCATTCTGCAAGTATTAAATGTCTATTGTGTTTTGCGGTAAATAAAGCACTCTCCAAAGACCCATTACCTAGAGGGAGAATCACACATATAAACAAAATTAAGGTTGGAGGATGAGAGTGCAGGGATGGATTAGTGATGTCTGCCCTGGGCATGGGATTTGAAAGTGTATTTGTCATCCCTGCTCCATGGGATAAAAGGCTTAAATGGAGCGTCTGTTTCCTGGGTTCTGTTAGATCTGGTGGCAAGACCTCCCTACCTCCTTGTTCAGTGTAATTTAATTCAACAGATGCGTGTTGGTTGCTTTCTGTGTGCCAGGCATTTATATTCCAAAATTCTTAATTTCTATGACATGCCCATCTGGCCATTATGAACATCAATCTTGGCTCATTTGAGAGATGCTTTTTGGAGAATTTCACTATGAACTCCCTACACAGGGCAAAGATGCATGTCATTTTTCAAACTCTAAAAATTCAACACAGAGACTGATAGCAGTACATGACAACATAGAACATTAATTTCTCTCTGAGACTGTTGACTCTAAGTACGAATCTGAATTAATTGAGATGTAGCTGAGAAGCACCTTCACATGGTGCTTGGTTCATGGAATCATAAATCAAGGAATCACATGGAATCATGATTGGTTCGTGGAATCATGAATCAAGGAATCACATGGAATCATGATTCCATGATTTCACCTAATGCCAACCCACATATGAAGCTAAGCTTGACTACACAGTTTCACGGAGTCCTCACCACTATCCACGAGGCAGTCTCAGTTGTCATCCACATCGTTCCCATTTTACAGGTGAGGAAAGTAAAGGTCAGAACAGTTAGGGATCTGCCTCATGACCCAGGACTACAAGTGACAGAGCTGAGCCTCCAACCCAGCTTGCATAACCATCCCTCTCTCACACAGTCCTTCGCTGTGAAACAACAAAAACTTCTGGTCAAAAAACTTATCTCCTGAAAAGTTCTTACCCTCACACTCACTGAACCCCAGTATCCCCAGTTTGAGGGGGGCATTACCACTGGGTGACCTTGGACAACTCAGTTCCCTTGTAGGCCCTGGTTTTTTCATCTGCAAATGTAGGCTTTCAATTTGAGGAGAGAGCGTGTTCAGTTCAAAACAAAATCTTATGATATATATTTCAAAACCAAGATGGCGGAGTCCTAAGAAAATCCATGTGTAACTTATCCATGTCATATATTAATTTATTAACACTCCCTCGTTAATAATTAGGTTACCATTTTCTCCCAGCACCAGTGAGGAAATGGTTCCCTTTCCAGATTGTTGACAGTAAAGACTGAAGGAATCATATTTTCAAGCTGCCATGCCAGGCTGCAGCCTCCAGCAGCACTAATGCATTCTACAAGCAGTGCTTGGCGTCTGTGCGTTGAGGACCTGGAGCTGGATTACATTTCTAAGTAAAAATGCAGTAAAGTTCACATTCAGAAGGATTTCACCATAATCCAATAGTACCTTAATGGGCCTTTAAGCCTCAAACCACATTTTAACCCCTGAATTCTCAGGGAGGGCTCGGTCATATCATTTTTCAATAGAGACATTTCACGGTTGATTGATTTTATCCAAGAATTAAAAAAGGCACTTACAGAAAAAGGGAGTTTGGCTTAACTTATAAAACTAAATGGATCCTGAGCCCTGGACTGAAAGGAGTCTTGCTTGCTAAACACAACAGTAAATGAATTACCTATAAACAACCGGGCCCACGTGGACAACGGCACTTGTTTCCTTCGCGGAAGATCATGATAAGTGCATGTCTTTGATGACAAGAGTGTTCTTTATGAACAGCTCAACCATGGGATGGGCCATCTTTGCAGGGTTTTTGCCAAAGCACACAAACCGATTCCGGAACGTCCAGGGCTAAGGAACAGACCACACAAGTCCTAATGGTTGTGTTGAGTCCTGAGCTGGAAGGTTGTTCCCCTCACCGTTTTGAATTTAAAAAGAAAAGGAAGAAAGTAAAGAATAGGGACTGGGATGAAAGTAAGAAAGGAAAGAAGGAAGGCAAGGAAGCAAGCAAATACTGTATTCACGGGTGGAAAGGAGTTGCTTAATGAGCTTTCATCTGTCCACTTGGTTTGCTGTGCCACTGGGTACCTTGGCCACGGCTCTATTCAGACATTTCTGGATCAGATGAAGAAGGCAGAGTTACCCACAAAGGTAAGGTGGTGATGGGTCACTAGAACATTGGCCTTGGTGGACCTCTACAATTGAGACATCTTCATTTAGAGCTGTGAAAAGTAGGGCAACTGAAGGACCAAGAGGCAAGGAAATTCCCCAAGCTGCTCAGCTTGGAGGTGGTACACCTGGTACAGAAGGCTCATCCACCTTTCCTCGGGCTGCCACTCATTTCATCCCAGAGTGTCTCACCAAGATCCTCCCGGGATGCACCCCACAGCCATCCTGTACCACGAAACCCTTGGGTCACCATCCAAACATTGAAAGTTCAAAATAGAAGAGACTTCAGATCTTAGCAATAAGATAAACTGAGGTGAGATTTGAATCAGAACCAAGTTACCC
This sequence comes from Vulpes lagopus, assembly GCF_018345385.1. Taxonomy (NCBI): domain Eukaryota; kingdom Metazoa; phylum Chordata; class Mammalia; order Carnivora; family Canidae; genus Vulpes; species Vulpes lagopus. The sequence continues at coordinate 16,963,731 of NC_054825.1, forward strand.
ACTTCACGTTCAATTGCTACCAGTTATAGCTGGTGCCAGCAGGGTACGCTTTACTGGCAGAGTAGATGAAGGTCAGCACCACGTCATTTAATCAAAATCATCAAATATTTTCCAGCACCTGCCACAGGGAGAGAAGGGAGGTAGAACGGAGGGAAAGAAGACATATGGACAAGGTGCCAGGGCCATGTGGTCGCCAGAGTGCAAGCCCGCGGAGGCCCATGGTGAGTACGGCACACTAGTGATGGGTGTTCCTCTATCCTAGCAGCTGTCGAGGCCACAGGAGAGGAAAAGCCAGAACCTTGGCTAACAGAACACAGTGTATAACACTCAGTCCTTGTTCAGAGATGTTTTTGTACGTTATCTAAAATCAGAAATCCAAATAGGTCAAATCTAAGCAGATGACGTGTTAAAATATTTCGTCCACTTTCTGATTCAGCGAACCTGTTCCAGTCCCTGCCATCTGCCAGGTTCTACTGGGCCCCAGTAGTGTTCTAGAAGGCCGGAGGGTGCCATGTCCTCATGGCACTTCGAACCGAGTGCAGGTGTCAAGAAGGAAAGTTGGTGGGGGGAAAAGAGGTCTAGTTAGGACCAAGAAAGGCCTTTTTAAGGAGGTGACAGGTTCACATGGGGCCTCCAGTGGGAGTGTGAAGGTGACTCCTGGCAGCGGATCCAGCAGGTGGAAAAGTCTGGAGGCGGGAAGCGGCTTGGTATGCCTGGAGCTGAAGGAAGGCAAGCGGAGAGGAGCACAGGTGGAGGCTGGAGCCCTGTGGGCCTGGGTGGGGGGTTTGGGTTTTCTTCTGAGCCGCACTGAGAGCCCATTCAAGGGCTGGGTAACAGTCAATAGGAAGGCACACAAAGGCCTGTGTGCGGGCTCCACGCTGGCCCAGCCCTGCCTTGGGCCCCCTGAGCACTCACTGCATTGTCTCCCTGGGCCCCTTTCACAGCCGTCTCCAGGCCCTGATTTGCTCGGCTCTTTCTCTCCGTGGCTCTCTTATGGCTTCAGAATGAACACAAACAAGGGAAAAAGCCCCCATCCCCCAGAGGCCCCAAGCCTGCCTCACTTGGTGTGCAGAGACAGGGAGCACCGCTCAGCCCTGAGCAGCCCTGGGGCTGATGCACAGGGAGGGTGGGGAGGGAGGCCAAGGAGCAGCCCAGCCCCCTCTGCAGACCCTGGATCCCTCGGAGGACCGGGCAAGCGAAGGGCAGCTGCAGGAAACAGAGGTGCGTAACAGCAATGCGCCCGAGGTGGGCCAGCCAGCACTTACAAGTGGAAAAGCCTGGGATCTGGGGTCAGAAAGCCCTGGTTCAAGTCCCAACTCAGGGGCTTGTGAATAAAGCTGTATTCTATAGATCTGGTTTGCCCCGAGACGCTCTCCATCCTTCTCCACCCTGGCCTGTGAGAGGCTGGTTCCCTCACCCTCGGCTCCCCATTGTGTGTGGCCAATGGAACCAGGGAGGCTTAGGAAAGGGAGATCCTGAAGCTTCGGTCCCCACTCTTTACCCCCAGGCTGTGGCTTGTCAGCTGAAGGGTTTCTTTCTGAAGGCCTTGGTTCCTGCCAGGTAGCAGTGTCCTCCCCTCCCGTTCAGATCCTGGCATCCATCCTCTCCCTCCACTCCTGCAGACTGAAAGGTAGTCGTGGCTTTCAGCTGTTGCAAGCTTTGGGCGCTTCGCCATCCCTTACTGGTACCCTTGTCCCTGCTGGCAAATTCCGTCAATAATATCTTCATTAAACTTTCCTTGGTGGGCGCCTGGCTTAAGTGTCCAACTCTTGATTTTGGCTCAGGTCACAATCTCAGGGTTGTGAGACTGAGCCTCACAGCAGGCTCCATGCTGGGTATGGAGCCTGTTTAAGATTCTCTCTCCCTCTGCAACCTCCCCCTGCTCATGGTCTTTCTCTCTCTCCATCTCTCTCTTTCTCTCTCTCTCTCTCTCTCTCTAAAACAAAACAAAACAAAACCCTTTCCTATTACCCCCCTTTATGGACTATTTCCTCCCCACTGTCTGATCCAAAGGCAGTTACTTTGAGTCTCTGAGACTTCATTTTCCCCACTGGTATCATCACTAGTGAGAAATTCTCACTGAAAACAAATCAAGCTCATGGGCTTTCTGCACTATCCAAAAGGCAGACACAATCCAAATGTCCATCAACAGATGATGAGTAAACAAATTGTGGTATGCACATACAAAGGAACACTATCCAACTGTGGAAAGGGATGAAGGACAGAGATGCATGCTTCAATAGTGGATGGACCTTGAAAACATCGCACTAAATGAAAGAAGCCAAATACATACACATATTGTAGGAATCCATTCATGTGAAATATTGAGAATTGAGAAATCCATAGAGGCAGAAAACTGACGGGTGGTTGTCAGGAGCCAGGGGTGGGAGAAATGTGGACAAGCTGCTTAAGGGATAAGGGCTTTTACTTCTGAGTGTTGAAAATGCTTTGGACCTAGTTAGAAGTAGGGGTTGCACCACAGAGCAAATGCACTAAATGCCATGCACTGTTCACTTTATTATTTTTTTAAGATTTTATTTATTTATTTTGAGAGAGATGAGGGGGGAGAGGCAGAGGGAGAAAATCTCAAGGAGACTCCACACTGAGTGTGGATCCCAACGTGGGTCTCGATCCCACAACCTGAGATCACGACCTGAGCCAAAATCAAGAGTTGGATGCTTAGCCAACTGAGTCACCCAGGTGCCCCCAATTGTTCACTTTAAAATGGTCCATGGGGGACGGCTGGGTGGCTCAGTGGTTGAGCATCTGCCTTTGGCTCAGGTCGTGATTCCCATCCTGAGATCAAGTCCCACATTGGACTCCCCTCAAGGAGCCTGCTTCTCCCTCTGCCTGTCTCTGCCTCTCTCTCTCTGTGTCTCTCATGAATAAAGAAGTAAAATCTTTTTAAAAAATTGAAAGAAAAGAAAGAAAGAAAGAAAGAAAGAAAGAAAGAAAGAAAGAAAGAAAGAAAGAAAGAAGAAAGAAAGAAAGAAAGAAAGAAAGAAAGAAAGAAAGAAAGAAAGAAAGAAAGGTTCATGGTATATTATATAAATTTCACCAAACAAATTATTATCTTTTTTTATTTGGGCATACTTGATAAGTTGAACATATTAAAAAATTCTTTGTTGTTTATCTGAAATTCAAACTTAACTGTGCATTAGGGTTTTATTTGGCTTCCCTAAGGAAGTTGGCTCCTAAGGAAGAAGCTATAATCTGCAGCCACTGTTTGTCAAACATATTTTACCACAGGACCCCTTTCCATGAGCATCTAGAAGCCCCAGGTCCCACAGGCCACACTTTTGCACACACAGGCCTAGTGCCAAAGGATTGCACCTTGAATTAGACATCAGGTGCTCAAAAACTCACAGCTTTGCCTGTAGCTGAGTGATCCTGAGTATGTCACATGAACTTCATGCCTTCAGTTTTCTATTTCATAAAATGGGCAAAATCATGACCATTCTCAAGGTCCCTGGGAAGCTAAAATTTGATAATGTAAAAAAAAATGTTCAGAGCAATGACCTGGAACATACTAAGCTGACAATATTTTTCAATAAATACTAGGGAACAACAATGCTACCGTGGTACAGGCTATGACATCAGTACGTGGCACATAGGAATGTCCACGTACTACTGAAAAGCCAGTCACATTTCAATAGGGCTCAGAAAATCTCAGCCTTCAGCCCTCAGAACGGAGTCAGCAAAACATAATTTCTGGCAGAGAGAGGTACCATCTCAGATGGGAAGAGGCAATACAAAATGAGTGAACCCATCTAAAGGCAATTCGTAATTTCAGATTCAGCTTTCAAGCTGGTGTATTCTTCTGTCATCCTTCAAGGGCAGATATTTGGGGGTTGATCCTAGGGGGCCTCTGCGGGTAGCCCACAGACCTCACAAAGGGACACTGTGAAACCTGAGCAGTCCTTACACACATCCTGGCCAAGTTACCCCCAAACCCCATTTTGTGGCTGCAAGGAGTTCAGGTGCTATTGGACCCCTGAACTTGGGGAAAGAGCCCCAAGATCAGGCAATGGCACCTGGCTGGCTTAGTCAGTAGAACATGCAACTCTAGATCTTGAGGTCATGAGTTTAAGCCCCACATTGGGGCATTGAGATTACTTGAAAAAGAGAGAGATTGGGGAAAAAAGGAGCCAACAGAGCAAAGGCAGAAAAGATATTTAAAAATACTAGTGAGAGGGACACCTGGGTGGCTCAGCGGTTGAGCATCTGCCTTTGGCTCAGGGCGTGATCCCAGAGTCCCGGGATTGAGTCCTGCAAGGGGCTCCCTGCATGGAGCCTGCTTCTCCCTTTCCGTGTGTGTGTGTGTGTGTGTGTGTGTGTGTGTGTGTGTGTGTGTCATGAATAAATGAATAAAAAAAAGTAAAATCCTTAAAAACAAAAACAAAAAACACTAGTGAGGTTCCAAAGGGAGGCTGTGGTAAACAGTATTTCAATTTCATTCAGACCTTCCAACAGGATCATTGTATCAGTTTCCTGCAGCTACTGTAAAAATTATCAGGAACTGGTCAGCTTCATACAACAAAATATATTGTCTTACAGTTCTGGAGGCTAGAAGTCCAAAATCACAGTGTCGACAAGGTCATTTGTTCTCTGATGGCTCCAGGGAGCATCTCCCTTGCCTCTTCCCTGCTCCTGGTTATTGCCAACCATGCTGGCCTTCCTTGGCTTGCAGTGGCCTCAAGCCAATCTCTGCCTCTGCCACCACGCGCTGGTCTCCTTGTGTATCTTCACATCATTTCCCTGTGTGTGTGTCTGTCTCTGTGTCTCGCCTCTTCTTACCACTCAGATTAGGCACCTATCCTCCTCCAGCACTGTCATCTTATACCTACCTTTATCGACAAGAACCGTGTTTCCATAGAAGGTCACATTTCTGAGGTTCTGGGAAGGTAATGAATTCCTCGGGGATGATCTTCAACTCAGTACAGTCAGTTTCAGAATAATTATAGCAAACTCCTAATAGTACTTAGCATGAGTCAGGCACGGCTTTATGTGCTTTAAACATACTGACTCATGTAATCCTTGGAGTGACTCTAAGAGGTAGGCATTATTATAATCTCCACCCTACAGATGAGGAAATTGGGCCACAGGGAAATTAAGCAACTTGCTTGAGGTCACGCAGCTAATAAGTAATAGAGTAAGGATTTGAACCCAGGTAGAAACATCTAGAATCTGTCCTCTCAACATTATACGGGATTATCTCTCAGAAGAATGGGATGTCAACTGTTTTAAAACCTACCTTCCTATAGAAACCAGGAATCTCATAATAAAAATAGTAGCAACCAAAAGTACAATAAGAAAAACTATAGGGCACCCAAATGGCTCAGTCAGTTGAGTGTCCGACTCTTGATTTCAGCTCAGTTCATGATTTCAGCAGGATCATGGGATCAAGCCCCAAGTCGGTCTGTATTCAGCATGGAGTTTGCTTGCCCCTCTCCCTCTGCTCTTCCTCCCTCCTGTGCTCTCCCTCTCTCATAAATAGTAAGTTAAGTAAGTAAGTAAGTAAGTAAATAAATAAATAAATAAATAAAATCTTTTAAAAAAGAAAAGCTAACATGAGAAGTGCTTTTAGGGTAGGAGGTAGATCTCATCAATATCCTCATTTTTACAGGGGAGGGAATAGAGACCTGAAGACAGTAATTGCTCATGGTAACCCAGACAGCAAGCTCCACAGCAGATTTCTCAAGGGCATTCATAATTACTATTTTATGTTGGTGGCCAAATCCTCCCATCCACCTTGGGAATTGAGAGAGACCTTAATGTACCCCTCAGAAATCCCATTTGTAATGGATCTGCCTAGGCTTGAAGACTGGCTTTGGGGGGAAACAAACACATAGTTCTGATTTGTATAATTTGCTGACTTCCATGGTATAAATACTCACCATGGCCAATATCAAGCCCCAGTGTGATGTCATGGAGTTCAGACCTGAGAGGAGGTGGGCACAATCAGTTTCTCTGAGCCTGTCAACCTGGCTCAGTCACACTCCCACCCCAGGGATCATGGGTAAAATGTTGATGTGGACTTCTGGGATCAAACAAAGCTCTTGGTCTCCTGGATCAACACTCAGAGATAAAGATTCCTTAGCCTTTAGAGATGAAGTCAGAGTGAATCGGGCCAGAGGGGCAATCTGCTAGGCAGACATGGGATGTGCTTGCTATAGCACCAGGAGGTCCATAAGAATTTAAAGGTATATTGGCACTTAATCAATGGGAGGTGCTTAATATGTTAATAATTAACTACTATTAAATTATTATTATGAGGTCATTATAACAGAATTTTGCATTTGCATGAAACCTTCCCATCAACTACAATGGCAAAGCTTTAGGATATTCCAGCCTTCAAGATTAGCTAGAAAGGATCTACCCTTACAGAACAGTTGACAAAACTGAGGCACAGAGAAGTGACTCAGCTTAAGTATGTGCAGCAGAGCCAGGCTGGAACCCAGGTCATCTGAACCAAGGCTTGGGAACTGCAAAGCCAACTTTCCGGGAGTGAGTTTGATCCAGGTGAGGGCGTAGAGTAAGTCTGGCTTGGGAGCATGGCGCTGCTCTGTGCACAGTTGAAGGGTCCTGGGTGGTGGGGGGAGAGGGCTGGACAGGACACCCACAGCCTGGCAGAAGGAGCCAGGCCCCCAGGGACAGAGGGAGAGAGGAGGGAGGAAGGAAAATATTTTAAATACATATCAATTCAATAGGTTCCTTTCCAGCAGGCTTTTCAAATCATTTCATATGCTAACAAGCATTATAAATATCTAGAAATTATTATTTCCCAACTTCTTGAACAGCGAAACCTGCCCAGGGAGGTAACTGGCACAAGGACTTCAAGGAGTGACATAAGTGCATGAGTCGCGCAACGGCCGATCTAAGAAACTGAGGTCCTGATGGGGGCTGCCAGTCCAGATTTCACCTAATACCAGTCTGAAAATCTAGAAAATCAAGTCTTAGGTAGACATCTAGAGGGAAATAAATAAATATCTGTTTTCTGCCCTTTGCTGCCCATGACATCTGAGCATGACTCCTCATTTGGGAAACAGAGAAGGAAGGTGGAGTGACGGCAAACATCATGGAATTTAGGAGGCAAAGACTCCCGGATTATGATGAGCTTTTTAACCTAATGTGCACCCCCCGCCCCGCCAGTCTTTAATTTCCTCCCTCCCATTCCTCAACAGAGTCATATTGTTAAGTTTATTTTTAATTTTTAAATGATCACAGATATATACGAGGTTGCAGGGATGGTAGATAGAATAGTTCTGTGAGCTCTTCACCCAGCTTCCCCCAATGGTGACATCTCCATGTAACAAGTACAATATCAAAACCAGAAAATCAACACCGGTACAATACCGTTAACTAGACTACAAACATTGCTCAGTATTCACCGGTTTTTGTGTGTATCCCTGCAAGTTGGGGGGAGAGGGATGTAGTGCAATGCATTTTGATCCCTCATCTAGATCATAAAACCACCACCAAACAGGATCCAGACTATTCCATCACCACAAAGAGACTCCGTCATGCTACTCACCCCCCATTCCTGTCCTTGTCTCCTGGCAACCACCAATCAGTTCTCCATCTCCTGAGTCTTGTCATTTTCTGTGTGTTACATGATCTTTAGAGATTGGCTGTTTTCACTTAGCATGATGCCCTTATCCATGTTGTGACATGTTGAGTAGAATTGTGTCCCCATCAAAGTCACATGTTGAAGTCCTAACCCCTACTATCTCAGAAGTGTCCTTATTTATAAATAGGGTCCCTGCAGCTATTAAGAGTGAGTCATACTATAGTAGGGTGGGCTCCTAATTCGTGGGAACTGGTGTCCTTATGACAGGGAGAAACTGAGGCACAGATACACGCACAGGGAGGACACCATGAAGGACTGAAATCTGGCTGCCACGAGCCAAGGAACTTCCAGAAACTAGGAGATGGGTGGAAATGGTTCCCTTCCCTAGCACCTTCAGTAGGAGAAAGGCCCTATGGACACCTTCATCTCAGACTTTCAGCCTCCCAGTAAGACTGTAAATTTCTGTTGCTTAAGCCACTTGGTTCCGTGGTACTTTGTTACAGCAACCCTAGCAGACTGACACATTGTGTATCTCAAAGGTTTGTCCCTTTTCATTGCTGAGGAGTGTTCTACTGTGTGGATATACGAGAGAGCATTTAACCACTCACCCACTGGAGGACATTTGGATTGTTTCTAGTCTCGGGTTGTTATGAATAAAACTGCTACCAACGTTCATGGACAGGTATTTGTCTAAACAGAAGGTTTTAGTTTTCTGGGATAAATATCCAAGAGGGCAGCTCTGGGCTAAGGGGCATTTGTAGGTTTACTTGGCAAGAAATTGCCAATTGTCCCATAGGGTTAATTTCTATGATGTGCAGACTTCCTCCAGCCTCTGATGAGCACTCTTTCCACTTTCAAAGGCTGCAGGGGACTCTTGGAGGGAAGGTGGAGGAGGGGGAGGTTGGAGTCACAGCTAGAAAATGTAGTAGAATGCATGACAGAACATAAAGACTCCTAACTCTGGGAAACGAACCAGGGGTGGTGGAAGGGGAGGAGCGCGGGGGGTGGGGGGGAATGGGTGATGGGCACTGAGGGGGACACTTGACGGGATGAGCACTGGGTGTTTTTCTGTATGTTGGTAAATTGAACACCAATAAAAATTAATTTATTAAAAATAATAAAAAAAAGAAACATGGCATTCTGCTAACTGATGCTGCTGACAATGGCAGTGGTGATTAATTGGAAAAGAATCACAGTCAACCTTGGTTATCAGAATGAATTCAACAAACATTGATTCAATATATACCACATGCCAGGCACCAACCTGATGCTGGGAACCACGAGGACTGGAGGGGGACTTGTTCCTCAAGTCATCTCAATCTGAGCCAGACGCACATACACAAAGAACCTCCATGCTACCTAGCGTGACTAGGAGGGCAGGGAATAGTGAGACATGCATAATCCAAAGCTGCCAATAAACCCCAAATAATAAGCACTGGGTTCTGGAATGGATCACATGTTCGTGCTCCTTTCTTAATTTCTTCTTACTTAGTATGTTATTGTCATTGTCTGGAACATGAGTAGGCAGCTTGCAGATAGGGCTGAGATGAAAATTTAATTCTAGGCAAACCAGAAAGTGAACATCAAGACTCAGAATCACCTTTTGATGGTTTGAGCTCCTGAAAATGGAGTATGACTGTTGGATTAGTCACAAAAGCAAGAAGTGTTTTATTGGATTATCTGGATCATCTGTCTGGTTGGACCCATTCACTCAGGGATAGCCCACCTCTCACACTCCCAAAGGCTTCTCTTGAGGGAATGCATTTGCCACCCGCCAGCTTTCCTTGTCATTCCATCAGTTTTTTCCTTCCCTTTCCTTCGAAGGAACAAAGCCTGAGAAATTCAGGCTGGGCCTCGGATAAAGGCTACAGGCAAGTCCACAGCTTTCACTGTCCCTGCTTAATGGAGAGCTTTTAAGGCCCAAATGAGGACTGACTTTGCATATAATCTAGTCTACAAAACTCTTAAATAAAATGAGCAGACCTCCCTTGCCTTGCCCTTAGAAAAAAATTTTTATAAAGATTTTATTTATTTATTCATGAGAGACATAGTGAGAGAGGCAGAGACATAGGCAGAGAGAGGAGCAGGTTCCTTGTGAGGAGCCCGATGTGGGACTGGATCCCAGGACTCTGGGATCATGCCCTGAGCTGAAGGCAAATGCTCAACCACTGAGCCATTCAGGCATCATGGAAGAGGAATTTTTATTGACCTAAAACATCCAATAAATGTTTTACCTCTTGACTCCTCTATTGCAAGTTTTAGCTTGGGCACAGAATGACAGCTTTCTACCACTGCTGTTCTCTGCCTTCCTAATGTCCATATGAGAGATGAGGGGCCCAGGGCTAAACCAAACAGGAGTTGCTACTGCAATATTAGTGTATAAAGACAGATGTCAAAAAAAAAAAAAAAAAAAAAAGACAGATGTCCAAAATCAAATCTAGAAACAGAACAGAATAGATACTGCTAGTTGTCTGAAGATCCGTTTACCTCTGAGCTTTCCTCTGAACATGGGAGCCAGCTTGACTACATTTCCCAAATGGTTCTGCAGCTAGAGGTGGTCACATGGCTGAGTGCTGGCCAATGGCATGTGAGCAGAAATGATGGAATTTGATTTCCATGCCACAGGCTTAAAAGAAGAGTGTGTGCTCCTCTGTCTCTCTGTCTTGCCTCTGGGGATTTGACATGTAGCATGCCATTTTGGAGCATGCATTCAAGAACGGCTCCTCAGGGATGGTGGAGGAATAAGAGATCTGGGTCCTCACCTCTGTAGAGCCACCTCATCAACCAACCCCTTATTCTTGGGCAATCTTACGAAAGTGAAATTAATTTCCACCTCTCTTGCTTCTTCCAATGTTACCTGTATTCTGCTAATACATGGAATAAATCCAAGGAAGGGAGCCAGTCGATGTATGAGATGGGAAGAATCAAGAGAACAGAGAAGCAGGTAAGGGTCTGTGATTGGAAAAGCATGTGCTGGAGAGTGGCACGATCCAGTGTGCCAGCTGGCTCACTAGCACGGAAGCACCCAGCAGCACTCAACTAACATTTGTTGATAGAAAGTTCTCTCCTGCATGGTCCACCATGCAAATACAACATCCTCTTTCTCATTTCCTGGCACATGCTTTCCCTTTAGCCCCAAATCCCTCCCTCGCCCCCACCATCCCCCCAAAACCTGGATATATTCTACTCATCTTTCAGATTTCTGTAGGAGTGTTGCTTTCCCAGGGAGAGGCCTTCTCTAGGTGAGGCATCCCTCCTCCATGCTCTCCTCAATGTCTCTCTTGTCTGTACCCCCACCTACTCATTTTTCTGGCTCTCCCTCCAGCTGAGACTGTTACGAGGGCATGGCCACACCTCACTGTTAGCCATTGTATCTCCAAGGCTAGGCCAGGCTGTCTACACCATACCAGGGACCCTAAAAAAGTCACAGAACCAGAAGCAGACCTTGGAAGGTATAGGTCAAAGAACAGTTACCTGAGAACTGGGGAGGCTTCAGAATCAAGCCCCCATGGCAGGCTCCCACCTCTGGGGGAGACCCAGCCAAGTGCCCAAATGCCTCTGTTCCTGGGGGAAACAATTGGGGGAATCCTGTCTTCCAGCAGGGTTTGCTAACCATGTGCAATCCCATGGCCATTTCCTCTGGCAACTTCCCCTTGTTCAGGTGCTAGGGGTTGGACTGGGGATTTGTTTTTTTCTATTTCTTTCTCACTTTCCACCTTGAGTTTTCTGTTCCCAAATGTCATTCTTGGCTTATATCTAAGCACAGCTCTCTGGCCACCTCCCTCCACAGCGCACCCCCCTCAGGAGCACACAGGACCAGGCCACACCTGCGGCGCCAAATGAAAGCTCCGCTTTGATCACCAGGCCCCCTTGCCTCTGATCGCTTCATATCCTATTAAGGCCCAAAGCAGTTCGAGCCGTTTCCTCAAAAGCCACACAAATTATTCCAAACAACAATACGGGAGGAATAAAAGCAGCTAAACTGCAAAAAAATTATCTGGTGCACACAAGCTGTTGGTCTCTCGCTTTCTCTGACAAGCATGCCACAGGACCAGGGAGCAGGGGGAGAAGGCTCACGGGAGCACCACCTGGTCTCCTCAGCACCAGGTCATTCTGCAGCCCCTGCTCCTCTCAGGAGCAAGGTGACTTGTCTAGGCTGCCAGGTCACACAGGACCCAGACTCACAAGGACCAGTGCTCGGTTCAACACTCTGCCGTCCTGGTCTTCGAGTCTTTGGGTCTTGGGACAAAAGCCCACCTTTCCATTTTGCACTGAGCACAGCAAGTCAGGGAGCCTGTGCTGTCCTTTGGCATCGACTCTTGCAAATCACAGGCTGTCTTTCCACACGCCAGGGCCAGAGCTTCCCAGCATCACCAGGACCTCAGATTCAGCACATTGGAATGAGAAAGGGTCACGGGACAAGGTGAGGTAGGACGAAGCTCCAAGCTGGGTTTGAATCCAACCCCGCCACCCATTAGCCTTAGGCCAATTATCACCCACCTCTGAACCTCAGTTTCCTTATTTGTAAAATAAAGGTAGGAATACCTCACCTCACAAAGTTGCTGGGAGCATCAAAGAAAGTAATTTATTAGAACAAGGCGCTTGGAAGAGACTGGGGGCTTTGAATATTTGAGGCTGGAACGCATCCATTTTGGGAATGTCAGACAGTCTCTGTAGTTTATGAAGGGGAAAAATGAATGTGTCTTTGGAACAGACACTCCCTTTGTTTAAGAAAGGGCCACATCGCTGAGCCTGTTTGGTCCTACTGGTAAGGCCAGTTCTCATCCTAATGTATACCATTTACAAATGTCAGTTGGAGACTCTCCAGATGAATCCCAAAGTTAGAAATTCTTTTTCTGTAAAACTTGGAACTTCAGTGTCCAATGCTTGAAAAATCACTGTATATTCTTGGGAGATCAGTTTGTTTTTTTGACCAAAAATGAGCTCACAAGTGATGGAGTGCCAAGACCTACCCCTGCAGAGCTTGGGCCCAGCCTGTTAAGTTGCTCCTGTGGGGCTTTTTAAAGTGAAGAAGCGAGATTTGGTGAAGCCAGAAAGGTCTGTGATGATGGTGATTGTGATCAGACAGCAGCCTGACAGGTGGGAGTGGGCATTTCCTCCAGAGGTAACGGATGATCCCACTACCAGGCTTCCCGGCCAAGGGAGGAGGGGCACTGAGGGCTAGAGAGGATGAAGCTCTTTCTCTCCCTGAGAGTGGCCTGAAGCCCTCAGAAGAAATGTTCTCAGGGTATCTTTTGGATCCTCTGGCCTCATGAAAGCCCAGTAGAAGCTACACATGGCCAAGCTTTGTCTTTTTGTTAAATTCTGTTGTCCTCAAACATTCAGTGACATTACATCGTTTCCATTAAAAAAATCATGTTGTACAACTTAAATATATACAATTTTTATTTGTCAATCATAATTCGATAACACTGAATGGGGGGGTGCAAATATCATTTGCATTCTCTTTGAGGCATGCTTTGGGGACAGAAGGAAGGAGCGCACATCCATGGTAGGGATAAAGATATACCAGGTTTGAGCGTCAACAGCCTGGACAACGGGATGCTAAGAGATGCCCAGCTGAGCTCAAAAGAAGCAATAATGCAGAACAAGGAGGTTGGGAACAAGAGCCACCACCTGGGTAGACTTGTAGAATGTACACGCAATCCTCAGGGAGGACCCAGGAGAGTTCCCAGGAGCAGTACCCGAGAGAATTTCCTTGGAGAATGGATGTCCTTTATCCTATGAGCTGGTGGTGAGGATTGTCATAATGTGCCCACAGATGACTGAAGAGTTACCAGAGTGGGGCTGTGGAGGTCAACTGGTTTCCATATGTAAAATGATTTAATCTGATGCTTAATGATCAACATAATAATAATTAGTATTATTTTACAGTTGAGGAAAGTAAGACCCAGAAAGCTTAACTAAGTTTTCCAAATATTCATGATTTCTTTACCAGCTACATCCGCTTACTAGAGAGCCTGCTGTGGCATCATCCTGGGATCATTTCCCCTGATCACAGCTGATTGGAGCAGGAGCTAACACCTGACCCAAGTTAAACCCATCAAATTTTCTTTCCTCCGGAATGAAGCAAAATGATCATTGGTCTCTACTTATGTCACTGAGCTAATGAGGAGCCGAGAGCATCAAGTCTAGAATCATTGCCAAGGTCAGCCAACGCCATGGGCAAATGAAGTAAAGAGGAGCAGAAAGTTGGCTTGGCAGGGGTAGTCTTCTGTGGAGAGGTGAGCCGAGCAGGGATCCGAGGAGTTGTGGAAAGAGGCTGCCCTGGGGGCCCGAGAGGGATGCGACTTCCCACTTGCTGTGATGCCTGCCTGAACTTCCTGCAACTGGGTCCCAAGAGCTGCCCCTGAATACTCATAATAAGACCCCTGCTTTTTATTTGAACTAAATCAAAAGAGCTTCTTTTCCCTGCAGTAGATGATCCCTGGACTCAAGTCACCTGAGAGGACCCAGCCCAGTGCTCTTTCTATGGCACCACAACACCAGCTGCTTCCCTTAGAGCATGGCAGATTTCTTTGGTATTGACTCCATCTGTTGAGGTGTTTTATAGTGAAAATGCAATTTTTTCTTATGTGCTCACAAAGTTGTGGGTAGGACTCAATGCCCAGCAATGGCCCAAGTCTCTATCTCAAGATCTCCGAGTAGGGATGGTCACATGACACCTGAACACCCATCAGCAGACACCCAGCCAAGGCAGTGGCTAATGCCAGCTTAGGGACCAAAGGAGCCTTTGTCTTTGGCCTGGCAGGGCTCCCTGTTCTGGAGCAGGCACTCAGGTTGCAGATCCTGGCATCAGGTGATTCCCAGAAAACAGACTCTAGCCCACGGTGGCCAAGTTCCATGTATTATTTCCCTGCTAGGAAACAAATAACAAACAACTTGGCAGGCAAGGACACTGGGGAGCCTCCCACCATCAGTGAGAAAGCTGGGACTGTTCTGTCTGGAGCTGTCTGTACGGAACAATCCACGCCTTCTCCTTTGGTCTATCATTTAGCTACTATGTATTTGGGACCCTGGACAAAAAATAAACCTACTAAAAATAACAACAATAATAGTAACTACTGAGCTTCTGTTAGTACCAGGCCCTTTGCATATAGTCTCTCTCTCTCTCTTTTTTTTTTAAGATTCATTTATTTATTTGAGAATGGGGGGGGGTGCAGAGAGAGAGAATCTCAGTCAGACTCCACACTGAGCCTGGAGCCCAATGCAGGGCTCGATCCCACAACCCTGGGATCCTGACCTGAGCTGAACTCAAGAGTCGGACACTTGGCCGACTGTACCACCCGGTGCCCCTGCATACATTCTCTTTTGCTTCCAAAACCACCATATGGAATAGGCGGTATGACTACATTTCACAGATAATCAGGCTGAGGTTCAGGAAGAGTTGGTACATTTTTCACCCCAGTCCTAGAGCTGGGGGTCCGCCCACTGTGCCCCTCCTGAAAGCTAGCATTCCTTGAGTTCATAAACTGCGCCCTGAACACTTTGTCTAACTTTCTTCATTTCCTCTTTATAAACAATCGTTCTATTATATGGATCAAGAAATTGAAGCAGAGAAAGCTCAGTAATTTGCCCAAATGGGTGGCAGAGGCGAGATCTGAACTCGATTCCAGCCGGGCCCCCCATCAGACAATCTGCCCAGGGGCCCTCCTAAGTTCTCCCCCGAGCCCCTCTCTGGAGAGCCCGGCGGTGGCCGTGGCTGAGGTCAGCTGTGCTGCTCCCTGACACGTGTGGCCCTCCCCACGCGGCCTGGGCTTCTACCCCTGCCCCCGCTGGTCCCCCCCACACTCTCCTTGGACCCACAACGGCTGTCAGGCGGGCAGATGACATTGCTGACACGCACCTCCCGCCGCGCAGACAGGTGTGCTTTGTCAGCTCTAAGATCACACAGCTGGTAATTGGCAGAGCTGGGCCTTGAACGTGGGTTCTCTCCACAGAACCTCGCTGCATCTCTAAGAGATTTGCAACGGGAGCCTCTGAAAGCCCGAAAAGCCCTCGGGTGAAAAGAAATGAGTAGCAAAAAGGGGAGAATTTGAGGCAGAATGACAGGCCACACGGGTGGAAACGCTCCAACATCTCAAACCCCCAGAGGTTGCCCGGCCCCAGTCCGCGCTCTCAGGGGTCCTGAGAAAACCAGCCCTGTTTCCAGAAACATCAGGGACTGTGTCAAATCAGGTGCCTTGGTGATCACACAACAGCACATCCGCGCTGCGTTGGCCTGTTCTCGTTTACCGCCCGCTTGAAATGAGGAGGCGACATTTGGTCAGTGGGCAGGCTCCCTGGGGTGTGGCTGGGACACGTGCCTGCAGGAGATGTGGGGGGCAGTGCTCCTCCATGGGCGCCAGAGGGGTGGGAGGGAAGCGGGGAGCAGTCCCCCGGACGGAGAAGTTGAGCTGAGGTGTAGTCGCAACAGAGGCCTCCAATCGGCCCCAGGGAGCTGGGGAGTGGGGACGCCCCTAGTGTCGTTCTGAATCCAGGCAGGAGGCTGCCAGCAGCTGAGCAAATAAGCACCTCAGTTCTAAAGAGGGACCCCGGGGGTGTATCACAGCATCCACTCTAAGTAGCCTTTCGGGATGTGCTCGGTGCAGGCACACAGACACACCCCCAGCTCTGCCCCGGCTCCTGCAACCCCACCCCAGCCCCTCAAAATTAAAAGTAGCGGGACACCTGGGTTGCTCAGTGGTTGAGCACCTGCCTTTGGCCCAGGGCCTGATCCTGGGGACCCGGGATCGAGTCCCACGTCGGGCTCCCTGCATGGAGCCTGCTTCTCCCTCTGCCTGTGTCTCTGCCTCTCTGTCTCTCTCCGTCTCTCTCATGAGTAAATAAATAAAATCTTAAAAAAATTAAAAGTTGCAAGAGCACTATATGAGACATCACCCTTGGAAACAAAAAGAGAGAGAGAGAAAGAAAGAAAGAAAGAAAGAAAGAAAGAAAGAAAGAAAGAAAGAAAGGGACAACTCTCCCAAACTCTTGTTCTGCCAACAGCTAAAGTAGAAAAAGCGAGAAAGCAGGAGTCTCCTGAATCTGGAATGGCTTTGGCCTGCCTCACCACCATTATGATGGATTACGTTGTTATTCAATAACATAATAGATGGTTGCCTAATTCACCCAACTGTATATAGATTTTTTTTAAAAAAATCCATTTCCCCCATAAACAAGAGCATAATTTTAACCAGCAAACCACTCAAAATCTTAACCCTGAGCCGTCTTATTTGCATTTTTTCCCGACAGAGCTTACTTTTTTTTTTTTATTTCTTTAATTGGACAATTTTGAGCATGAAGCCTGACCACCAGCCGTGCTGGGTGATAACATCCTTATTCTACAGCCGTATTACCCCCTCTCTCCCCATTTCCAGAATTAAAGGAATGTTTCATGGCCTGTGGCCACTTCCAAAGCTAAAAGAATGTTAAAAAGATTTGGGGCTCAGTCAGTCTGTTGGGTCCAAAGAGGATACAAATGAGAGTGTAGGTCTCCTGAGCCCCTTCTCGTCGTGGGCATCTGGAATAGTTGCCACAAATGTTGGGGCTCTTAACCTCCACAGGCTTCCTTGCTGGGGTTCTGAGGGCCTCGGCAACCTTTACAGACCATAAGAAAAACAAAGGACAAAGGGAGATCATCTACTAAAAAAATCCATCAAGTGCCTCCCAAACTGCATCTCCTCCAACTCTCTCCTTCATTTAATTAATTACTCACCTTACAAAAAGGGGCAAATGTGACCCAACATTTCCAGGCCCAACCCGGTCCATTTCCACGTTGACCAGGTGATAAATTCACATGGATGCAGTCATCACAACAAGCATGGATGGCAGATGTACAACAAACCAGCTTAAAAATCGTCTTAAAAGATTTTCTGATTGTTCACATTTTTCTGAACTTTGGTTGGTTTGTTTTTGTTTTTATTATTACTGCCATTGCTATTTTTAATCTTCTGCATTCTTGAAGAACCCTTCTCTGGGGGCAAGGTCATTGGGGTTCTTTGATGCCAGGGTGGCTTTGCACTTAACTTGCAGCCATGGTACCACTCAAGATCAAAGAGGCAAGGCGGGATTAATGGGAAAGAATTGCCGTTTCTTTGTAAGAATTTCTGGATGTTAACCATCTCTGACCGTGTGTCAACTCCTTCCAACTTCATTCATCAGTAGGCTCTCTTGAAACCTCACGGATCCCCTGGCCTATAATCTTCTTTTGTTTCTGTAATGAGATGAAGGGAAATAAGTTCTACTGAAATAAGTTCCAATTAATTATGCCTCTGAGTAAATCTTTTGGATCACGATAAGTGGCTCACAGTAAGAAGTGCCAGCTCTCCTGGAATATATGTGTATGTGCACACTCGCTTTTTGTTTTTTGTTTCTTTACAGGAAGTAAGGAAATCAGGCGACATTTCAAAACTCAAAAATTGATTGCAGTTAAAGACTTTGGAGGATGATCCATGATTTGGAAGACAAGACAGTTATGCCTTCAAACCTTCTGGAAACACTCTTTGGCCAGGAGGAACTGGACTCGTGTTTTTCTTGTTAAATCTAAATCTTACAAAATTAACTGAAATTCTCTACCTGTGGAGATTTCTGGTGGGGATCGGAAGTGGAGGGGTGGGCAGAGGGCAGGGAATGGGGGATAAGCTGAAACTCATATTGTATTTTTTGATG
This sequence comes from Vulpes lagopus, assembly GCF_018345385.1. Lineage (NCBI taxonomy): Eukaryota > Metazoa > Chordata > Mammalia > Carnivora > Canidae > Vulpes > Vulpes lagopus. The sequence continues at coordinate 16,981,972 of NC_054825.1, forward strand.
TAAGATAAAAGTTTGATTTTAAGTGTGGATTTTTGCAAGGGGGAAGGTTAATAATTTGTTTTAAAAGTCATTTGATGGCTTTGGATAAAAGTTTATGTAAGTTTCTAAACTGAGATATTATTGGCCACCAAGTAATGATCTGAGATTTATAAAGGTTTGGTATACACAGATTATACAGGAAACCGGCAGTAGAAGGTAGTGCTCAGCCAGTTGAGCAGTCATTCTCAAAGAAAGGGAGGCCAGAGTAAAAAAAAAAAAAAAGAAAGAAAAGAGAGCTCTGGAGAGCACGGTTATTTAAGAGGAGACAGGGTACAGACCCCGGGACAGGTCACTAAAACACAGGAGCCATTCTTAGTGTGTTTTTAGAACCAAGGACTTCTCAACAATAAATATTAACTAGACCCACTTTTCAGACAGTGAGAGCAACCTTCAAGGTCAAATACTAGCAAACAAAGAAGCCAGGATTTAAAGCCAGGCTCCACAGCACAAGCTCAAAACCCCTGGACTCTACTGCAGACTAGGAAATTCTCAGGGACCTGGAGAAGAGAGCAAAAGAGGCAGAAGTTGAAGTGATGCGAAAAATAGCATTTTATTTGAAATATGCAGAATAAGAAGGTTGAAGAATCAAGATCGAATCTGACAAGTAGGAAGTTTTGTTGGTTAATTTTATGTGTCCACTGGATGGGCCATGGGGTGCCCAGATATTTGATCAAACATGATTCTGGACTCTTCAAGGGTGAGGGGGGTGAGATTAATATTTAAATCAGTAGTCGGAAAAAGCATATTGCCCTGCCTTGTGTGGGTGGGCCTTGTTCGATCAGTTGAAGGCCTAACCAGAACAAAAAGACTGACCCTCCACCAAATCAGAGAGTGTTTAAAATTTATCTATGCACAGCAAAGTTTCACTGAATTTAAAAGTAAAAGAGGACCCACTTACCCCTCCTCAGGTCATTTATTTATGTGTAGGCCCCATCCCACATGGCGGATTTTCTAAGAGATCTGTAGACTCTTGTGATGCCACATGACTGATACAGCCTTGGCCCTCATGCGGCTCACAATCTGGTGTGAGAAGGAAAAAAATGCATATGAAAATAGCTTTCATGCAGGTCGGCCTTAGAACCAGCTTTGAGCGAAGTGCAGCATTACAGGGGTACCGTGCTGGGTCACGTGGGAGGAAGAGGAATCCAATGTTGTTCATGCCCCCACTCGGCACCAAGAACCGCATCTCATTTACTCTCAATTCCTTGAAGAAATTCCATCCCCCATGCTTTGAGATGAGAAAACAGAGGCCCAGAGGATATGCAGCTGTAGGGGGGATAGGGAGACAGTGGGCCACAGTGAGGAAGGAACCACTATTCTCTGGAAATGGGTGTTTTATTCTAAAAAGAAGATTTTGAGGAAGTGATATCAGCCCCGTCTAGGAGAGTTCTTGAACACACTAGCACACTGAAGGCTCTGAGAAGTCCCGCAGCAAGACTCTTGCAAGAGCATTCTCCACATTGACTTGACCACTGAGCCATTTTTTCACATGTCGCCTGAGTCCTCTTGGAACCGGACAACCTCGCGCCCCGTTCAGCACTTTCTTCTGAGCAGGAGAGGTGGAACACACAGAGAGCAGCTCAGTGGAGGGGAGCTCATGGAGTCTGGGCAGGTGCAGGAGAGGGGACAGATTACATTGCCCTTTGTGGAAATAGCTGGAACACTCCAGCCAGCCTGCAAAGTGCCCTGAATGAAGCCCCCTGGCCCCCGGTGCAAGTGCGGAGGTGTGAGGACCTGTGCACCTCATCTCCCCGCGGCTGCAAGGATGCTGAAACACGGAGGCCACGCAGAGAGCCCAAGTGACAGCCAAGTCAGTGACAAGTTAATTTCCCCAGTGAGGATTTGAGCCCGTGTGGCCCAAACAGGCACACAATTTGCCTAATTTTCCCTCAAGGGACATGTCTTCCCTCCTCAAGAAAACCACTAAGGAGTTTCTCACTCTCACTTGTAAACAACCGTGGATAATGTCTTCCCATGATCTCTCGGCAGCGCTGGCCTTTGGACGCTCATTTAACCTAAACTGCTGACAGCTTTGCCTGGTCCCTGGAGGCCTACACCCGCTGGAGAGGCAGCCCTCCCCAAGCCCCTGCACATCTTAGCTCACCGAGGGCCTGGGCCGAGGGCGAGCAGACTCCAGCATTCACCCCCTCTAAGAATCCTCTGTGGATTCGGATATGGGGCTTCTAGGGAGACAGTCGCTGGTTAAGCAAAATTAGGGGAAGTACATCAGCAGGTGCACGTCACACATTTATCCTTATCATCCACGCCCTCGGGGGTCCGCCCTGGGTTTGAATCCTCCTCTGACCTGTACCCGCTGCAGGTATGGACAAGGGACATAAGCTCCCCCAGTCCAAGATCCTTAGCCAAAACCAGGAATGGGGTGAAGTAAGAGGATGGACTTGAAGCACCAGGGACCCAGCCTGGGAAACAGGAGGTCTCCCCACAGCACTGATGATGTGAGTGACTGAAACGTGGACCCTGACTACAAGACCCTCTGTGGCTGGAGAGAAAATGAAACAAATGAAGCCCAGTGCAGGACCTTTCCTCCTAGAACCTCCAGTGCTAACTGCAGATGAGCCCTAAGAAGAAAGGTCCAGGGCACCAGCACAGACAAGAGGAAGCTTCCAGAGGACGTGCAGTCTTGAAATAAGGGCATGATCAAGAGGGAAGGAAGGAGAAAAGGAACAGCACGGGCAAAGGGCCAGAGACCACCCAGCGAAGTATGTGTCAGCTGCCCCAGAGGAGAGGACCCTCACCCCCACCCCAGGCAGACACAGGAGGCCTGGGGCCAGGGAGACCAGGAGGGAGCAGAGAGGGACCACTGTGGGAAGTGCTGAAAGCCAGGCTGGCTCTGCTGACACCACAGGACACAGAGCCCCCAAGGCTCCTGGGCTCTGGCACAGAGAATTGAAATGGTCCCCGGAAGAGATATATGGGGCCTGTGTGTAGATGGCCTGAGTGGAGGAGGGAGGACGTCTAGGGACAAGAGAGAACAGGCACAAGGCCAAATCACAGCAGAGTTCACCTGAAATTAATGGAAGCTTTTCTGAGAAGAAGCATGAAAAACAACAAGCACGCATGCAAATCTCAGCCTCCTCCCCTTGACCATTTGCCACCATCCTTCCAGGACCACTGAGGCGGTGGGGAGAGGGCCCCGGGACCAAGGAGGGGGTGTGGGAGCGCTGCTCCAGCCTTCTGCGTAATGATTTAATTGAACTAATGCATTATTTGTGTAATACAAAATTAATTGAAAAAAAAAATCCTAAGGTTTCCGTCGTCCCAGCATTCTAAAAGATTCCTCTTAAGGATTCGTTTTTTATTTTTGGATGGAGAGTTCCACAAATTAGCCAGATGAAACACCAACATCTCTGGGAGGATTTCTTCCCGAAAGCTGCCTACATGCCCCTCCTCGGTGGCCTGGCCTAAGGGATGGGGGCGGGGGGGTATCTTTACAAATGTTTGCTGAAAATGAACCATCAAGGGGGCAGAGCCAGGGGTCTCCTTAGTCTGTTAGCTCAGGACTTATCGACGGCTTCTCTGAGGTTTGTTTCTCCAGCCTGCCTCCTCCAAAACCACCTTTCCTTCGAGAAACTGCTTTCTCCGTACAGTGGATGCTTCCGAGCTAAACTAGCAGAGTGGCAAGCTTCCCACCGGGGATGAAGTTTCCTGGTGCATCTTTGGCATCTGGTGGAGACAGAGACGTCCCCAAGCCAGAACCTAGAAAACCAGCTGGAGCCCCATTTTACACTGTTGTCCCCCACTGCCTTGTCAAAGGTCCCTTCTGTCCCCTACCATCATCAGGAGAAAAAAGACAGAAGGCTGTGCTGGCTGGGCAGTGATCAGTGGCATAGAAGGCGCCAAGGGGGAGGAAAATATGCAGCATTAATATTTAATGCCCCTTTTCCATTTTCCCCTAATAAGCTGAGCGCTACGGCGGGGAAAGCTGATTTATTTTGTCAGCAGTGGAAATATTTCAAGTATGATGCATGTCACTGGGTCACACAGAACCCATCACACAAAAACACACACTGCAGACGCATCCAAGGGAAGAATCTTCTGGACTTGATCTCAAAGACTTTAGGTTTCGGGAAGTCTTGCAAACAGCAGGGGATTTCAGCAAGAACTTACTGCAGAGCCAACAGTGGGGCAGGCATGAGGCCACACGTCTGTCCCCAAGTGGGTTTGATGAACATGGAGGAAGGAGCAAAGGCTTTGAAGGCAAAGAGCATTTGCGTGCCACCCTTGCCCCCGGCCCTTGTCCATTCCCTTGGCACCTATGGCTTCCTATTAAAAGAACCTGCAACTCGTTGTGTGAGGGTTTCTCCAGCCACCAGAGCTTACTCTGCCCATTAGCAGCGGGGCTGGAAGAGCCAGGGAGTGAGCATTTTGGAAATAGCTTGAGACCAGTATCAGATGGAAGTCAGTGGATATAGAGTAGAGCTTCTCCATCTGACGTGGGCTCTACACCGTCACTCAGAGGTCCCCGTTTGGACGGAAGCCCAGCTGCCTGCACCACTAACCTGCCCATCAGTGCACCTCGTGTTGGCTCCTTCCCCTCCTCATCTCGCAGCTCCTCTCTCTTCCCAGTTCTTTCTGGAAGCACTATCCAAATAAACTTGCAGTCGAACTGTTGTCTTAGGGTCAGTTGGTCAAACAATTTTTTTTAAGATTTTATTTATTTATTCATGAGAGACAGAGAGAGAGAGAGAGAGAGAAGCAGAGACACAGGCAGAGGGAGAAGCAGGCTCCATGCAGGGAGCCCGACATGGGACTCAATCCCAGGTCTCCCAGATCATACCCTGGGCTGAAGGTGCTGCTAAACCGCTGAGCCACCCGGACTGCTCTGGTCAAACAATTTCATTCTTAATCTTCCTGCATGTAAAAATAGTGGCAGTGGCAGCCCTCCTGCTGGTGGTTTCGAGAGCCAAGTGAAATCACACCTACAATAGCACCTGCGTGGTGGGAAGTCAGTAAATGCAAGATTAACTCATGGCCAATGAGAATGTGGGTTTCTTGTAAGCCAGGCACCAAAGCCTGATTTAGGTATTTCCATCCTGATGGAAATATTAATGCAATTCCAGTGGAGTCTTTCGTTATTTCCCACACTTAGTACATTGATGAGAATCAAGAGAATTAGAGAAAGTGCTAAGAAGACGATGGTTGCAAGCACATCTGTCTCTAGGCTGAGTAATGGGCTGAGTTGTAGCCCCCCAAAAGATATGTCCAAGTCTTAACCCCCCATATCAGTGAATGTGATCTCATTTGGGAAAAGGGTCTGGGCAGATATGAATAAGTTAAGGTCAAGATGAGATCATCCTGGATTCACTGGGTGTGGACCCTAAATCCAATGACAAGTATCCTTATAAGAAGAGGAGAAAATACAAAAAGGAGATACAGAGAGGAGGAGCCCAGGCCATGTGGGGACAGAGGCAGATTGGACCGATGGGGCTATAAGCCAACAGATACCTGGTGCCACCAACCACTGGCAGCGGCCAGGAAGGCTTCTCCCTCAGAGCCTTCACAGGGAGCATGGCCCTGCCAGCACTTGGATTCACACCTGGTCTCCAGAGCTGGGAACCAGTTTCTGTTGTTTTAAGCCACATAGTTTGTTACAGCGGCCCCTAGAGACTAACACAGAGTGTGAGGCTGGGTCCTCCCTTCACTACTGAACCTTGGTTGGCTCTGGGTCTCAATGTTCTCATCACTGAGGCAAGAGCTTTGGAAGAGATGGTCTCCAAGGTGTCTTCCCGCTCTAACAGGGAGCAGCCTTTGGCCAGAGGATGCAGGAGAGGCAGGGGGGAGAATGCAGTAGTAGGGATTCCCGGTTTCAAACTGCGGAAGCTTAGTGTCTATAGATGTACTTTGTTTCATCGGCTGGCTTGGGCAGAAAATAAATCTGTTGGAAGACTGTCAAAATGTGCCTGTTGGTCTGGAAGGGCTAACTGCTGTAACAAACAACTGGAAATCGCAATGGCTTAGTACATACAACTTCCTCCTATGAATCCCAGCTCAGTGGTCATGCAGGGGTCAGGCTCCTTCCATCTTGCGTGCCTGCCCTCCTCCAAGACCTCCCGGTGCTCTCCTGGTGGGGAGAGACAGCTGGAGGATGACCTATGGAGGGCTTCTTTGTTTTGTTTTGTTCATTGGGTGTAGTAGGTTGGTATGTCCTCCCCGAGCTCCGAAAAGTTGTGTCCAAGTCCTAACCCCCAGCACCTGTGAATGGGACTGTGTTTGCAAACAAGATCTTGCAGGCACAATGAAGGTTCTTGGAATGAAATTATCCTGGATTTAGGGTAGGCACTAAATGTGAAAATTGGTATCCTTATAATAGAAAAGAGGGAGATTTAAGACAGACACAAGGAAGTCATAGAAAGATGGAAGCAGAAATTGGAGTGATGCATCTAGAAGCCAAAGGATGCCAAGGATTTCTGGAGCCACCAGACACCAGAAAAGAAGCAAAGAACAGATTCTCCCTCAGAGCCTCCAGGAGGAACCAACTCTGCTGACACCTTGGTTTCTGATTTCTGGTCTCGGGAACTGTGGGAAAATTCACTTCCATTGTTTCAGCCACTCATTTGTGGTCATGTGTTACAGCAGCCCTAGGAAACCAAGACTTCGGGGAAGGGCAGGAAGTGGGGTGTCTCAGGCCTGCCCACATCCAGGGGCCCCAATTCACCCACATGGCTCCTTGCAACTGCAAGCCCGGGATGCAAAGCCTGGAGGTGTGCCAGGAAAGCACGTGGGTCCGTGAGCCCGACGGTCTCTCCCAGATCCACAGAACCAACTGCCAAGAAGCTGGGTGGCCAGAGCAAGCCAAACTCATGCCAAAGGATGAGCCTGGTTAGGGCACAGCTGCTGCCTCCACGGACACAAATGTGTCCCCACTGGGCACCTCTGTCTTCAACATCAGCTACACATTAGCGTCATCAGAAGGGGTTGCCTTTAACATACAACTATTGCTCTCGATCCCCAGCAATTCCAATTTAATGGGTGTCAGGTGGGACTCAGACTTCAGTACTTTCTAAAAGCCCCTGCAGTGATTTGAAAATGAAGCCAGGTTTCAGAGTGACTGTCCTAAGCTGTCTTAAGAGCTGGTGTTCTTCGAGAAATAATTTTACTGTAGATTATCTACCCTGGAAACTCCACACAGCCCTAGGAGTGATGATGGGCTCCTGTCATTGGCCCCATTTCACAGATGAGGAAACTAAGACCCCATGGTGTTATAAGGATTCTTTCATGAGTCTCAGTTACCAGGAGAACAGCTGGGATGTGGACTCTGGTCTACAATGTTAAGTCTGGTATCCTCACAGCAGAGCTCTTCTAGAACTAGACGGTTGGGTATAAAACTTACCACTCCCTCATTTTAATGAGGCCCTGAGCTGAAGGGGAGGTGTTTGTGAGTCCTGAATTCAAAGCAAAATGACTGTGTCCTTTTAATAACAAATCACTGGCATCTAAAGAGAGGTTCGTCCAGCCTCATATATGAGGCCATTTTACCCATGAGCTGCTCCAGGCACGGTGCCTGGGGCCCACATTCTTTGCAAGGGCTCACACAGATGCTTGAGATCTATCATTGGCTCCAAGCCCCTAAAAGCAAAGTGCAGACTAAAGACAAGTAAATGCTTAATTGATATATACAAATGTCATTACTTGTTAAGTGTAGAATGCATTCAAATTTTACAGCATTTGAATGCAATTTGTAGGTTAGGTTTTCTTGCTTTGCCATGCACAATTAGCTTCAAAACCTGAGAAACCATGACTAATTACAAAATAAATGAGTTACTTGGAGCCGTATCATATCAAAAGCAAAATCATAAGAATCTTTTGAAGTTCCTTTATAGCAAAAAATAAATTTTGCTATAATGTGACTGCTTTTAATATTTTTGATGGGCCGTAAGGTGGGACCATCAAAATCAGAGCAGGCCAAGGGCAGCGGAGAACTGGGAAGGCCCTGGTGCTCACCTCGCCCACCCGAACACACACTGTCCACATCTGCTGGGGACAAGACCACTGGGATCACCACCCCACAGCTGGCCTTGCCCATCTGGAGCAGCAGATCCCAGGGATCCCCACAGCTCTTGGGGAGACAATAAAACGTGTGCTACAAGTATCACTTCCTTAGCTCTTTATCATAACTGAATGATGGAAATCCCCACTGGGTATTGATTTTGTCTTGAATATGCCAAATTCTTAAAGTTTTGTTAAAACAGAACAATTTTTAATTTAGTCTTTACACTTTCCTGCCCAGCCTTCCTACTAGTCCCCTTGTGTTACTTACTTCCTGTGCTCTATTAGACCCAACTGGCCTCTTTCAGCCTGGTCTGGGGAGCTCTGATGAGTTGCTCCTTCCCCTCCTTGGAGAGACAACTTCCTTCTCTCTCTTCCTTCTTCCTCTCTCACTTTCTCCTTCCTGCTGTTTTTCCTTCCCTCTCTCTCTCCCGTCCTTCCATCTCCCTCCCTGCCTCCTTCCCTTCCTCCTTCCTCCTTTCTTTCTTCCATCTTCCTTCTTTCCTCCTTCCTCCCTCCCTTCTTCCTCCCTTCCTCCCTCCCTTCCTTCCTTCTCTCCTCCCTCCTTTCCTTCCTCCCCCCCTTCCTTCCTCCTATTTTCCTCCCTTCCTTCCTTCTTTCCTTCCTTCTTTCCTTCCACCCACTCCCACCACATCCACCCTCTCAGGCTGGTCATAATGATAGATACTGGAAATACAGTATTTTAAAAGGCACAGGACCTGCCCTTAAGAAATGGAAATCTAATGGAGAGGGAAGGTGAAGAAAACAGACATGTCAATAAATATTCAGAATTCAGGGACATGAGGATATGCCAGTGGAAACATAGGTTTCCACTATATACAAGAGGATATAGAAGCAACAGAAAGAAGTTTTAAAAAGTTTTCCCGAAGAGCATTTATGTCCAGGAATGTGATGTCATTCTGATTCCATGTTGTTTGAAGCTGATTTGAGAGAATTGATGGGGACAAGGCATGAAATGCTGCTGTGTGAAATACTTGTGTGAAGTTCCTGTTCTTTCTGTCAGGTTAGGGAAGATGATCTTATGATGTTGTTCAATATATGTTTATATAGGCACATTTAATAAATTTTTCCAAATACTGAACCCAAGGAAACGCTTACCTTTCCATGATGAATTGGCACCAGACAATGAGAGTGAGATAGTTCAACAGATTTCCCTTTTTCCCTAAGCTGCCAGGAAGCTCAGAGATAAATTCCACAACTATTAGCAGGGATTATCTCCTCCCTAGTCTCTGATGGAAGAGATCACTCATGATAGAAACTGCTATCTTCTGAATGCTTAGCATGGCCCAGCCCACTGGTTGTGCTCATGTCTTGCATAGTGATAAGGCTACATTACCTTTTTTTAGAAAAGAATTATTTTGCTGTATTTAATCACTGAACTATTAGTTCCATGACGTCAGGGACAATGCTGTCTCATGTATCACAATAATACCATTATGAGGGAAGATTTGGCAAAAAGATTGGTGCTCAACAGGTATTTATTGGGTAACTAAGTAGATGAATAAGTGAATGAGAGAGTCATGGAGAACCGCATTTTGAAATGTATATTCACCTAATGTTTTTCCCTGCCACCAGTCACTTGTTGATCCTAGCACCCAGTGATGCCAGATACACTTTTCACATTACACCTCCTTCCACCTCTGCAAACATATACACACATATCACTAAGCCTCATTCCTGTGTTTTCCATGATTCCCCTTTGCCTTTGAAGATTTATTTATTTATTTGTTTTTATGATAGACACAGAGGGGGGGGGGGCAGAGACACAGGAAGAGGGAGAAGGAGGCTCCACACCGGGAGCCCAACATGGGACCCGATCCTGGGACCCCAGGATCGTGCCCCAGGCCAAAGGCAGGAGCTAAACTGCTGAGCCACACATGGATCCCTTCCCCTTTGCCTTTGAAGTTGAGGTAGTGAACATCTCTTTTTGTGGATCTATTCTGCATTCTTTTCTTCCTTTGGGTACTGAGTCCTTGTACTTGAGTCCAAATATTTTCTGGTAGGAATCTCAGGCTCACAGTTCTGTTCCCCCACCCCATGAGGTAATTCTGGCTGGTCCCTTGGTGGGCTTATAATCCAAACATGGCCCACCAAGATCCTTCGGGGAAATTTATATGGACTCTGGGAGACAGAAGGTGTCCCTCAAACTAGGACAAGTAAGAACTATGTAAGTGTCGTTTCTTAGGGCCAGTCTCTCCAACAGAAAGAAAGAATATGCCAGAGAATGAAATCAGCATAGAGAATGTAGGGTAAGAGTTAGAGAGAGAGAGAGAGAGAGAGAGACACTCCCCCTTAAATACCTGGCTCTAGTTATGCCTTAGTTCATCTCAGTTTTGTCAGCTGACCTATCCTTTTTCTTGCTTAAACTACTTGATGGGATGAGCACTGGGTGTTATTCTATATGTTGGCAAATTGAACACCAATAAAAAATAAATTTATTTAAAAAAAAAACTACTTGAATCGGGCAGTTTTTTTCTTGCACCTTTAATAGTCCTGACTAAGGATATTATATGTAAATTCTAACTCTTCTCTTTAATCTCTTAAAAATAAATTTGCAAGGCATTGTAGGCATTCATTGTTCATGAATAGGACCACAGGGTAAATCCCCATGGTCTTGCTTCTCAAACTGTGTGAAGAATCTTATTTTAATTTTTTTTTTATTTTAAAGATTTTGTTTATTCATGAGAGACACTGAGAGAGAGGCAGAGACATAGGCAGAGGGAGAAGCAGGCTCTATACAGGGACCCTAATGTGGGACTCGGTCCTGGGACCCCAGGATCATACCATGAGCCACCCAGGCATCCCTTATTTTAAATTTTTAATTCCACCTATTCCATCTATTTTTTTTGTTCCATATATCCAACAAAAGTACCATATCCAGAATATTGAAATGACTCCTACTCTTCAATAAGAAAAAGATTAAAAATCCAATAGGAACCCAATAGAAAAATGGGCAAAACACTTGAACAGCCACTTTTAAGAAATAAGATACACAAAAGGCCAATAAACATAAGCAAAGGAGCTCCACTTTAGTAGTCATCAAGAAAATGCCAAAAAAAAAAAAAAATCACAGAATAGATAGTCCTGTTGGAATACACAAATGAGAAAGAGCAGTTGAGTTTAATCGTAGACCAATATATGGCCCTACCCCACAGCACATATTGCCAGCTCCCACCACATGCAACTTGTCACCCAAGGCAACAATACCTGAATTGGTCAGTTCTCTGTTCACTAAGACAAGCCTTCTGATCACACACTGAGATGCCACTTCATTGTCAGATTGCCATACATGTGTGTAAATATTGAGTCTCAAATTCTGTATCTATCTTGTGTTGAAACTCTACCACGTTATGTTTGACACTGGTCCACAGACCACACTTTGAGTAGCACTGACCTATCACTAATGTTGCCAGGATTTGATGGTCCAGAGTAGGAGGATCTTGGTAAACAGATTTCTTTGCAGAATGAAGACTTAGCCAGGTTTAATTTAGTGAGGTGGGCGGCATATTAACCAAGAGTTTCCCTCCTTTAAGCCAATAAATAAAGAAAAGACCTTTAGTCCAAAATTGCTGAGAAAACTATACGGCCACAGCTGTGCATCCGAGCAAATGTAAGAGAGAGCTGCAGTGTACACGGAAGATGATTTTGTACACTTGTGGAAATGTGAGGTGATGTCCCAAAATAACAGCACTGAGGACAGTTGGCTGGAAAGAGGTCGGCTCCTGTATTGATAGCTCTTCCCATTACTCTAGATCTCTGAAAACATTATTGGTCCCTAGAGAATGGGTTTTTACACTCAGAAGGTATGTCTCCCCTCCTCTGGTGTTGGAAGGTGTTTGTCTTTCTAATTTTCTAATTTCCAACCACCTCTTCTTTTTTTATTTTTAAGATTTATTTATTTGTTTTAGAGGTAGAGTGTGAGCAGGGGTAGGGGCAGAAGGAGACAAACTCAAGTAGGCTCTATGATGAGTGTGAAGTCTGACACAGGGCTCTATCTCACAACCCTGAGATCATGACCTGAGCTGAAACCAAGAGTCACATACTTAACTGACTGAGCCACGTAGGTATCCCCTCCAACTGCCTCTTCTGATCATCCTTCCCCAACCTCTTTCCTTAGCCTAGTGATTCTCAATCCTAGCTTCACAACAGAATCACCTGGGAAGTGTCAATAAACACTAATGCCTGGACCTCACTTCCTGAGATTCTAGTTTATTTGTCTACAAAGAGGCACAGATAATTCATAATTTTTAAAAGGTCTCCCAGGAGAATACAATGAGCAGATTTGAGATCCTATGCCTTAACTGAAGGAGCTCACTTGTCCCTCCATGGGCAGTTGAGTGTAATCAACCCATCTATCATCAGCATTTTCTGAACTCCTAGTGTGTTCAGGGGCTACAGAAGATATATTTACCCTGGGATTCTCCAGAGCCATGTTCACAAAGTATTGTCTCTGGCTCTAAGAATCAGCATCAGCTGGGAGCTTGTTAGCAATGCAGATTCTCAGGCTGTACCCCAGATTGACTGAATCTGAAATCTGGGGAATCAGGGCCAGGAATTTGTGTTTTAATTTCCTAGAGAAAATTGTGTTTCCTCCAGGAGCAGAAAAATTCATAGAGATAGAAAGTAGAATGATGGTTGCTAGGATCAAGGGAAGGAAGAAATGGGAAGTTATTGTTTAAGGGTATAGAATTTCAGCTTTGCAAGATGGAAAATGTTCTGTGGATGGATGGTGGTGATAGTTGCACAACCACGAGAATGTACTTAATGCCACTGAACTGTACACTTGAAAATGGTTAAAATGGCAAATTGCATGTTATGTATATTTTACCACAATTTAAAGGACATATATTTATATGTGAATAAATATGTTATATATAATAAATATATATTATTTATTTACTTATTTATCTATCTTTTATTTACTTAAAGTCTATGAGGTGCTTCTCCTACAAACTGAAGTTTGGGGGAAATGTTTGACATCCTAAGGACTGACCATTCATCATCATCATCATCCTTTATGCCCTCTCTGTGCCAGAAGCTGTGCTAAGCACCAGATGAACATAACCTCTAATCCCTTGGAGTTTTGAATTCAGTGGAGAGGCAGACACTAAGCAAATAATTGCACAGCTCATTATTTAATTACATTTGAAATTATACCACGAGAGTGACATGAGGAAGAGAATGTTGTAGAACCATATAACCTAGCATGAGGGAGGACATTAAAAATATTCCCTAGGGGCCAGAGGGGAAGAGAGTGGAGGGACAGGTGAAATAAAGGGAATTAAGAGTACACTTACCCTGATGAGCACTGAGAACTGTATAGAATTGTTGAATTATTATATTGTGCACCTGAAACTAATATAACATTTTATGCTAATTATATTTGAAATAAAAAATATACTCCCTAAGAAAGCTAAAACCTGAAAAATGGTTAGGAATTACCCAGAAGAAAAGTTGTGGATATAGCATGATAGGCACAGAGAACAGCTTGTGCAAATGTCCTGGGATGGAACAAGCCTAGCATGTGTGAGGAACTGAGAGGACAAATGTGATAAAGCAGAAAGCATGGCGGAGAGCAGTGAGAAATGACCTGGAGCAGGAGGCAGGGCCAGAGCATGCTCTGAACCTTATCCCATGTGCAATGAAAAGTGAATGAATATTTCGCAAACAGGAGACACAGGAGGAGAAGTGCCTCCAGCTAATGCTCTGTACATTTCTCAAGTGGGAGAAGTTTACAAGTTTGTCATAGGGTTCTGGCAACTTAAGCTACCAGTGCCAGGGTAAAGGAATGGGTCAAATAGTTTGGTCATTCTCTGTCCTCGAACCTTTTATATACAAGTTGAGAAGACAGAAATTATTAACATGCTTAATAACAGCCTCGATATACTTGTGATATGTATTAGTTAGAATGGGCTATGGTACCTGTGATTTAAAAGAGGGGGGCGGGCGCCTGGGTGGCTCAGTTGGTTAAGCATCCAACTATTGATTTTGATTCAAGTCATGATCTCAGGGTTGTGAGATGGAGCCCTGCATCAGACTCCATGCTGAGCGTGGAGCCTGCTTAAGATTCCTCTTTCTCTCTCTGCCCCTCCCTCCTCTAAAAATAAATAAATAAACATTTAATTTTAAAACAAAAAACCTCAGTGGCTTAACATAAGTTTATCTCTTGCTAATGCTACATGTCCAAAGGAGGTCAGTAGAGAACTCTGGTCCACACAGTCACTCAGGGACCCAGACTGAGGAGCTCTACCATCTGTATGTCTCTTTGGTCACTGCAGGAAAAGAGACTAGTAGGGAATCAGGTACTAGCTCTAAAATGCTTTGACCCAAAAGTGAAACATTTTTCCTAATGAGAAGTCACTTTGGCCCACAATCCGTTGGCCAGGCTGAGTCACCTGACTAGCCTAACTGTAAGGAAATATAAGGAGTACACTGTAGTTGGTGGACAACAAATGCTTCTATCATATAATAAAACATGCTAAAGACTGAGGATTGTTACAAAGGCAATGCTGAATTACAAATATCCTACTCGTGACCAACCCAGACGAGTGATGAACTGAGCCTGACATGCCCTTGGGAAAATGAGGTATGCCAATGAGGTTCAAGTCTGAGTTTACCTGAGAGCTAGATGCCTCACTAAAGGGTGGGGGTGGAGATGATCCCTCTTGTGTTGAAGGTACACATTCCTTGGACAGACCAAAGGTCCCTCTAGAGCTCCACAAATCATACCACATGAACACTTGGATGGATAAGGCCTTCAAAATCATTTCATCCCACTATCTCATTGTGGTAGAGGCACCAGAAGTCCAAACAGGGGAAGTAACTTACCCAAAGTAATACAAGTAGTTCATGAGCACACTAAGAATCAAGCCCTGTCTCATGGCTCCCAGTCTTCTTAGGTAGGGGTCTTCCTACCCCCAGAAGACAAGACATTTCTAAACTTTAGGGGGGAAAAAATAAGTTGAACCAAACTCAAAAATCCTATCCTAACACACACAAAAGCAAATGACGAACATCAACTTATGGATAGTTGAAAACATGAAATTAAGTGTCAGAAAGAAGTCTAAACATATGCTTGATCTCAATAAACGTGAACGGACAAAATTTTTTTATGGAGAGTCCAAGAATTTCAGATTTTTGAAATCCAGCTTGATGCTGTCTGTGATTCAAACTGGAAACAAATGACACAAAGGTTAAAAATTAAAGGAATGATAAAAATGGAACAGGTGTGGTCATATTGATATGAGACAAAATAAGAATTTAAAGTTGAAAGAATTAAATAAGATCATCTGACTGGGGGGCGGGGAGGCCTGGCTGTTTTCTTCCCTGAAACAGTCACGTGGTCCTAAAAAGTCAAAAAAGATTATCTAAGGAACATCAACATGGCAGAGGTATAATGGAAATATCTATGATGTATGTGTGTATGTTGGGGGGTATGTGTGTGTAAATGTACATATATGACTGTGTGATCAAAATGCTTCTGGACTCTGCAAATCCATCCCACTTCCTTGGAAACGCCTAGCATAGTACTATGCTGGGCTGGGCCTTAGCCATCTGCCCCCCTAGAGCTGACCATCTAAGCTGGGCAACATGGCACAGGTCCCTATACAGAAGAGCACCCAACCCAACAAGCTAGGAATTCTGCAGGCCAGGAAGCAGCACATGAGAATTTGGTACATGAACCAGTCTTCGGGTCGCGGAAGTCCTCGTAAACAGGGAGTGTTGACTCCACTCTGTCTGGGAGAGTGGCTCACGGGATTAATATTTGCTCCCAATACCCCAGTCACGGCTGCCAAGTCCTCTCCGAAAACCCCCGAGCTGGTGGTTACCCTCCAGAGAACAAGCGGCTCCCTGGACACCTGGCTGGGTGCTGGGGACCTCTGCTGCTGAGGGGTTTTCACAGACCCTGTCGTGCGGGGCATTTCCAAAGCAAATATCCCCAGGCCCACCAGGCACCCATTTGGGGCAAGTCCTACACCAGTTTGTTAAGAGCCTCACTGAAGGGAAGAAAAGAAACAGCCTCCTCAAGACACCCAACTGGTCCTGCTCTTGCCCACAGTTTTATCACCGAGCAGGGTGGTAGAGTCGGGCCATCTGTAACAAGGGGGGCCGCGCTCTCTGCTGCCACCCGTCACAGCCCCAGGCTACAGCCTTAACGGGGGCCGTGCTAGATCCTGGGTGTTTATGGCTTGCCATAACTGGTTCTTTATATCTAGAAGCATCAGGGAGCCTCAGAGCTGGCTGCTCAGGCAGCTCTGAGGGTGGGAGGCTCTGGGGGTGGGAGAAGAGGAGCTGGAGGTGGAAGTCCATTCCCACAGTGGATGGGTCCGATCGGAGCTGCTGCCACCACGGCTGGTAACTCAACTGGGGCTTCTGTTGCTTGCGACTGGCCCTCCCGGGGCCCGCCACGGGGACTGCGGACAGCACCCCAGCTTGGGCAGCCTGCGGGCTGGGCCTGCATTCATTGATCTGCCAGCCAGAGAGCCGCCGTGGAAAGAGGAAACTGTGCCACCCTCGCCCAGGGACAAAGGGGGAAGAAGGCCCCGACTTGGAGGACTTGATGTCCAAGAGGGAGCGGCCTCTTTGGGGCAGCAGCAGGCCCTTCCCCAGGTGGCTCTTGGGGTCCCCGCAGCCGGGCTGGGCAGGAGCCCCAGGATGGGGAGCTGGCTGGGGCTGCTCCGGGCTGAGGCTTTGGGCCTGAAACAATCAGGGCCTGTTTTCTGACAGAGATGACAAATGGAGGAAGTGAAAGGGGAGGCGGTGAGCCTAAAGAAAAGCCTGGACAAGGGGAAATACCAAATGCAAATTGCTGTAATGAATTGTGAAGGCAGGTTCTTGAAGGCAGGGGCAAAACGGGAGTGTCCCCGAGCTCAGGCTGGGACCTGCCTTTCCATGCGTGCAGCGTTAGCAAGGGACCATCGGCCTTGGCAAGTGACCGTCGTCGTCGTCGTCGTCGTTGTCATCATCATGGCTCCGGGGGTGGAAAGATGGCTCAGCATCTGGGGAACCTGCCCCTGGAGCTGGCGGAGGCCGGGAGCCAGGGCTGGGTCCTCTCAGCGTGCTCAGAAAGCCATGGGCTGTGCTCATCCTGGCTGATGTCTGGATCCCAAATACCAAGTATAATAGGGAAAGAGGGGGATAGGTTGCTATTTATAATACCAAAGAGATTCTTAATGAAAAGAAGGCCCCTTGTTCTGCTGAGTGCCGGGATCAGCTGGAGCACTTCTCCGGAGAGGAGTGGGGGGGTAGGGGGAAGCTCAGCTGCTCTGTGCAACAAAGGGAAAGAATCTGGAGCCCCCAGCAGCAAACATAGGGGAAGGGTTGGGCGCTGAAATGGAAGGGGCCCGAGGGCAGACCCAAGCTCAGGTCTTCCTGGGGCACCACCCCCCACCTCTGTGAAGTCAGCCAAGCCCCCCGGGAGGCCCGCCTGGTGAGAATAGGTTCTGGGGAAACCAGTAAACATCTGTAGGCAGATGTGAGGCAAACAGGCCATGTGTATGCACACGCTGGAGGCACATGAGCCCCGAGAGCAGACCTCATCTAACTGTTTTGCAGGGGGTTGCAAGTCCGCGTCTCCAAAAGGCAGGGAAACCTCACTGACCGCTGTGTCACATGAGGGTCACTCGACAGTGACAGCCCCCACTCCTTGGCCAGATGCCTCTTCTCAGTTGCCTGTCCACCCACCTGAACACCCAAGTGTTCTTCGTGTCCTACCCTCCCCCCCAGTTATAACTTACTAAACACGGTGAAATCCACTGTTCTTAGTGTACAGTTGCACAAGTTCTGATAAATGCTTACTGATGCGTAGTCTTTATCATAATCAAAGTATAGAACATTTCCACCATTCCAGAATGTTCCCTCGTGTGCCTCTGAAAATCAAACCTTTCCCTCACTCCTAACCCCTGATCTGTTTTATGTCCCTACAGTTCTTGCCTTTTCCAGAATGTCGTATAAATGAAATCATACGGTATCTAGCCTTGGAGTCTGGCTTCTCTCACTCAGCCTAATGCACTTGAGACTCATCCAGGTTGTTGTGCATATCAGTTGTTTGTGTCCTTTGATTGGTGAGTACTAGTCCTCTTGATGGGTGTATCACGGTTTGTCAGGTTATTCCCTAGATGAGGAACATTTGGGTTCCTTCTTCACATGTCCTTTTGATCTCATCTTTTGTGGGACATTTTACTGGTGGGAATTATAAAAAGAAGAAAAAAAACCCCACGATTATCCTGCCAGACTTGAGTAATTCTTCTCCTTCTCAAGGGATCTCAGCTTTTTTAGGTCTATTTCCTCATTTTAATATCTGCCTCCCAAGCTTGATGTCAATGACTAGTTTTATAACTTACAAAAAGACTTTGTTTTGGTTTGTTTGGTTTGGTTTTACAGCAGCTTTCCTGAGATAGAATTCCCATACCATCTAATTCAACCATGCCAAGTGAACAACTCCATGGCTTTTAGGATATTGACCGAGCTGTGCATCTGCCACCTGAGTCGATTTTAGAAGGTTTTCATCACTGTGATTTGTAAAAGTGCACACCCTTTATCGGTCACCTCTAGCCCTGATCAACATTCGGCCTCTGAGGACCTGTCCACTTTGGACGTTTCATAAAAACGCGATCCTTCAATAGGTGGTCTTTTTCGTGTCTGGCTTCTTTCACTCAGCATAAGGTTTGCAAGGTTCATCCATGCTACAGCTCAGAGCATGACTTCATTCCTTTTTTTTACTGAATAATAGTCCATTGTGTAGATATACCGCCAGTTTATTCGTTCATCGGTTGATGGACATTTGGGTTGTTTCCATTTGGGGGGCTATTATGAATAATGCTGCTATGAACGTGAACCTATGAGGTTTGTGCAAGCATATGTTTTCAGTATATATCTAAGAGTGAAACTGCTGGATTATAAGGTAACTTAGTGTTTAGCCATTTGAGGAACTGCCAAACTTTTTTTCCAAAGCAGCTGCAGCATTTCATATTCTAAAAGGCACTTTGAAAGTGTCAAACACAAATAGATTACAATTTAATATTATTCATTGAAATGGCAAGAACGATATTTGGTCGTGGTAACAATTTAGACAATACTAAAGTGTCTACAGTAACACTGCTCCCCCCCCCAAGTCCCACTCACCCCCACAGAGAAGCCCTGTAACCACTTGGTATGAGTCATGCAGGCTTTTTGCTTTGCTTAACACATATACAAAACTTACTTTCTTTTGTTACAATGAAAATGCATTTTTACTATACACATGACTCTGACTTCCTTTTTAAAAATGATGGTAAAATATACATAACATAAAATATACCATTTTAGCCATTTTTAAGTGTATAGCTCAGTGGCATTCAGTACATTCACAATGTTGTGCTACCAGCACCATCATCCATCCACAGAACTTTTTTTTCATCTTGCAAAACAAACTCTGTACCCATTAAGCAACAACTCCCCCTCCCCTTTCCCCCAGCCCCTGGCAACCATCACTGTTCTATCTGTTTCTATGAAACTGATCGCTCTCAGCACCATACATGAGTGGAATCATACAGTATTTGCCCTTTGTGACTGGCTTATATCACTTAGCATAATATCTTCAAGATTCATCCACATTGTACCATGTGCCCAAATTTCCTTCCTTTTTACCATGTTGTGATTATCTGTTCACCCCTGGGTAGACACCTGGGTTGCAGCCCCCTCTGAGCTATTGTGAAGAACAATGCCACTAGGAACGCGGTTGTACAAATGTCTCCTCACATCCCTGCTTTCAATTATTTTGATTATATAAACTCTAAGGCTTTTTTTTAAAGTAGACTTTTTATTGAATTATGTCACTTAAAAAAATCTTCACAATGTCCTAATGTAGGTCTCCTAGGTCGCTGAGTCATCTTCATGCTTTAAATTGCTCAGTTTTCATCCTCAGTCTGGGTATCTCATAGTCGATTTTACCATTTCCCCTCATGATATATTGAATAGGTATTACTCCTGGCTGTTTCCCATGACTGGGCACCAGGCATCGTGCACAGCTCTCCATGGGCACTGGGTGATGGGATCCTCCCCACAATGCTGTGAATTGGATATACTCATTAGGTCCATCTTAGAGACGAAGAAACTGAGGATAGAGAACATAAGTAATCTGCCCAAGGCTGTTCTGCTGATAAGGGTTAAAGTTAGGAATCACAGTTTGTCCAAACCCCAAGCTTAACATCAGCATCATAACTAATGACATTCCTGAAGGGTCTTATTGGTCAGCCAAGGAGTGGCCTGGAGGGAGCAGGGAGGGGACTTGAATGTACGTGGACATGTGCATTCCAGGAGCCATGAAACAGACTCTCCAAAGAAAGCAGATCTGCCTTTAGACACCGAGCGTCCTCTCTCAGAGGTCAGGTTTCATGGAGCCTCGGAAAACCCGAGTAGCTCCCCACTTCCTAATGAGGGCCGTTGGGTCATGTTGTCTTCTGCTTCCTTTCCTCTTCCTCTTTGACCTCTCACTTGCTCGATCCCACCTTCGCCCCTAACCCTACTCCCACACTGTCGTCTTCCAGACTAGCCAGGTGCAGGTGACAGAAACCCAGCTCAAATGAGCTCACACAAACAAAAAGAGTTTTTTGACTCATTTAACTAGGAACATAAGGGTGCATCTGGCCTCAATCGTGACTGGATCCAGGGGATCAAGTGAAGTCATCAGGCTCTTTCTCTACCTCCCAACTCTGCTTCTCTCTGGATGATAACCTAGTTCTTTCCTGTGGCGGACAGGCTTTCTCCATGACATAGAAAATGCTAGCCACCAGAAACTCCAAAACTACAGCTTCAAAGCTGAGCTATCGGACCAGAGGGAGGGCCCGTTTCCTGCTCCCAGCATCCATATGTTTGTCTCAGGGAAGGATCCAATTGGCCCTGCTTGAGCCATATGCTAACTACGTAACCAATCATGGCCAGGAAGAGGCAGTATTAGAACTGATGCAGACTTCAGGGCACGGAAGACAGTTTGTGACACCAAAAGAGAGAAGAGGAGAAAGCTTATGTGCTAAGCAGAAAAAAACCACTCTCACACTTTGCCTGCGGTGGCCAAACAGCTCTTCCAACCAGCAATAAACTCCCCACATGCAGCTCCTGCTGTTACTGCCAGCCATCACCCTACCCCTCCACGGCCAGAGCAGATCCTGAGCACTCTGTTTCTAGAATGCAAACCTCACGTCAATGAAGGTATCCAACCCACCCAGCCCCGTTTCCCCCATGCTGGAGGAGACACTGCTCTATCCAAACATTTTCATCATCCTCAGCTCCTTCCAACTCACTCCCCAGGCTTAGCTCATCTTTCAGCAAGCCTTGTTTCTTCCCTGCTCTAAGGTACAAGAACATGAGGTGCCCAGATGGACTGGCTGTTTACATTGCACGGAGCATGAGGCTGTGCGTGTGTGGCTCCCTGCTCATCCCTGGACGCTTTCTCGCTGCAGGCCTAGGTTCTGATGATTGCTCTGGACACTTTCTCGCTGCAGGCCTAGGCTCTGATGATTGCTACAAGCCAAATGGTCATGCTCAAGCCCGGTCATTACGCTGCCTCTTCTCCTTGACTCAATGCAGATCCGACTACATGAAATATTTGGTTTCTTCATCATAAGGAGGCCTAATGTTTTTTCACCACTTGATTGACTGTTAAATGAAAGCCAGGCCCTCTTGTTTGGTGTGTGTGTTGGGGAGGGGGGAGTTGTTTGTTTGGTTTCTTCGAGCATGTCATGATTAATTCATCCCTGGCCTGACTCATGGATAAACTACAATACTTGGCACTTTCATCCTCCTCTCCTTTGTCTCCTCTTCCCTACCTACATCCCACCTTGGTGAAAAGGTTGTCTTCCCCCTGATGTCATCAGATACTCTTGCTGATAGTGAACTTGGACCAATATTGCAAAGTACTAGAGACTAGGGTTTTCAGAAACAGTAACACTGGATGTTTCAAACAGTGGGACGCTCCTGATCCATCGACCCATGTTAAATTGAGAAATCAATCACAAAATACAAGCCAAATAAACAGGACCACAATACTTTCAATGCCAAACGAGTTACCTATAAGCAAAGGGCACGTTAGTGGAATAAGCGACTGGCGTTGCCACTACTCTCGGTTGGTGAGGGCGGCTCTCCTGTTCTAAAAGCACTTTCCCTTTTACCAGCTCATTTCATTCTCCATCACCATATAAAAAGGAAGCAGGAGAGGGATTGCTCTTATTTCCATTCAGCAAGTGGAGAAATAGCAGATTGATTCCCTGGGGTGGGCTTCCACAGGGAGCTTTCTGGAATGAAATCCCTAGCATGCTTCCTGAGAACTCTAGAGTCAAGAAATGGAAGATCAGGTGTGAGGCTGGTATCAGAGAAAACGAGAGCTGCTGGCTTGCCAGCTCCTCTTCCCTCCTTTGCACATATTCCTAGTGCACCACACAGGAGCCACTGATGCAAGGCAAAATTCCTCAAAAATCCTAACCTTGAAGCCAGCTTAGCAGAGAATAGAACCCCATTTTTTTGGCTGAATAAGCTGAAGCAGGAAGGGTCACTCAATGGCTGATATAAATCATACAAAGAGCTGGGCAGGATAGAAATAGAAACTAAGTTTTGCCCAAACCGCTTGTCATTCTTCTTCATAGCTAGACTATAGGATTATCTTCCTTTTGCCTGGTTGACAAGAATGTAACTCCTATGAGAAGAAACGAGAATTGTACATTCCCTCGACCTGGTCCCACTGTCTCTCTGGAAAGCTAAGAATATAAATATACGGATTATTATTCCTATGCTAGGATTATGGGCTTGAGTTGAGAAATTCACAGAATCTATTTGTTCTGCTCTGAGCTTTGTATTTTTACTTCCCTCAAGTCAACAGGGAAATTAATATGGTTCTCTCACCGAATCCTTACGGTTGTGGCTTATTCTGGATGGACACCCTGAGGATAAGACAGGAAGAGATATGGCAAAAGGACAAGGATCCTTTAGAACAATGCAGAAGACAGGGGCTATCTGTCTAGATACTGAAAAAATAAAAAAAAAAAAAAAAAAAGAGGGGATCCCTGAGTGGCTCAGTGGTTTGGCGCCTGCCTTTGGCCCAGGGCATGATCCTGGCGTCCCGGGATCAAGTCCCATGTCACGCTCCCTGCATGGAGCCTGCTTCTCCCTCCCTCTGCCTGTGTCTCTGCCTCTCTCTCTCTCTCTCTCTCTCTCTCATGAACAAATAAATAAAATCTTAAAAAAAAGATATGTCACTGACAATTACCACCCATTCGTCCAATCACTAGTGCAATAGCCATCCATCAGTATTCTCAGCTGGCTAGAGGTTCTTGTGAAGATTAAAATGAGACCATTCATGTGTAGGAGGCACCCAGCACGAAGCCCATAGCATGATGGGCCTGCAGTCCATGCTGGGTCCGTTTGTTCCCAGGGCTCTAGCTCTGAGCCATCTAGAAGCAAAAATATAAGTGGTATCTGTACGGGGGTCTGCAGTAGGCAGGATGGAAGACAGACGTGGTCATGAGGGTCAAGCTGGAGTGGGCAGGGCCTTCCTCCACGCCTCCAGAAAAGACTGCTGTGCCCCACATGGTCCTGGGCTCTGTGGACACACCACTTCACACAGTCTCGCCAAGTCCCCGCTGTGTGGCTGAGGTGACTTGCTTTGGTGAGATTAAATATCCTCAGAGGAGCTCACAGTAGGCAAGGGGCAGAACCAGGACTCCAACCCAGGTCTGTGTGAACCGAAAGACTACTGCTGAACTCACCAGCTAAAGAGACATCGAGGAGAGCCCTGGCTAAGAGAACAGGCAGAAGATGGTTGGGGCAGAAAGAAAGAGCTGGAAGTCAGACAAGCCTATTGGGGACACAGCCCACATGCAAACCTTAAGGTTGGGGTCACTGCACTGGGCTAAGATGCTGCCTTCTGGCCATTTCCTGACCCCACTGAGAGAGAGGCATCCACCAGCCCACCGTGGCCAGGTGTCCCAAAGACTCAGGCCCGGGACATCAGCCCCAATTTCTAAATCATAAGGATGGCCACCGTGTGCTTTTGTTCAAAACGTACCTTGTATGAGTGCACTCAGACAAGAGAGGAGGTGCTTCACCTCAACCTGTGAGCCCAGAGGCTTCTGTTTGTGCAGGGGGTGACCTTCCCCATTCACGTGAAGATGCCGTAGCAGAGAGCTATGGCCCTACTTTAAGAAACCCCTTTTCTGGATTTCTACACTTATTTACTCCATGAATTCTTGCTACATACCAGGCCATTCAAAGATGAGGGAGACACAGCTTCTGCTCGCTGTTAAGGAGCTGAAGGTCTGGCGGGGGGAAGGGGAGGGGGGCAGTCACAAGCACAGACTATGGGAAAGCACAGTTCAGGGGCACAAGGAGCCCAGGCAAGGGACCCCGGGCCTGCACTCTGGAGTCTCTCCTGGCTAATCAGCTCTCTAGGCTCTCCTGCTCCTTGTCCCCTCATTGGCAAATCAGAACTCAGCGAGGCAGACCCCCACTCCCATCCCACCAGCTGCTCCCGCACATCTGATCCAGGCTGACTCTGACCTGGGCTGGTCACCCTTCACCCCCAGGTGTAGTCAAAAGGTCCTTTGTCTCCGGGGACTCTGGGAAATTCCTTCCTTCCTCCCAGCTTGGGGACTTGCCACTCTTAATAGGTTCAATATTTGATTGTCAACAGATGGAAGGTCAATTCGCAAAAAACAAGGGCTTTGGGTCTGAATTGTTTCTTTAAGTCTCTCCAACTCTCCACAGGATCTCAGGCCAAGATGTTAGGCTGAACCTAAAATCAATCAGGCCCCAGGCTACAGAAAAAGTGGCTCAAAATACAAAACGTGCTCTCTTAACACATGGTGCGATGCTTTCTTCTCCAGAGCACGGATGCTCTTAGTCTCTGAGCAGTTTAGAGAACAACACAGACACCAGTCTGAGATGGCCAGAGCCTTTTAAGGATGCTTAAAAATGACAACAGTGATAATAAAAGGGCATCTCACTTAACATTTTCAGGCAACCACTTATCGATATCCTGTTTTCCAGAAATCTCCCTCATTTATGAAATGTTGTCGTGGCCACATTGGCCTCACCCTCCCCTGGCTTGCAGTCTCTTACGGAAGCCAGGGACTTCCAGTAGAAGTCTTCCAGAGAAAGTCTTCCAGAGAAAGAGAGAGAGATCCAGGGGCCTGTATGAAGCATGTTGTGGTGTGGCCTTTCCAGAAAGCCACCAAAGAAAGACACTGGATCCACCTCCTTCCTGTCAAACAACAGCTGACCAAGGTTTGGCAGGACCATGACATGTCCATATTCCCACCACCAGAGGCCACGAGTGGATTCGAGCCTGGAATCGAGACTCTAATTCACTCAGTAAGAAGGACTATTTCTCACAAAGAGGAGTACCTGGTACTTACCTAACCTCAACTCCCAGAAACCTCAGTTGTGAAAAACCACCGATGGGAGCCATTCTTCTTGTGTGCTGGAAAGGAGACATCACTTTGACTAAAAAGGAAGCAGACATTGAACATCCTAACAGCTTAGATCCTAAGAGCCACACATCTTTCTCCCGGGAAAGACCCTGAGACTCCAAGCAAAGCTGCCTGTCCTCCCCATGTCTGATTCCCTGTATGAGTCTGCTTCTGACACGAGGGCAGAGTGGCCAAAGGCAAACAGCAGACAGAAATGCCCACCTTAGGGAAGCAGGTGGCATTCCGCAAATCATGGGCAAGTCCCCGTGAGAGTTCTTACTCTATTAAATCTTTTATGAGCACTGAACAACTGACTTGCTTCATGAAGTAGGAATATTAATAATGCCTCCTGTTTATTGAGCACCTACTATACATCTAACCTGGAAAAGCAGAGTGCTCAGGGAGAGATTCGGGGAGGAGGCTTTGGAAGAGAGTAGGACACGGAGTGGGAATGGTGCTCCTGGCAAGGGAGGGCGAGGGCTAAGCCCCAGCGGGAGGAATGCATCCTGAGCAGGACTCCGACAGGACCTTTCTGGGGAAGGTGGATCGGTTGCAGGTCAAGCTTTCACCTGGCACATCTGCACCCCCGTCCGAGGAACGGCCAAGTTTTAGCAGTGGCCTCCTTGCAACGGGTCTCTTTACGGCACTGTGGAGCCCAGCGCTGAGCGAGGCAGAAAGGTTTTGACAGTCTCATTTTATTTTGTTCTAAACAAGAGATAATATGAAATAGGCACCTGGGAGTGGTTTGAATTAACAGCCCAAACCAAATGAACAGCTGCATCCCAGAGAGGCGGGGGGGAATGTTTCCTGCTTTTGGTCATATTTCCTTTCAGCAACATTACATTAACACTTATGAAATACAGCCGAAAAGTCAGGCAGTATTTAAGAGGAAGGGAAACGTAGTTCCATACTCTGTGCAAAATGTACGGCCAATTAATTGGCCGTGTAAGCCTGGGTTTTCAACTCATCTGCAGAAGTCTCGAGGTTAATGAAACCATTACGTATGCACGGATGTTGTGGAGGGGGAAACAGGGAAGGAATAATTGACAATGCCCTCCATCTAGCTTTGTGGTGTGGGCTATTCTTATCTGACAGTGCTTATCAAAGTCAGGTACGTGGGTGGAATGGGTCTGAGTGTGCGTGCATGGGTATGCGTGTGTGTGTGTGTGTGTGTGTGTGTACGTGTAACCATGTTAATGAGAACAATTATATTTCTCCATCTGGAATCCATTAGCCGTGATTATGATGATGGACTCTCCTACCCTTATTACTATCAGGATTAGCTAACCCCATTATTACCCAGGCCACCTTTCTCAATCTGCTGCACGGAGCAGAGGAGACGGTTTCCTGTCATCTAAGCCGGCTCCCTCTCTCCCACTCCGGAGCCGTTGTAAACTCCCTCACCCCATCTCAATTACAAGAGCCCTAATAGGCCCTCCTGTCCCAAGTGACAGGCCTCTGCAGGTGTGCAGGAGGCGGGGGCAGGACGGCCAGCTGATCCGTGCGGCCAGGAGTCTTAGGCTCGCTCCACCATGCTCATGGCACCAGGCCTGAGTCTTGCAGGTGCGCAGCAATTATCTTGGCCCAGTTACCTCATCGTTGCTTAGGGTGGATGGGAAAAACAAATAAGGCGCACTAAAAAGGCTGTTATTGCAAAATAGGAAAAGCCTGAGAGACAGGCAGGACCCCCAAATGGAATGCTTGATTCCTTCATCCTCAAGATGTCCTGTCCACACTTCAATCAAGCCAGTGGCTTCAAGAACTGGCCCCCCAAGACCGGAGGCAAGGAGAGGAGACAGGGGTGCCTTCGGGATGAAAGCGCTGATCAAGTTGGTAAGATCCATGGACTTTGGCCTCCCCTCCTCCCTAGCAGCCGTGCTTTTCCCCTCCCCAAAGGACTTCAATTCCTGGCCACCCCACCCCACCCCCACCAACAGGTGGCAACAGCAAGCAGGGACTTTATTTTTAAAATCTGCTAGAATTTGAGATTTCCCAAGAAATCTTCATCAAAGAAGTCACCACAAGTGAAGGCAGAGCATTGGTCGGGTTATCTCACCCTTATCTCA
Organism: Vulpes lagopus; assembly: GCF_018345385.1. Classification (NCBI taxonomy): domain Eukaryota; kingdom Metazoa; phylum Chordata; class Mammalia; order Carnivora; family Canidae; genus Vulpes; species Vulpes lagopus. Next base: position 17,009,543 of record NC_054825.1, read on the forward strand.
TGTTCAGTAGAGTCTGTTTATTTGGAATGAGGTGTGCGCCATATTGTCAGGACTCGGGTCCTCTGTGGCAAAGCATCCCCTTGGGGGTGCCTGAGCTAGCAGTATCCTCAGCCTTCAAGGCAGCCGGAGCCCCCAGGGTGGTGCCTCCAGCTCAGGGAAGCCTCCCCCATTTACTCCAGAAGGACAGTTGGTAGTAGTATTTTCATGTAAGCATCAACACATGAAAAGAGTTGGGAAGCATTGCTCTAAAGATCTCATTTCCTCTTGCTCTGCATCTTCCCCCAAACCTCCTTATCCTCCTTGAACAACCAAAGCTATAAGGATCCTTCCATTGGCCAACAATGTCCTCTGTTGGACACTGGGGATTATGAGGCCCCAAGGGTTCCATGATTTACCTGAGGTCATACAGGTAGATGGTGCCATGGTGCCAGAGCTAGGACTGGAACCCAGGCCTCCTAGCTCCCAATTGAGGTCAGCTCTGACTGCTCTCTGGCTTGGAGCAGACATTTTCCTTGCCTCCTGTACTCTGGAACTTTCTTCCAACCCCTTGTCTGTCTTGCTGCTTTCTGCCCTGCTGACCAGGTGCTGATTTGAACTCCCAGGCTACTGATCTCAACAACCAGAGCCTCAGGAATACATCCAATAAGAACTCACAACTTTCATGTCTCCTGACTCAGAGGGGAAGGTGGCGGAACCTTTGCTCTAAACTGCTGCTCCTGGCTTCAGTCAGAGAGGAACAACAAGGTATTCTCAAGAAGGCCGCCACAGGACAGCCCTGTGTGTCCCACACGGACATAGACCACTAGCAGCTGCAGCAGGCTTTGGCTCACGTCCACTCCTGGAAAGCTTATTCTGAGTTTTCATCCTTTTCACAGCGCACTGGTGCTGGGGTCACCATGGCACCCAAGAGTCATCAGTTCAGAGAGGGCTTCAGTGCAGGTGCCTGCGGGGACTGTGGGATGCCACAAATATCCTTTCTCCAAGCAATTCCAAAGTCTGGAAATAGAGGAACTTCTGTGAAGATGAGCAAACTCTACAACCCTTGTCAGACCCTACTTGACCCCACTCAAAACCCCGTCTGAGCATCTGTCCCCATCTGTTTAGAGATGTGAGGGTTATTTTCGGCACTGTCTGAATGAATGTTCATCCTTCTGTAAGTAAAGGGCTTCCCACCCCAGTTATGGATGGCTTAACCTGACCGGTCTCCAGGGGGTACCAGGAGATGATGGATGTGTTCTAATTCTTCATCATGGCAGGGGCAGGATGATTCTTACTCTAAATGCTTATCCTCCAGGTCAATAAAATGAATAATTCCCACATAAGATGTCCTGCCTACACCTCAGAAAATTGACACAACATATCATTTTATCCAAACTATAGCTCACAACCATTTGGAGATTGGGTAGAAAATGATAAGGTAGCAATGTGAGTTGTCGAAAGAAGTTCAAGATTTATTGAAATAAAACCAATAGCAATATATAGTGGTGACAGGAAGCTGAGAAGTGGAACAACTTTTCTGAATGGCAGTTTGACAAACATACACTAAATCTCTTCAAAAGGCATCACTTGACTCAGTAATTCTAAGGAATTTACCCCTAAGGAACTAATCAGAAATGTGTACAAAGATATATGTGTGTAAATTTTCATCACAGGAATTCTGTGTAGTAGGGAAAAATAAAAATAGCTTAAGTGCCTAATAATGAGGATTCATGGGGTGGGGGGATGAAAAAATAATGATATATTGCAATATAGCCATCAAAATAGGGAATTAAAATTTTGCATTAAAATAAGAAACTTTGGGGGCACTCGGGTGGCTCAGTCAGTTAAGTGTCTGCCTTTAGCTCAGGTCATGATCTCGGGGTCCTGGGATCAAGCCCTGCGGCAGGCTCCCTGCTCAGTGGGGAGTCTGCTTTTTCCTCTCCCTCTGCCCCAACCCCTGGCTCATGCACACACATATTCTCTCTCTCTCAAATAAATAAAGTCTTTCAAAATTAATTAATTAATTAATTGATTGATTTTTAAAATGAGGAAGTCCTTCCTAGTATAATTGCAGATAAAACAAAGTCAGGCTACAAAACAATTTATCCAATATTATTTCAGTTTTATAAAAATCTTTGTATGTGACTATACATGAGTGAGTGTATGTGTGTGTGTGTGTGTGTGTGTGTGTGTGTTGATTAGAACAAATATTTGAAGGCTACACCCAAAGTTTTCCATAAGGAGTGTATATTGCTTTTAAAATCAGAAATGCAAATGTTAAGGAAATGAAATTGATTCCTGTAGCTAAGAAATAGGATAGTGGAGTAAACCATATCTTTTCTTACTACTGATCAAACCACCTCAGCCCTACTCTCAGCTCTCAAATAGAAATTTTCTCAGATATCAGATCTTGTCCAATCAATACCCTGAATCAGCTAAACTCATCTAAGGCATAAACTTAGTTTTATTACATATACATTGCATTGTGTAATTTTATAGGTAAAATTAAATATTCCCTTTCACTTGTGAGAAAATACATGCCTTTGCATGTCTAATGTTTAAGACAAATATTTTCCTAAACTTAAGGGTCTGGGACTTTCCCTGCCCATATCACTGCCCTCACTTCCTTTCCGTAGAGCATCATGCCAAGAGGTCCACCAAGGCAGAGCTTTCCTGTGAATGGCCTCATATTAAACTTATAAATTACTTGACTTTCCAAAGCCAGAGAGATCCTGGGGATTGTAGCCCCAATATTAAGAAGGAAGACAGGAAGACAGACCACAAAAGATAAGCCAAATGGTAACTTTGCTTAAGAAGTCCCCTTGTGGAATGTGAACTGGTGCAGCCACTCTGGAAAACTGTGTGGAGGTTCCTCAAAGACTTAAAAATAGACCTGCCCTACAACCCAGCAATTGCACTGCTGGGGATTTACCCCAAAGATACTGATGCAGTGAAACAGCAGGACACCTGCACCCCAATGTTTATAAGCAGCAATGTCCACAATAGCCAAACTGTGGAAGGAGCCTCGGTGTCCATCGAAAGATGAATGGATATAAAAAAAAAAAAAAAAAAAAAAAAGAAAGATGAATGGATAAAGAAGATGTGGTCTATGGTCTATGTATACAATGGAATATTACTCAGCCATTAGAAACGACGAATACCCACCATTTGCTTTGACATGGATGGAACTGGAGGGTATTATGCCGAGTGAAGTAAGTCAGTCGGAGAAGGACAAACATTATATGGACTCATTCATTTGAGGAATATAAAAAATAGTGAAAGGGAATAAAGGAGAAAGGAGAGAAAATGAGTGGGAAATATCAGTGAGGGATACCGAACATGAGAGACACCCAGCTCTGGAAAATGAACAAGGAGTAGTGGAAAGGGAGGTGGGTGGGGCATTGGGGTGACTGGGTGACGGGCACTGAGGGGGGCACTTGACGGGTTGAGCACTGGGTGTTATGCTATATATGGGCAAATCGAACTACAATAAAAAAAATATACAAAAAATTTTTAAAAATAAATCTAAAAAAAAAAAAAAAGAAGTCCCCTTGTGTAAGTCTGAGAAACCATAAAACAAACTTAGAGAGGACTTACTCTCACTGGTAGGAATCAGCCATCATAATTGAAAGGACTCAGAAAGATTTGTAGTGGCATAAATGGTGGTTTTTGCCACAATGCAGGTCCTGGGAACCATTCATTACCACTTAGCTATGCTTTATCTTTCACATCCACCAGCATATGCCCCTCTCTGTCTCTCTGCCTGCTGTTGCCTCTGGCTATCCAGGGAGCAGCATCTAGAATTTAGGTTCTGCAGGTACATCCAGGTGACCAGGTTCACTCCTTTCTCCTACCAAGGTCCTAAAACTGCTATTCCTTCAAGAATGGCTGATTAGAGGCATTGATAGGAAAGCAATCTGATTGAGTTATTCACATTAAGATATAAACTGACCATAGTCGTAGGTCTCCTTATGGGTATCTAATTCACGTGTTTGGGAACTATAGTCTTTGAACCATCTGCACTAGGGTCACCCAGGTGCTTCTTAAAATGATGGGTTTCTGGGTGCCACTCCTTTCAGAATGAGAATCACTCCTGGTAGACTCCATGGATCTGCATTTTAAACAAGCCCCTTTGATTCTTATGCACCCTACAGCATGGTAACAGGTGGAATATGGAGAGTTGATGTCTTGGTCTACAAAAGCCTTTACAGAGATGACACGCTTTCCACTCCAGGAGCACCCACACCAAAAAACAAGGGTGAGTAATTCCATTAACACTAAATGCTTCTTATGCAGCAGATGCTGTTATCATCTGCACTTTCACAATGCAGAAACTGAGGATCATAATGATTAGGGGACTTTGCTGAGGTCACACGGCTCTTAAATGTGGGATCGAGCTTTCGAACTCCAGCAGCCTTAAGAAAGACTCCTGAGGACCTACTTCAAATATCAAGTTATAGCCCATCTCAGTCAGAGCTTCTCCAACTTAGCTAAGACAGACAACAGTGCCCAAACTTGAAAGGTTGTGAGGACATCCCTAAAAGGAGAGAGAGAGAAACAAAACAAACTCCCGACTTAAGTGGTGAATTACTTAGAACACTACATTATGTGTCAATTCTCACTGAACATCTTGGACACCAGTTTAGGCTGGTTGATGTATTATAGTTTTGCCTAAGAAGGCTCAGAACTTTGAAACTGTTCCCTTTTGTGCTTTGATTACACATTCGTTCTGACTTGAAAAAGGATTATGTTGTGAGGAGCCCCACGCTCCCTCTCGCAGAGGCCGGTTGTAGCTATTTCCATCTGTAATGATTGTTTAATGACTCTTTAAGAAAGTGCTGCCTGAGGTTCTCTAATCACCGAATTTTTATTAAGCATTCAAGGAAATCACACAGGTGCAGGATTTCCTCAAGGACAGGCAAGCTATGACTTGTGCAGAGGAGGAAAAGCAGTGCCGATGGCAACGTGACCCCTACCCCACCACCAATGCAGGAAACCTGTACGACACAGATGGAACAGCACCTTGGTGCTCCCAAAGGGAGAAAGAGGGATTTAAGAGACAAGATAGACAGGAGCAAGAGATGGGAACCAGAAGCAATAAATACTATAAAAAAGACAGGAGTGAGGTCTAGAAAGATCATGAAAGGAAGAGGGGTCAGAGACTCTCATCTCCCCTTACATTGTAAGCATCCTGGAGACCCAAGACCCTTCACATTAAGGGCTGTGGAAATCTTCAACTCCACTTAGAATGAACTTTGGAGCTGAGTACTTCAACAGTGACTGGTGAGCCAGCCATTGTATGAGCTGCTATGGTGAATGAAGCACAGTTTTTATCTGTGAGAAGCATAGAGTCAGGGTTGGGAGGGTGGGAGTAGATGGGGAGACACAGGTGATACTGCAATAGTACCTACCATTTACTTAACCTCTGATGCACCACGCATGGCTGAGTGGTTTGCAAACATAATTAAAGGACATTTTTCCCATCTCCAGATGAGAAAAACTGAGACAAAGTAGTGAGGCTCCTTACTCCAAATCACATAGCTAATAAGTGACCAAACCAGCATCTGCACTGAAGTCTGGCTCCAAAGCCCATGCCCTTAACCCCTCTCCCAGACAAAGCATTGATCTTGGAATTACTGTGTGCATGTGGAGAGCAAGATGTGTCCAGGACATGACAAGAGCCCAAAGAAAGGATGCTTAGCCCAACTTGGATTCAAATTCTGGCTCTAGCCCTTACTAAATGTGAGACCTTGGGCAAAGAAGTTACTCCTTTTCAGCTTTAGTTTTTCCATCTCTGAAATGGGTCCAATTATATCAAGCCTGTGAGATCATCTTAGAAAGAAAGGTGATAATTACATAACACATCCAACACAGCACCATCTAGCAGGTTACATAGTACATGCTGAGTTAATGTTGCTTTCCGTCCCCTTTCTGGCTGCTTTGCAGCTGGGAAATGGTGGGGGCTAGCAGCCCAAAGCTGAAACAGGCACAAAGTGCACTGCTGGTGGTGGTATAGACAGGGAAGCCTCTGTGCGGAGTGCTCCAACACTACCTAATGAAAACTAAGAAAATGCAAGGAGGTCCTTGAGGGGACAGACATGGGCTATTCATCACAACATTGTCTTTAACAGTGGGGGGTGGGAAGCAATCTAGGTGTCCATCACTTAGAAATGAGTCAGGAGATTAGGGGGGTTGTCTATTTTGGAATACATTATAGGAGTCAGGGGTATTGTTCTATCCATATATGGATAGAACCTAAAAACATAGTTAGGGAGTAAAATGTAAGAGTCAGAAAGAGATCCACAGCCCAGTTCCATTCATATAAACAAAGACTACTTGCAGACTCAAAACAACATTGTGTATTTTGTAATGATGCCCAGGTACCTAATATATGTATCTCAGTGAACTATGACCCCCAAAGATGTCCACATCCAAATCCCTAGAATCTGTGACTATGTCATGTTCTATGTCAAAAGGGAATGAAGGTTGCCAATCAGCTGACCTGGAGCTGAGCAGCTCATGGATTATCCAGGTGGTCCCAAGGTAATCACCGAGGCCCTTGCAAGTGAAAGACGCAGCAGGGGAGTGATTGTATGAGGCATACAGGTGAGACAAGACCGGCCAATCCTGGCTTTGAGGATAGAAGAGGGCTGGGAGCCAAAGAATGCAGGCAGCTTCTAGAAGCTGGAAAAGGCAAGAAAACAGATTCTTCCCTTGAGCCCCCAGAAGGAACACGGCCCTGCCAACAAATGAGTTTAGTCCAGGGAGACCCATTTTGAGCTTCTGACTTCCAGAATGGTAAGATAATAAATTTGTGTTGTTTTAAGCCACCTTATTTGTGCTAATTTGTTACAGCAGTGATAGGAAAGAAAAAGGATGCCAGACACATTAGCATGAGTGCTGGCCGTGGAGGAGGAATGGTGGGAAGACCAGAAAGGAAGGGGCTGCTGCCATGATGTTATGCCCCGTGCAGAGGAAGACTCCAAACTCAACTCTGCCTGAGGTGAAGGACAAAAGGGAGAGAAAGGAGAGAGGGGAAGTGAGGTTTGGGGGTGGGGGGACAGAGGGTGGAAACCCAATGGAGCTGGTTGGGTAGGTGGCACATGTTGCATGGTGAGCCCTGTGCAGCACGTGCCCCACGTGCACTGAGTGAATCAAGGAGTGGGTGAGGACTGACAACCCCAAAGGGGGTGCACAGTAAAGGAGAAATCATATTCAGGGGGATCAGATTAAAATAGCTTCTAGAGTGAGCTGGAACCTAGTCTGGGTTTTCCATGGGTTCAGAGTGGGATACTAAGCTATCTTCCCAACCACACTTAAACAAAAACTACTTCTGAGGGAGCCTGGGTGCCTCAGCTTGTTGAGGGTCTGATTCTTGATTTTGGCTCAGGTTGTGATCTCAGGATCCTGAGATCGAGCCCCACGTGAGGTTTTGCACTCAGTGGGGAGTCTGCTGCTCTCCTTCCCCCTCTCCCTCTGCACACACTCTCTCTCTCTCAAATAAATAAGTCTTAAAAAGAAAAACTACTTCTGAGTTGGGTATAGAAAATTAACTTTAAAAAGCCAGCTTTGCCTTTATGGTGTATTAAACCACCATATCAATACCAAGTTTTCAGAATCTCTTCTAGAAAATGGAAGAATATGGAATATTTCCTAACTCATTTTATGAGGCTAATATTATCCTGATGCTAAAACCAGATAAAGACAGGACAAATAAACTACAAATATCCCCCTTGTGCTTAGACCAAACATCCTCAACCAAGTATTAGCATATCGAATCCAGCAATGTATAAAAAGAATTAGATACTACGACCAAGTGGAATTTATTCCAGGTATGCAAGGCTGGTTCAACATTCAAAAATCAATCCACTGTATCTACAGACTAAAGAAGAAAAAAATCAAGTGATATTAATTGATGCAGAAAAGGTATTTGACAAAATCCAACACCCAATCGTGGTAAAAATTTCTCAGCAAAGCTCCTCAGCTTGATAAACAGCATCTACAACGCACCCCCAACTACCATCATGTTTAGCAGTGGAAGTCTGAATGCTTTCCACCTGAGATCAGGACCAGTCAAGGATGCCTATTCTCACTAGTCTTATTCCAAATAATACAGGTGGAAAAGGTGTGCTTACTGGGCCTCCCTGGGTTTCCCAACAATAGGACCTCCAGCTCACCCCAAGGCAGATGAGACCTCCAGGAGGCAGCACGCACCCCTCCCCATGCGTCCATGGCACCAAGTCAGTCTGAGGTCCCTCCCACTGCCCTCTCTCACGACACGCTTTCATTCTTTTTTTAATAAAAAAAAAAAAATTCCTCTCCACATCGGTTATTTGATGCCAGCCCTCACTGCCTCCTCTCGCTCTTTTGAGTTTCCCAAGTTACCGTCAATCCAGTCCAAGCTAAGAGAGAAGAATCCAGATGGCATGCTGTTTCGTAACACCTGAAATCAGAATAAGAGCTTACCTTTTATAACCCTCCACACACAGCGAAACGCTTTCTTGTTCATTAGCTCAGCAGCTCTGAACCTCTTTTCTCGGCCCTGTGCCTTTCCTTGGCGCCCCGCTGGTGGAATGAATTGCTCCCTCCTCTGAGATCCCATAGCGCTTTGTGCATGCACCTGTTCCACACCGGACACTTTCTATTCCAGCCCTCGATCAGGTCTCTCCGGTCCCCTGCCAGCCCAGAAGGGACCACACGGTGATCGGCTTAGCATCTTCTCCCCAGCACCAACCCTGCGCTCCAAAAACGCAGTTTGGGTGTCGCTCAGTGAAAGAGAAAGGTATTATTGGCACGTGGAAGGGACTTGGTCACTGGTGGCAGGTGGGATGTCGGACAGATGAAGGCGCTAAGGCTTTGGACACACTGAAGGACTCCATCAAGGTTACACAGCTAGACGGTGGCGGAGCGGGGCTTTGACACAGATCTCCTGGCTTTCATTTGGATAAACAGACACTTTTCACCCACTGATGTCCTGCCCTGTGGCTCTGGAGGGACCATCCCCCAGGAAAGCAGCTGATGGTTTAATTCATTCCTGGGCCTGGAAGCGAAAGGGAAAGAAAGAGCCTCGCTCCTGCCGAGCGGAGGCCGCACAGAAACAGAAAAAAAAATAAAAAATAAAAAAATAAAAAAAAACTGCCGGGACTCTCAGAGCCTCTGGAAACAGAATGCAAACCGCAGAGCCCAGCCTATCACAAGTTCAACAAAGTTTTTCCGTGTTGAACTCTGAACTTTGAGAAGTCTGGAATCTTTAGCAATTGCTTATTGCCTGCAGGATAGATGCAGTTAGGCCCGTGCCTTCTGGGCATGCCCTTAGCTGCAATCCTCATTGAAGTTCCTGTGCTGCTGCTTTCAAAACTGCTCAAATTCCTTCACTCAAGTGTTCTTAGCACTTATGTTGATAGGGAATACTTCAAAGGGTACATCTTTACTTTATCAAATCTGATCTAATTTTGCAGATGGAATCAAAGAGGTTCATTTTGAGTCTGGTCGAGTTTGCCAACCGGCCCGGGGAGGAGGCGTCGATGCCTCGTCCTCCGTGTAATTAACCTAAACCGAGAAGCCCCGGGAGATGGAGTGGGGGGACCCCTGGGGGGCAGTGGGGGGACCTTGGGCTGCGCAGACCCCAGGCCCCCAGGAGGACGCGAGAGGGACACGGGGAGGGGAAGGACGGCTCCCCCGCAGCCGGGCGCTCGAAGACAGCGTGGATGCTGTGGGGTGGTTCTCTAAAGAGAGAGACTGGAAGGAGCTTCGGGGTGCCTGGTGATCTTGCGAGGTGCTGCGTGGGGTAGGGGAGCCCCGGACGGGGCAACCAAGGCCCGGAGTATTAACCTTCACCCTCAGCTGCAGGTACAGTTACGCTTCTCTCCTCCCAACCTGGCACTTTCTATAAAATCCAAAACTTGATGTCGGCTGCTAATTTGCCCCTGATACCTGTGTTTGAAGCCGGATCCGGGCATAGATTCAGCTGCCTAGCCAGACGGTAATTTCCAGCCGAGCTATTATAATTGTTACAGTAAAATGTCTGTCTGCATGCAACACCCCGGGCTGGGGGAGGGAGGGGGCAGAGGCATTGATTTGGGCGTTCAGAAAAGTTCTCTGTGGCTCAGAAGAGACAGTTCTGGCCGCTTTTACTTTATTTTGGATAAATACATACATACATATATATATATATTCATTGAAATCGAACACAAAAGCGAAAGGGGCTTCAGTTTTCAATGTCCTAAGCTCTGGGGTCCCCCTTTTTTAAAAAGCTTTTCAGAAACTCCCACACACAACCTGCCCCCACCTCCTTGGCTTTGGACACTGGAGGGAGTCACGCTCATCCAGCAGCCTCTCTCGTGGAGCCTTTGTGTGAGGCCCATGCAAATTGGCCATGAAAAGGCTCCCAGGCCGAGTTCTCTGCCCACAAATTCTGGTAGTCATGTGGGTGGGTGTCACAGTCCCTTTCCCATACCGGGGAAAACCAGGCCAGGCCTGGGAAGGTGGAGGACCCGCCTGAGCCTCCAGGCCTCCCTAGATTGCGGGGCCTCTCACCCCCTCATAGGAGTCCACCCAGCTGTCTCCCCCCAAATGCTTCTCTACCCAGCAGGGACCCTCTGGAAACAGATCTATAAAGACAGAATCCTAAACTGGGCTTTCAGGGCCCTATGACCTGTTCCAGCTCCCTCCCCAGCCTTCTCTCTGGCTGGGGCTAGCTTCATGGGCATGTGATAATGTGTTATCTGCAGCCACATAGGGTCCCACGTTCTCACTGCTTTGCAATTTTTTAAAAATATTTTATTTATTTATTCATGAGAGACACAGAGAGAGAGAGGCAGATACACAGGCAGAGGAGGAAGCAGGCTCCCTGTCGGGAGCCCAATGTGGGACTCGATCCCAGGACCCCAGGATCACACCTGAGCCAAAGGCAGACGCTCAAACACAGAGCCACCCAGATGCCCCACTGCTTTGCAATTCTTAATGGTTTTTTAATAAGAGACCCACATTTTCATTTTGCCCGGAGCCCTGCAAATAGTATAGCCAGGTCTGCCTTCCACCATGCTCTGCACACCTTTCTGCGTTTCCTCCTGCCAGGAGGCTCCACACTTGCAATTCTCTCTGTGCAGAATGGCTCCTGCACACCCCATCCCCACCATTGACACCACCATCTACTTACCTCACTCCTACCCATCCCTTGTATCTCGGCTGAATTGCCACTTCCTCCAGGAAGTCCTCCTTGCCATCCAACTGGGTGAAGTCCGTAGGCTCACAGAGCACCATGCTCCTTTCCTCCATAAACTCTTTCTACGGTTGCATTTCTACATTTATCATATATTTACACACATTGAATTATAGTCTATCTTCCCACCTGGAATAGAAGTTGAAGAGAACAGAAACCACATCTGATTTTTTGCTCACCACTATAGCCTCTGTGCCTAACACACCACTGGATATGTAAACGATATTCCATAGATATGTGTCGGACCAACAACATAATGTAAAAAGAGGAAGAAGTTGAGCTTGGTGGTTGGGAGGCCGCCTGGCTTCATAGCTGCTTCTGCTGTTGGCCGTGCAATCTCAGGTGAATTCCCTGACCCCCTGAACTTAATTTCTCTTATTAGGAGAAAGGGGATAAAGTGAGCTATTTGCAGAACAATTGTGACCTTTAGATGCAATGATGTGCATGGAGGAGTTGGGACCCACCTGACACAGAGCACCCCAAATGTCCAGCACTGTTATTATAGGATGGCTGGTGTGTACTGCACATGAACGTTTAGCATTTCATATGCCTTCAGAACAACTGCACATGGCAGGAATCGGTGTATCTAGGGTGGCACATCTAGCAAGTATCCGAGTAAGACAAGAAGCCAGTGCAATCCATCTCCTTGGCCTGTGGCTGCACCAAAGATGTCATAGCTCAGAAGGGACAACAGATTGGTTCCCAGGGAGTTGTGAAACTTCAGCTTCCAGTTCTGATTCCATTTCTCACTATTTACGTGTTCCTGACCACTTTTCTTAGCATTCTTCTTAATTTCCTCATCTATAAAACACGAGTAATAAGAGATGCATCTCAGAGAGTTGCTATATTAAGTGAGAAAAACTGCATGAAGCGCTTGGCAAAGGGCATGGATTGTAGCAAGCATTCTGGATGGCTTAACTCTCAGCTACGAGTAATTCCACCTGCTGGAGTGGCTCTCATTTGCTGGAAGGAGCCGAGTGCCGCCTCACACTTCTGCGCTGCCTTGCTCCCACTTTGCAGCCGGCAACATTTCTAAAGAGGATTCAGATCACTTGTACAAGGAAGGGCAACTCTGAGGTCCAGGATTCCCTCAACCTCCAGCATTCTCTAGGTGAACTGTCGTAGCAGCGACACAACCCCTCTGCTTTCCAAAGCAAGGGATGCTATTCCCCAGCATGCAGGGTTTTCCCCAGACCAGGGGCCTGGGCACAGACCTCCTCTTGCTCCTGCTCTCCGTCCACTGCACCTTGGGGAATACAAAGGCCAGCACAGCAAAGGGCTAATCCTTTATGTCTCCACGAATCAGCAGAAGGGACAACCTCATGCAGCCAGGATGGCAAGAATGTGCTTATCTAGGATGGAAGGAGAAATCCAGTGCTTTCCAAGTGATCAATAACCTGAAGCTTCAAGGAAAGGAAAGATCCCACCATGCTGCATCCAGCCCACTGCAGACCCCTCAGCCTACAGGAAAAACGCTGTCCACCTGCTGAGGGTGTGAACTCAGAGATCATCCCTTCTTGCCCTGCACTCAGAATAAGTTCAGGCAGATGGCGAGGGGAAGTCAGATGTAGCCAGGGGCCTTCACTGCCATTCAAAGTCATGTCCCCCCATAAGCTGGGGGACCCTGGAGTGATGTCTTGAAGAGGCTGATGGGAGACAGAGGGGTCCCTCTACCATTTCCAACAGAAAGCTTCAGGTTTGTCTCATAAATGTACACAAGAGAAAGCTGAAACCTATATAATGCCCTAAGACATCTCGGCACAGACAGTTATCAGCCAAGGAGAGGCCAGAGGTCAAGCCTCCCAGTGCCATGCCAGCCTGCACACTCCACCCCAGCACTGGGGCTAGCGATGATGAATATGGACAGTGAGGTCTTCACAGAAAAATGATTTTTGAAGAAGAGAAAAATCACTGAGCCAGAGGCGCCTTGAGAAAAGGTTTTCCTGTCCTATTTTAGGAAAGATAGAACCAAACACAACTGTGTGGCCCCTCCCCAGGTCCCTCCAGCTCCCATAGTGAGGCAGTAAGGAGATCCTCTCTGCAGGAGAAAAGTGAGGCCACACCCATTCCTGGAGACCTCCCCGTGTGGTCCTTCTCACCAGGAGCCTCCTGAGCCTGCCAAGCACCAGCCATCAGCATCAGAAACACATCTGTGGGTAGGTGTTAGCTCTAGAGAGCCAAGGCCAGTAGGCTTGGCTTTGGGTGGATATTGTTGGGTGCTCGTCCCTCAATTCTTTTGAGTCTGGTCTCTTGGCTTTGGAGCCCCAGGCTAATTAGCTGGCCCTGAAGATGTTACCAACTGAAGGAAAATGTCCTGGCAGAGGGCCCTGGAACCTGCTCAGGTGGGTCATGAAATCCAAAAGATTTGGATTAGGAAGAACATGAAAAGTTACCTAGACTGACTTGACTCTACAGATGATGATGCTGCTAGTTCAGAAAGAAAAGGTAACTTGCTCAAGTTAAGAAATGTACAAATATATAATAATAGAGCTATGCCTCTGGGGTAGAAGAGAGGAACTGTTGTGTCTCATCACTCCCCAAAATGGAACTGCCTCAACTCAGCCCAAGTGCCTCCTCTTTCTTGAGCCTCAAGACCCTCTGCTCGGTCTTCCACTTGCCCCCATGCTCAAAATCTTATTCTAAAAATCACTGTCCGGTTATTAGGAAGGCCTAGCTTCTGGATGAGTTATAATACCCTTCCATCTACCACCCCAGTTGACTGAGCCAGCCATATAGGGAACATTTTCAGGAATCGTTGGCCCATCATAATGGAAGTACTAACCCACTGAACTGAATTAAGTCAGTGAGGTCAGGATTCTTGACACTGGGGCAGCCCATATCTCATGGCCCCTAGAAGGACTCCACTTAGCTTTGTCTTACCCAAGCTCTCTTTCCAAGACAGTGGATCAGATTAACAAGAACCAACCTGGAGAAAGTGGGTCGTGTTAACCCAGACTATTAAAAAGGGTTTTCCATTTAATTGGGGGGGCATCAAGGTCCGGGCACTGCCCCTCCACTCAGATCTGAGGAATCAACCAGGAAAGGATCCCATTTTTCAAATCACAGAGCAGATAGAAAATCAACCTGCAGCTAAGGAATACTTGACCTGGTCAATCGAAATAAGAAACTGGTGACAATGACAAATCAGCTTCCTATCTTGATGGGTAACATTCCTGGCTCATTAGTCGCCTTTGCTCTCATCACTTCCATCCATTTCTTTCCAATTCTTAAAATGTTTTAATTTTTATGTTCATTTATTCACTCCTTCAAAAAAAAAGTGTCAAGGTCCAGATGTTGACCAAACCTTCATCGCCACTCAACACACTGTCTCTGCTCCCCCCACCCCCTCCCAGCCAGCCTCTCCTCCAAAATGAGCCCACGATGAAAGTACAGCAGGCTCCGTGCATTTTAAAGAGTTAGCCTATTTTCAACTATAAAATAATATGTGGCATAGAAAACAGCATGTAGGATGAAAAAAGATCCTGTTTAGTTTCAGTGTGACATTTGCCTGGGGGAAGAAGTGCAGAGCTCATTGGCAAGCCGATTGTTGAAGCCCTGACCAGTCAGTTACAAAGTGTCACCATTTAATATGCCAGTCAGCTCTGCCTTTTCGAGGCCAATCACTCCTTTTGTGCTGGGGACAGGGTGGGGGCGGGGGGCAGAGGAGAAACTGAGTAAGAGGGGATGAGAGGCACAGAATGAAGGAGGTAAGAGGCACTCGAGAATGGACGGTCACAGGAGGGTTTCATTGTTCAGTCTCCCACCACCGCCACATGAGCCTCACCGGTGCCCACGGGGGCCGGAGCCCAGTGGCTCTTGGTCACGGTAGCTGCCCAGGTGAGGCATCCGTCAACGGAGGACCCCAGACCCACCCAAAGTCAGACAGGGGTAGGGTGGGGTCCCCGGGTCCCAGAGCTCACATATGTCCCTAGAGCTGGGGTCATCTTCTGGTCCCAGGTGCCACTGGAAATACCAGCTTCCAAAGCGATGGGCAAAAAGGTCAACACATCTGAACCTATTACCGCCTCCTGCAAGCTCGACACATTGCTGTGTTTAGACATCAGTGCAAGATCCTGGCTCCCTTTCATGACTCTGAGCTTTGTATCCAACTTACCATTAACAGGGTTCAGGTAAGGCAGGGCTTTGGACGCCCCCCCCCCCCCCGCCGCCACCACGGCCCCCTCTGCAGTCTGTCAGCCTTTTCTTCATCAACTATATTTGTTACAATCCAGTTCTGTCAACTGTCACAGCTTACATACAGGCTGCCAGTAAATATGTCTTTCCACTCATTAGACATTCCTCCCAGTCACCTTGGGATTTCTATCTTGTCTATCTCACTCCAAAAAACTTTTGTTCAGAAGTATGAGACACCCACTGAGCAATGTCAGCTTGCGGCCATTACCTCAGGAAGTGACAGGATACACCCAACTGTCACTCATTAAGATCCATTTTTTCCAGAGTTGATGTAAGTCAGACTTTGCCCCCAAAACGAATCATGATTTATTTAATATATTTGCTTCTACAAGTGTCAGCTCATCAGCTTAAAATGTTCCTCCTTTAACTCTATTGAGGACTGTACAGAAAGTTTTCTTTGAAACCTAGTTTTTGCTTTAAGGCTTAATAATTAAAACAGAACCAAGAACAGTCAAGACTCTGCTCTATAGGTGCACTTTGGTGGCCCCTGGTTTTATAATTATATGTACAAAGCAGTCGTGTTGGAATTATCGCTGGACACGCTGGGAAAATTGCCTCCCACTGAGCAAGCTGGCTTTTTCTGCCGGGCGCACCAGGCTGGGGCAAGATGAAATGAAAACCAGGGATGGTTTGAAAGCGGCGACAAAAATAACAATTAGGGAAGCGAGGAGGAGAAAAATGCAGTTTCTTAATTGCTCGGCCTCTGTGCCAGCGGGCAGCTCCCCGCCACACTGCAGGAGCGCGGGGACCCAGGAGGACCCGACGCTGTCCAGAGGCCCCGGGAACGCGGGCAAAGGTGCATCAGCCACAGCTTTTCGGGAAAGATGCCTGAGGCCTGGCTTTGACCTGGATTTCAGGAGAGATCAAAGCCAAAGAGGAAGGTGATTTGACGGGCTGATGGCTTCCTATGGGGACCCCCAGCCCAAGGTCATTTCCAGCCATGCTCCCCTCTGCTTCACATTCACTCTGGTCGGTCCTTTCTCCTGGGAGAAGAGAAGGTCAGGCACCTTGGGAGGCACCACTTGGAGAATGAGAGCAGTGCCCTGCGACTTGGCGTCCTCCTCAGCCTGACAGCAGGACTACAGCTAATTCTCACCCAGTACTGAGGCTGGCTTCCCTCCAGTGAATGCACAGTGGATGCACCAAACCCTCAGGTCCATCCTGGGGTCAGCCCCACCAAAAGAACTTAGCCCCCCGGCCCAGATAGGCAGCTACAGAAGGGTTGGTGCTGGACAGCGGGAACAGCAGGGCAGAGTCCAAAAGAAAGGAGAAAATCCATGTGAATTGCCCAAGAGGAGATCAGTGGTCTGGGGAGAAAGTGAGGCTCCCATCGTCAAACCTGTTTATACTCGACACCCACGTGTCGGAGCGTGGCACGGGAGAACCAAGCCTCACTCGGGCATCTGGACTCAAAGGCATTCAAAGCCCCTTGTAGTTGAAGAGCTTAAAATTTCAAGACTACAATATTTTGTCAGGTGTTACTTTTTTGTTTGTTTCTGTATTATCAGGACACAGTGGGTCTCCACCCTCAAAATTCCTCCTACTAGAGGCTGAGGGCTCAAATTTTACCCCCACCTGTGGGTTAGGGCATTTGTCCTTGGTAGATACACATGCCCTCGGGCAGCAGGGGGAGCTGGGAGTCTGAAGGAAGAGTCTGGAAGTAGGCAATGGAGCAAAGGCACCCAGGAGATGGAGGTGTCCCCACCCTCATCTAGACAACCTCACTGCTCACTTAAATCACTACGTTGGCTTTCCTGTTTCCATGTATCCATTCTCCAACAGAAACACTAATGATCTTAAAATTCAGATTGATCACAAAATCTGATTGCACTCACAACCCCCCTCATTTAAAACCTTCCAGTGGCTTCCCGTTGCTCACAGGATAAAAGGAAAACTTTGTTAGAGAGCAAGCAAGGCCCTGCCAGCTCAGTTCCATGCCTTCCTGGCCTCACCCTAATCCCGGTCCCACCTGTCTCATCCTAAGATCTAAGTGTCTCTGGGGCTTTGTGCCAACTTGGGTCACCTGAGACAAGGGACACAAAACCAGTTTTGAGCCAGGTGCATCTGGAGGTAAACAACAACACACGCCCACCCCGGAGAGGGACAGGAAGAAGAAGAAAGGGGAAGAGGAGTAGGGTGCTGCCACTTGGCCACAGCACCCTACAGTTACCACTGGGGTTTCCCGACAGGTGAGTCTGATTGACTAAACCAGTCACGTGCCCTTGACCTAGCTGCGAGAAGACTGAGGAGTGGGCACAGTCCCCTTTCACCGCTACCCCCTCCAAGGACTCCTAGGGCAGAGAGTTCCCCAAACATAAGAAGGAGTCGCAGATGCTGGCCTCGGATAAAAGAAAATGTCTTCTCTCCATTCAGCTCATTGCCAAGGTATAGCTTTCCCAGGGAAACTGGCAAAAATCCTCCAACTAGGCCTTGTGGGGTGAGGGTGGGGGGACATGTTCCATCTCTCTAGCTCCCCAAATACCAGAACAAGGCCATCTACCACCAAGCACCAGCCACATCTCTACCCTGCTCCCCGACCTGGCATGACAGGCAAAACTCAGAGAGGAAAAAAAACTCACATTGAAAGTCAGCCTGCAAATGGAACTCTTTCATGTTGGCCAGGATCCACAGCTCGGAAGGTAAGATCAGATATGGAAGTGTTTGATGAGGTTAAGTCCATTTCCAACCCTTCATTCTGGCGTTTAAAGCCATCATCTGTTTTAAGAAGTGAAGAGCTTTAATGTGTGGGGGGTTACAGAGGAACTGGGCTCCTGCTCCGCAT
This sequence comes from Vulpes lagopus, assembly GCF_018345385.1. NCBI lineage: Eukaryota > Metazoa > Chordata > Mammalia > Carnivora > Canidae > Vulpes > Vulpes lagopus. Next base: position 17,027,719 of record NC_054825.1, read on the forward strand.
AGAGCACCAGGAGGCAGGGGCTGTGGAAAGTTGTGGAACCTTTTTTCCTCCAGCCCCATAAGGGAGAGAAGCCCCTACCTGCTGATCTCTAAAAATGGCTGCTAATGACATACAGCTATGTTGAAATAGGGACCTGTGTTCATTATAAATCAAGGTGGGAAATGTTCAAAATAGATACATCGCCTTAGAGGCACTGAGCCCGAGGAGGGTCCCTTCCCCAACAGGAAGAAAAGGAAATGGATGTATTTTCTTCCTCTGTTGGAAGGCTTGCCCCAGAGCGTCAGTAAAATCCTATTTCTTTCATGAATGTATTACTGATGAGTGACTCCTTGTTCTTGAACTCTTAGTGCATCTGTTGTCTACACCACTGGCTTCACATAGTATAAGATCATTCATTCATTTGTTCATTCATGCACCAAACCCTCATTAAGCCATGCTATGGGCTACTCAGATGGTTTGAGAGAGAAGGCAGTTTGAAGATCTTCTCTTAACAGACAAAGAAACTGAGACCACCCTGGGCATGGGGTTCATGGTGTGCATGGGGAATGACTTGCCCAAGGTAACACCTGCCTTAGTGGAGGCTCTGAGCTCCCATAGCTCCCAACAACTGGTCCCCATTGACAGTTTAATGTCCTCCACCTGGGCTATGTTCTTTCAAACTCAGCTAGCACCATGCACTTCAATCTGTTGACATGTCTCTCCACCCCATCAGACTATTAGCTCCTAGATCAGTGATTCTCAACCTTGGCTGCATATTGGAATAAGGAGAGCTTTTAAAAATGCTGATGCCTGGGCATTACCCCAGAGATTCTGATTTAATTAAGATCATAGGGCATGGCCTGGGCATTGGGATTTTTAATCCCACCACCACTACCCCTGGATGGTTGTAATGAATCTCAAAGACTGAAAAGCACCACTCCAGAGCACTATTTCTCAAAATTGAGTGAGCATACACATCACATAGTGGTGACCTGGCTAAAATGGAAATTTCAATTCAGTAGGTCTTGGCTAGGGCCCAAGATTCTGCATTTCTAACAAGCTCTCAGATGATATGAATACTACTCGTCTGTGAATGATACCTTGAGTAGGAAGGTTCTAGAACAGGGTTTCCTAACCTCAGAACTACTTGACATTTTGGGCTGTATAATTCTTAGTTTGGGGTAGGAAAGATGCAGAGGGGATTTTCCCGTACATTACAGAATATTTAGCAACATACCTCCACCCAGTAGATGCCAGTAGCACCATCTCCAGTTGTGACAACCGAAATGTCTCCAGACACTGCCAAATATCCCTGTGGTTGGGGGAGTTTAGTCACTCTAGTTGAGAACCACTGTTCTAGAGGGCACATGTTGAAGCTAGCGTCTTGAGTCCTCTATCTCTTGATTGAAAGCCCTTTCACTGTACCACATTGCCCTGTGTACTCTCTTTTTCCACTCATCTTGTTTCCTAAATTTGTAAGTTAATTAAATGTAAAGATTACATCCCGTTCATTAATCGGTCATTGATTCAGCAAATACTTGGTGAATGCCAAGCAATGTGCTAAGCCTTCGCATAATAACAAAGGTACCTGAAAGCTATGATGATCGCTTCAATCACTTCAATCCTCAACATAGTCCTTGGAATTGAGTCCTGGGGTTAGCTCCATACTATACATAAAATAACCGAGGTTAGAGAAATTAGGTAACTTGCTCCCAAACACCTAAGTTATAGAAACAAAATGATGCAAAGATAAATAGGATATAGAGCTTCCTCAGTGGAGTTCACGATCATGCAGACAATTACAGACATCTATCTATGCTCCTGATTCTACTTTGATGTGGAAAACACTAGATCAGCAACCTGGGCAGAGGGGTCACTCGAAGAGAACAGTCAGTTCTACTCGAGGAGCGGGAGGGAAGGAAAAGACCTCACACAGTAAGTGATCATTGAGTTAGACCCTCAAGGATGAGAATTTCACAATCATCCATTTACTTATCTATCCTCTACATTCAGCAGACTGTGAGCCTCTTAAGGGTAGGGACAGACTTTTCTTTACTTTTCTATCTTCAATGCCTGGCATGGTGCAAAGTGCACAACAGGTGTTCAATAAATGTTGGGTGAGTAAGTAAACCAACAGAGTAGGTGGAAAACAGTGACATCCCGGGGAGAACAGCATGAGCAAAAATGGGGAGGTGTGTGAGAGTGCTGTGTGCCAGAAGAAGGGTAAAGGGGTCAGAGGCATGGGCATTAGGGGAGGAGGGGGCAAGAGATACACAGGTCTCTAACATTCTGATTCCTGAACAGAGCAGTTTGAATCCCTCTCACTGTGCTCTGAGGAAAGGCAGGCTCCAGAGTGTCTCCAAGCCTGCTGGGTTCTTTTTCTAAAGAACAGAAGCCCCTGTCTCAGGACAAGGCAAGTTTCTAATGAGTGCAGGGAAGTGAGATAAAGAAGTGTGACTTCATTTAGTATATGAGGAAGGAATCTTGTATGTGTTTGTTTGTTTGTTTTTAATTCCCACCATCCCTGATGAAATGATGGATTCAAGCCTTGGTGTCAGAAGCTGATAAAAAAAGGGGGGAGACATAATTGGACATCTAGTGTCTCCTGATGGAAGGACACAATACACCTATGAATCTGATCACATCCCTAGATGGAGCTACCAATGGGCAAGCAACAGAGAGGACAGAAGAACATGTTAAACTTCACCATCAGGATGCAAACAGCAAAGTCCAGACTGTCGGAAATCAGTGGGTCAAACGACTGGGTTTCTTAAACCGATGAATTTTGAAGGGGAGTGGGGGGGGAGAGAAACAGAGAGAACTTATAGATTACATTTTTAAATGTGTTAATGGTTTTGCCATTATAGTTTTTTTTTTTTAAGTGGCCTTATCTCTTACAGGTAGAGACTGAAATATCAACAAAATGACATTACTGTTTGAGAGAAGGGTGAAAATGCAGGATAGGATACCATTGGCTTTCAGCTGGGACTGAAGTTTTGAGCAGTGGCACCTGTGTTTTGTCACACTATTCTTTTTTCTCTTTTTTTTTTTCAGTTTTACTGAAGTATAATTTCCATACCATACAATTCACTCATTTAATGTTATAATTCAAGGATTTTTAGTGTAGTCAGAGTTGTGCATCCATCAGCACAATATTATAATATATTCATCACCCCAAAAAGAAACCTTGCACCCCTCCACCATAATCACCCAACTCTACCCACCCTTAGCCCTAGACAACCACCAATCTGTTTTCTCTCTTTATAGATTCACCTGTTCTGAACATTTCATATAAAAGGAATCCCACAACATGAGATCCTCTGCAACTGGCTTGTCCGTGGTTTAGCACATATAAGATTTTCATTTTTTAGGGCCAAATAATATTCCATCATGTAGATAGACCCAATTTTATTTATCCATTCATCAGTTGATGGGCATTTAGGTTGCCTCCATTTTGGGGTTATTATGAATAATGCCACTATGAACCCTCATTACAAGGTTTTGTGTAGACTGTATTTTCATTTCTCTCGGGCATATACCTAGGAGTGGAATTGCTGGGTCATATGGTAGCTCTCTGTTTAACCACCTAAATTATCAAACTGTTTTCCAAAGCAGTTGTATCATTTTATATCCCCACCTGCAGTGTTCTGTCTCTTTTGTGTATATGTTTGAAATATTCCATAACAAAAAAAAATAGTTTTAAACCTACCCTTACAGGCTGAAAACAGCCATCACATCCTTACCATCTTGGACACTGTGGCTTTTCCTAACATGTCTGTTAACCTTTATTCACATGGGCAGTCTGGGATAAGATCACGACCCCTTGTAATTTTTTAATACCTTCTTATTTGTTAGTTTTTTAGACATGTGCCTTCTCCCTTTCATTTTGGGAATGCAGTCTCTGAAGAAACCAAAAAGATTAGAGTCAGTAAATGGCCTAAAATGAGTTCTCAGAGTGGAGGGAATCAGAGGCAGAAGTCCCTTCCAGCAGCACAGCTAAGTAAACACAAACGTGATGACTGCCCCCAACATAATTACATAAAATGTAGGCCACAAAGGAAAGAATTGCTGTGGTAAGATGAGGGGAGGGGACTGTGTCTATGGAGCCCCAAGGTTAAATGCTGGGGCATAAAGAGATGTAAACAAGAGAAATCTTCCAGCACAACAATTTGGGCTGTAATGGCGCACAGAGTCCCATTCTGCAGGTGTACAGCAAGCACTTGGCTGCATTATTCCATCCCAGATCCCATTTTCTCCTGTCAAGAGGTCTTTGACTAAAGACACAATTGTCTTCCAAAGAAAGGCTGAAATGCCATGTGAATGACTTGAGTGATAGGCCGTAGCATCTTGGATGCTCAAGAAAAAGCAATGCTAATGGATTTGTACACTAAATAACATAGAAAGGGGGAGGGAGAAATGCCCCACTAAGGCAATGCAACAGCACATCCCAGAGCCTTCTTCTGAGGCACTGGTAGGGAACCAAGGCACTGGGACCCCCTTCCAGTGAGGACAAAGGATGCCTGGGCTTCAGGGAGTCCGGGCCTGACTCTGCCTTCCCCTCATATTTGGCCGGAGCTGAGCTCTCTTTCTTAAATCCTCAAAGAATTAGCAGGTGTTCCCTCTCAAATCTGGGGCATGTAGCTCCCTGCCCAGTCTCCCACAAAAACATCTCTGACCCAGGCCCAGGGCAGCCAGCCCTCTCGTGCACACCTGACAGCAAAGCCTCCTGGGAGATTTCCCAGCCCACCCAGCAAAATAGTCCAGCCCTTCCTAGAAGTTAATCCGTGCACCAGAATGCTCAAATGAGCACCGTCACGGGATAACGAGGTGAAAGAACTAGAGGACACAGGCACAGGAAAGGATCTCGGGTCCGCCAGATGCAACGGCCTCTTTTCACAAACAAGAACGCTGAGAACCAGAGAAGGTAAGCAACACTACAAGGTCACATTATCAGCTCAGGTCAAGACACATAATTCCACTCCTCTCCCCCTGCAGAAGGTGGAGAGTCACTAGAGTAGAAAAATGAAAGAATATCCCTCAAGAATTTTATCTCTAACATGTCTAGCTCTGGGAATGAGACAGGACAAGGAGACTTAAAATTTTTATATTCTAATATTTTAGGTAACCATGACCTAGAAACCACAGCTCAGGAGTTCCTTTTGAAGATGACAATAGCCTTTTAATGCCCGTTCAGCTGTCCCTGCCAGTGAATGTCAGCAAGAGGAAATTGGATAATGCACACCATGTAAATCCATCTGTCTTTATATGAATGAGGGACCTGAGGCCCTGAGAGGGCCTGAGATTTCCCAAGGTCACAGGGCTCATCCTCCTCTGGTGTTTCAATACAAATACGGTATTCTAGCCATAGCCAACTCCCCTCCCCTAGAACTTTCGGATGGACCACCCCGTATCCAGTAATTAAAGGAGTAAGGTCTAGCATGCCACTTGGATAATCGTGGCTAAAAATTTTGAGTGTCACTCCAGTCTGCAATTAGTAAGCACTTGAATAATAGTAGAGCTCATATTTCCACCTCAATCTACTTCTTAATTATTCTTTCTGCTTTGTTCTGCTGCCCGCCCCCCCTCCACCCCATTGGCATAAAGTGCTTGCTCTGCAAGCTCTAGAGGGTGGCGTCATCATATCCATGTCTGGGTCCTTCTGAACATCCCCACTCCCCACTTTAAGGCCTCACAAGCAGGCAGCAGGCATCTTCCTACCTCAGCACTGAAATCCATGGCATGTGGTTGCCGCCAAAAGCAAAGGCATGCGGATAAACTTTCCCCACCTTCTGCCAAAACTCCCTAGGAATTCCCCACTTCAGCAGAACCCACAGGATTCCAGGAAATAATCCTTCCAAAAGGGGGAGATGACCTGGGTGTCAACTCTTTACCAGCCAGTCTTCCATCTAAAGGAGCAAAGAGAAAAAGGGAAGACCTTTCTTCCATCAAAGAAGACATTCAATTGTAATCATTTCTTGATTCTCCGGCCACTGTCACCGTGGTGGGCTTTTTAACTTCTGGATGCTGAAAAGGTGGTGCCTTTCTTAGCTTGAGTTTTCCCTAGAGTGGACCCTAAGGAAAATATTTGGGCATAAGCACTTTATTTAAGGGCTAAGCCAAGAAAGCACTAGGAGGGAGAAGCATGTGGGACCAATAAAGGGTGTGCTGGTGAACAGTCTACTTCCACGGGCTACTGGGGCTCAGTCTCACAATAGACCCTGACAGACAGAGTAGCATGCTTCTGAATTATCTGTGGGAGAGGCAAGGAAGCTGGGATGCTGATCCACCAATTCCCATCCCTCATTGGTTGAGGATCTCTCGGGCCATTCATTCTCTTGCACTTCCCCTTGCCCTGGGATATCTGGGTGAACAGTCAGGAGGCCAAAAGATGCCTCAGGCCAAGAGACCACAAGGCCAGGAGAGAGTCTGGGCACTGTCTGCTGGTGACCTCACTGAGGGGTATGTGTGTGCAGAGGCCCACATAGCATCTGCTATGGTTTTCAAATGCTTTCAAGGGGAAAACCACTGTATATAAGCCCCTAAGGAAGCTGCACTTTGAGCAGTGTGGTACAGCAGGAAGAGCTTTGGCTTCGGAATCCAAGTCTTGGGTTTGAATCTCTTCTCTGCCGCTTACCAGCTGGGCCACCGGCAAGTGAACCTCTCTGAACCTCACTCTTTTTTAAATCTGTGATGATTATAGTAAAGATTAAAATAAGTGCTCTGTATTAAGTAATTGGCAGGATGCTGGGCACCTTATTGGTGATACTTAGCATAATAACAATAATTACCATTTCAAAAAAATAATTGCTCTTGGGAGTTTCATGATCTAGGAGGCTAACCAGACAGAAGGTGCAGGAAATTAATGTCTTCTTAATTTTAACCCTGGGTTCTCTTCAATTCACTCATCTGTTTGTTCATGCAACAAATATTTTGGGGAACACATTTCAATTACCTCGTCAGCAAGGAGAAGGGGGTGGCGATAATTGCTACAATGGCTAGTTCTCAGATACCTTCTAGCATTTACCACCTTTCAATCCACAATGATTCTCTGCAGGAAGACAGCTTCCTGTAATGAAAAAAGGAAGTTGTAATGATATAGCGGTGTCTAGATACACGACTTTGAGTAAGTTTAAATAACCCTTCTATACTTCTCCATCTGTGAAATGGGCATAAGAACGTTCACCCTCGCAGGGCTACTGCAAAACTTAAAAGAGATGGCATCCCGCAAATGTCCTACGGTGCCAGGCACGTGATAGGAACCTGAGACTGCTGATTGCTCCTCATCCTGTCATCTCTGGGGTATGCATAATTTAGTAGCTTAATGTCAAGGGGCATTGAGAGGAGAAGCATTTCAGACCCTTGGGTGAAGGTGAGAGCGACACAGCAGGTCATAAGTAAGCTGAGCCCATCAGCGACACTTTCGTGTTACCTTCAAGGACAAGCGCTCCTACACTGGGACTCCCAAGACAGAGTCTCATTCAGCAGGTCATTCCCCCCAGCCCCCCCAAACCCAGCTCAGTACCTGCAAATAGTAGTGACTCTGTTGATACTTGCTGACAAACAAAGGAAACAAATCCAGCCTGCTTTTCTAAACAGCACAGCAAAAATACTTCAAAGAAAACTCCATACACAAAACTAAGACCCTTGAGGACAAGGAGGGTGGCATTTCTTGGTACCCAGGGACAAACCTGCTTTGTCCTGGACTGAATAACATTCTCTCCAAGTGGAATAGGATGTCTCAGAGAACCAGGGTCCCAGGGTCCACCTGCACTGTAAATACAGAGCACTGTACTACGAGTCCCCATTCCAAGGAGACCCACTTAGGACCCTAATCACGTCAACTATATAGAGTTTAATCTAAAAGGCAGACATGTGAGCAACTGCAAATGGAAAACCACTGTCCTCTGTCCCCAAGTGTGCTTCACCCCACAGCATGAAAGGTGGGATCGCAGGCCCCACCCCAGACCTGCTGGATCAGAATCCGCATTGTATGAGCTGCCCACGTGATTCTGGAGTGTGAGCCACATTGGCATGGCTTTTCTAGTTTGGCTGCACATCATCTGGAGAGCTTTCAAAACTACTGATGCCTGGTTTCTGCCCCCAAAATGCTTGCTGATTGTTTGGTCTGGAACACAGCTTGAGCAAAGTGATTATAAATAATAACAATAATAATAATAATAATAATGAGAATAATGAGGATCCTCTGGGGAACGCAGCCCAGGTGGGGAGTGCTGTGTAGACTTCCACGGGACAGCAAACACAGCATAAGGACCCGTTCTGCCTCATAGAGAATTATTTCCCTGAGTTCTGCGTGGCCGTTGGGGAGAAGGCTCTAAGGGCATCTGAGAGCCAGGCCGGCCCCACTACCAGGCCTCCAGCTACCGAGAGAAGAAAGAGTTAACCCCAAATCCAGCCTTCCTTCTCCTGCTTCCACATGTCCACCCACCGCTGAGCCTTGCTCACGTTCACGGCAGCTTGTAGCCTGTACATCTGGTTCCGTTCCTTGGAAATGTCTCCCCTTTGCATTGCTTCCCCCCCCCCCCCCTCGGGGACAGCCTTCCCGTTCCTGCCCAGAAGAACGACCTGAGGCCAGGGGATCTGGCCTGGGAATGTCCCCACTGCCTGCTCCCCAGGCCAGACCTCCAGGTGGGGTTTTGAAGTGATTACATCAGCCGTGGCCGGGGCAGCACGTTCATCAGAAATGCTCCAATCCTCCCAAGAGCCTTCCTGGGACAAGCACAAGGTTCTGGCTAATTTTAAATGTAATTAAAAGATTTTCTTCCTTTCTTTCTTTCAAGGCATGATCAATTTCCATAGCTCCCCCTTCTTGGAATACTGTTCCTCTGAGGTCTTCTTTTTTTATTTTCCAGATTTTTCTCCCCAAATGAGAACACTTACTCACAACAGATGCAGATCCTTTGCTTATTTGGCCTCACGTATCAGCAGACAGTATTTTTACAATGCAGAAAGGTTTGTAATGGGACGTGGAAAAGGTCTTTTCTCCCAAAACACTAATAATAAAAAAAAAATCCTTTTTAAAAAATTTTTCTTCAAATTGCTTTTTATAACCCATTCAGCATTTTCAGGGACATAATTAAAACATCAAAGAGTTTTCCTGCCGGTTATGCTAAAATTTGAATACTTGAGGCAGCAACTATTATTAGATATTAAAATGGACTTGAGTATTTATTTAAAAGATCCTCTTAAGTAACTATTCATTTGGGTTTGCTCTGTTTAATAAAAAGACAAGCTCCATAATGTGAAAATACCTGTTTCTAATAAAGACCATAATTGGTAGCAGGAGGATTTTTTTTAAATATAAAATATGTATTTTGTTCACTATTTTTCCAGCTTAATGTGACTAATTTCCCCATTCAACTTTATCCCTAAGGAAAACTATCGAAAGAAAGGCCATTACCAATACATGAAGCTCACTAGTTTGCTTTCGTAGGATGTAATTGCTATCAAGAAGGCTAGTAGCCGGGTAATTTTAGATTAAATGAGTACATAGCCTGAAAAAGGATAAATTAACCTCCTTAGAACTGAAATTAGATTCCGGTGAATGATTGTTCTAGCTCCACACATACCGAGCCCAAGGCTGGGGACATTGTTGCCCAGGAGGAAAAGCCAGTGAAATGCTGAATGCCCGTTGGAGGCGTGGGGAGGACAGGGCAGCCAATTCAGGAGGGAGAGGATGGGGCAGAAATGGAAACAGAGAGCATTTGTTTCTCTTGCTTTTCCAGGGCTTCATAGCCACTTTCCAGATAAATAAGAGTTTTCCCTCTTCACAAAACCCCAGCAGGCTTCTCAGAGACCAAGGCAGACCAGCTCAATTCACTGGACACACCATTATTGACTCGTCTGACATGATAGAGCCGTGCCTGATACACAAAGGAAAATGTTGGAACAAATGTGGGAACACCATGTGAGAAACAACCCTGGTCTCTCTGGGGCTTATTGACAACAGTGAGAGGGGTATGCAAACCTAGAACACAAAACCATGTGCACTGCCTTCTGCATGGCACAGACATTGGGAGCCTAGCGCAGAGTCGCTACTTTGGTTCAGAACAAGATGGAAGGCTTCTCAGCAGACGTAGCGTTGGCTGGACCTTGCCAAACATGTCAGCTAGAGAAATCATGTCCTGTTAAGTTCGCCCTTCCAGAAACACCTGCCGACGCTGGAGTGTGTTGAAACCCCTAGAACTGGAATACCTGGGTGGCTCAGTGGTTGAGCATCTGCCTTTGGCTCAGGTCATGAACCTGGGGTCCTAGGATCAAGTCCCACATCAGACTCCCCGTGAGGAGCATGAAGTGTGTAGGAAAAGCAAGATGTATCCCCTGCTTCTCCCTCTGCCTATGCCTCTGTCTCTCTCTCTGTCTCTCAAAAATAAATAAGTAAATAAAATCTTAAAAAAAAAGAAATCCCTAGAATTATTTCATACCTATGACTCTCTTACATGAAGTCGTATCAATGGGTTCAGTCCTGGCTTTCTTTGCAAGATGAAGAACGAGGGTCACGGGAACGGCAGACATTAACTGGATGTCAACCCCAGCAAGGCCCCGTTAGATACTGTTGAAAAAAAATTTTTTAATTAAAAAAAAGAGAAGAAGTAGTAAAATTAACATCTTCATCTGGCCATGTACTTAAAGATCAGATGTATCTGATCTACCCTGCCCACCAAACCAAGCGAGGGTAGGCGGTACGCAGTAGGCACCAGCTGAGTGTCACGGTTCTTGATGCTGTGGAAGGGAAGGACAGTATAGACGCTGCAGGTGCTGGCAGCTGGGGAGTCTAGCTTAAGAACAGAAGACTGGGGATCCCTGGGTGGCTCAGTGGTTTGGCACCTGCCTTCAGCCCAGGGCGTGATCCTGGAGTCTTGGGATCGAGTCCCACACTGGGCTCGCTGCATGGAGCCTGCTTCTCCCTCTGCCTGTGTCTCTGCCTCTCTCTCTCTCTCTCTGTGTGTCTCTCATGAATAAATAAACAAATCTTAAAAAAAAAAAAAAAAAAGAACAGAAGACTGGAACTTATGGCTAATACGCCAAAGGGAAGCACGAGAATCGTGAAACACAGCAGGCAGGGAGGAAAGGCAAATGCATTCCTTGGCTGGGATGCTACTGGCACTTTCCAACCAGAGAACAGATAGTTTCAATCAGGAGGGAGAGATTCCCCCAAGAGAACCTTCCTTCTCCCTCTCTCTGCTCCCTCTGTCCTTTCTGAGCACATCCCGGTCCCCCAGCCCTCATCGAATTCGATGAGGCTGGCTGGCCAGCGTTATTTTGGGAGGGACAAGGGCTGGGAGAGGCTCCATTGCCAAATTCTTCTTGATGAAAGGCTTTTTCGTTCTGGGCTCCATAACCCCCACCCACTCAGAGGAACGGCGCAAAGCCCCAGGCCCCAAGGTGAAGGACCCTGCTCTGCAGGTGGGGAGCGCACCTGGGAATGCCGCGGCCCTTCCCATGGCCTCCCAGACGGAGTCGTGATGGATGGTAAACACACAAGAAGGGAGAGAACTCTGCGGAGCCGGCGCCGAACACGTAGCTAAAGCCAAAGAATTTTGTTTCACGACCCTCTGTTGAAGCAAAAACAGCTCCAAGAGTATTCCCTGGAGTGGGAAACGGTTCTCTCATCATACAGGGTTCAAAGACACTGCGAGGCGTGTAGCGTAGCTGAAAGTGTCTGTATATAATAATGCCTTTATGATGTTGTTTTGTTTCTGGCTTGCCTTTACCTGAATTATCTGAAGACATTGTTTGAGGCAATGAAAAAATATGAATAATATTAGGCCTTGAGATCAAAAATCATTTTTTATTTCCACGGTTGTTAGCCGCCAATATCCCACGCACGCCTCTCAATTTCCAAAGCAGCAGTGAAATGCTGGGGAGATCAGGTGAGGTGGCTGGTTCTTTTTCTTCTTCTTCTTCTTCTTTTTCTTTATCTTGTTTTTATTTTTGTTATTATACACTGGTCTTGAAGCTGTCGAAAGCTGTTTGAAATGGCAAAACTAATCATGGGAAGAAACAGCAATTTAAACGTGAGATAAAAGGGAGCCACGTTGTGCGCGCCTGCATAAGGAGGGCTGGACACCTTGCAGGAGGGCCCCGTGCGCTCCAGCACCCCAGTGTGCCTTGCCACGGCACGTCACCCAAGCCGGTGGGCAGCTCTGACTGGAGACCCGAAGAGGGCCTTCCAGGTGAGGAGATCACAGCTCTTTGGCCTACCATTTGAAACGGCAAACATGCCCCTTTTTGCCTCTTTCCCTTCTCTGCTTGCAAAGAACCAGTTTGAGAAACTAAATCAGAAGTCTCATGTTTTTGCACTTGTTACCTAATCTGCGGACAGCACCCAAGCCACGTCCTGCCAGGCAAAGGAGGCCCCATGCCACAGCTGACAGACGTTCACCTCAGGCTGACCTACTTTCAGGCGTGGGCTCCGCGATCTGACACTGGATGGCTCACATTCACCACGTTAAGGGTATTTTGACGTGTGAAGGCAGAGGATCCGGGTCCTGGCACTGCCTCACCTCTCACGAGGTCACAGATTTGGACAACTCACTGTCCCTGCCAGGCCTCAATTTTTTTACTCTCTCTCCATCCTCCCAGGGAGTAAACCTCAAAATCACAGGCCTGGGGCGGCCTCAATCTTCACTGGCCATCGTCCCAAAGAGCTTCTGAGTCACAGAGTCACAGCCTCCAACCACTCTGTCTTCCTCACCAGAGCTGCCCTGCCCTAGTTTCCTAACTCATCTCCCCTCTCCCTTCCTGCGCTCCACCCTAACACCCGCCCTCCGACTCCCCACCATCAACGCTTCCCATTCTGTCCTTACCCTGGTCACAGCTGTCAGCGCCTCCCCATTGCCTCCTGGTCAATGTCTGCCAGTTACAGACCAACCTCCGGGCCTGCTGCTTGCCTCAATGCACCTCCTTCCAGCCAAAGGGCACATCTTGCTTTTCCCACACACTTTTGTGCTTTGCACCTCCAGACACTTGCTCACACTGACTCTTCTTCCCGGAATGCCCTCTACCCACTACACCCCCACCCTCACGCCTAGGTTCTGCATAGCAAAACTTTTTCTCTTTATGTGTAAGAAGATGCAGCAAAACTATGTGAGAAAATGGAAACAAGCTAGAAGTCTAATTGGACTAAAATGGCTAAATCAATTATGGGACAAGTAACCAATGACTTTATAAGCCATGGCTTTAAAGAACACTTAGTTTTTATTTTTATTTTTTTAAAGATTTTATTTATTTATTCGTGAGAGATACAGAGAGAGAGAGAGAAGCAGAGACACAGGCAGAGGGAGAAGCAGGCTCCATGTAGGGAGCCTGATGTGGGACTCGATCCCAGGACTCCAGGATCATGCCCTGGGCTGAAGGCAGGCGCTAACCTGCTGAGCCACCCAGGCACCCCTTTAAAAAACATTTAATGATATGTGAAAACTCATTATTCTGTTAAGTGAGTAGACCCCAAAAATATGTATTCAGTATAAGCCCAACTTGTGAACTCTGTGTGTGTATGTGTATATGAATATATAGACCTATATATGTAGAGAAAAGTCTGGAAGGAATACACCAAAATGTTACTTCTGTTTTCTTCTGGGTGCTGAGATTCTGAGCACATTCCTTTTCATTTTCTTCTTTACACTTTTAATATTTTCTTATAATTATGTATTGTTTTTAAATTTTAAGGTACTTATGTAAACATTAGCCACAAAACAGTAAACAAAAGAAATCCTACTGTTTCTCAAGTGTCATCTCAAACATTATTCTGTCCTCAAAGGTCTTCTTGATGTCATGCCTCATGCCCCCAGCCACTGACCTCCACTGACCGGATGGATGTGACTTTTTCTGTATTTGAGCCGCTGCCATGGCACGTGGCCTATTCTGCTTCATGCCGGAGTTACCACGTGCATCCCTTACCCTTCCTCTCTGGCTGTAAACTGCCTGGGAGTAAGGACTCTGTGTCAATCTGCCTCCTTTCTCAGTCCAGACATACAGCAGAGCCTCCATGAGTGCTTTCTACTTGAATTGGCCACACTCGGGCTCTAGACCCAAAAGGGTCACTGACAGGATAGTCTACACTTCCACATCAGCCATCCGAGACATTTCAGCACATCTTTTTTTGTAGCTCTGCGGGGAGCTAGTTTGAAGAAAAGGAGATCAAAAAACCCTTATTTATTCATTTCTTCAGAAAAGAAAAGGACGCCAACTCCAACTCACCTCTGGTCTCTTCTTGTTAACTCACGCAAGAGACACTTGGCAGCACGAACCCTGCAATACAAAGACTGTGTGTTCAAGGTTTCCTAGTGAGCGTCCCTAAAAACAAAGAGCATCCTCGTTCTTGAAAACCTAAGAAGTAGATGTATAGCCATAACTCAAACCTATAGATGTATAGCCATTGTTCAAAGTTTTTACCTCTTGGTTCCTGAGCCAGGAAGTGTCAGATACTATAGACTGAGACCCACGTGGCCAATAATGTCACATTGATCTCTAGTAAGAGATTTCCCCGAGAGTCGTCCTCAACTCGGACCTCAGACCAGGATTCTGAAGAGTCACAGAGCCTCAACTGCAAGGACTTTCTCATCTGGCCTCTGGAGGTCTTGGTAACAGGAGTTCTTCGGCAGCTCCCATCATTTTGTTCTCCCTCAAGCCAGAAAAAGGCAATTCTCTGACCTCGTAGGAGGGACCAATGGAAATTACCCAGTCAGGCAGTGGCTCAACCCTCAGGGAGACTGGGATACATTCCCTACTTTTGAGGAGAACTGATATATGAAGGAATGATTTAAGAGTTACCACAAACCAACCTCCAAGCATGTCCTCTTCTCTGAGTCCTCTTCATCCTTCAAATCCTGCTCGACCCCAGCCCTAAAGAAGACCATCTGAGACTATCCATCCACAATCACTCTCTCCCTGGACCCCCACAACCTATGTAATACCTGCCTCATGAAGTTTTATGGAAATCATTGACAATGTAAATAGAGAATCCAACACAGAGATGAATATGTAGTAGGTGTTCAATCATTATCATTAATAAGCCATCATATAGTTTTTATTAGTGCTTATCTGCTCAATGCCGTGTCAGCCCCTTGAAGATAGGGATCAGGTCTTCAGAAGTAAAGCTTTAACTATTCATCCTTGTTGGGAAAGGGATTGTTGTAGATCTCGGGAATTTCTTGGAGAGCTGAGAGTACAACTCTTTGAGTATGACACACAGATATTCTTAGGGGCTACCATTCAGGCCACTGTCCTACAACCCCCTGCCCCCCAAACCCTCACACAGAGCATTCCAGGTGGTCGAAGTCAGGGTCTTCGAGGACCCTGAAGATGTGCGAGGCTTCCCGTGTTCCTTACCACAGAACAATCCCACGTCACTCCCTTCTTCACTGACTTCTGCCTCGGCTGTTTGGGAGTCTCTTCATCATCACATCTAATCCTCCCACAGCCAGTGTGCTTGCTTAGATGCTACCACTCTCTTTCTACTTCTCTCTTCCCTCTGCTCTCACTCTTTCCCCTTTTGCCTCCTCTCAACCATCTTGGTCTTGGGTAGAAATGGGCGGCCTCCCTAGGCGTTGCCCCGTGTTCCTCTCGGGCCTGCCCCAGCATCGGGGGTCCTCCCTGCCTGGGCCCACCCGTCACCGCTGCCACATTTACTCCCCAAGGAGACCCCCTTTCTCATTACATCCAGGCCAGTTATCATTCTGGATGATGAAAATGAACCCCCAGGTCATAGAGGCTTTTACCCCCCACTTCTCAATGATGCCTGCTCCCGGTAGAGAGTTGAAGATGTCCGATTTTCAATAAAAACTGGTTGAATCAGTGAAGTGGTCACCGAACAAGAAACCCCAGGCTCAGAGCTGTCTTCAGCCTCAGCCTAGAAAGGATGAGCGTGATCCACGCAAACTTCCCAGGGCCATCCACGGCTCTGCTGAGTTTTGAGAGGCCTAGAAAGTTTGAGGTGAGTTAGTTTGATTTTTGTAATTTCCTAAAGACATTTGACATCAGAAGCTTCTCGGGCTCCAGACATCCCGGTCTCTGTGGCATGACCCAGCGTGAGGCAAGACGCCGGGAGAGCAGACACCGCCTCGGTCTGCGGCCCTCTGCAGATAATTAGCGCGGCTCAGGAGCAAACAAATTCATGCCTACCGCTCTGTGTCCGCGGCTCTCGGAGAGGTCTGGGAGACAGGGACTTCTCCCTCCTCAGCCGAGGCACGTGGAGGTGACTGGGGAGAGCCGCGCCGAAGATGAAAACCCTGTCTCGTGAAGCAACACCGCCACGCGCTCTGTGAACTGCTTCTGATTTGCAAATGAAATTTCTCCCACAGACAATGCAGGCAGCGCCAGGCCCTGATTGAAGACACAACTCATGAAAGTCTCCAAGTCAGAGTCGGAAAAACCTCCAGCCACTGAAGGCAGGAGGCAGCGCTGGAAATAATGAACCACATTAACTAAGAAGTCGCAAAAGCCATCTCTATTAGACAGCTGTGCGGGTCAAAAGGAAACCAGACAGGAGACATCAAGAGGAAACTCAGGCTCCCCAGGATAATTGCAGTGCAATTAATACGGGGTGAGTCACTGCCCTTGGTGGAAGTGGGCTCCTGCTGCAGCGGAGAGCAGAGGGCTCTCAGACCAGCCGTTCCCCTTCCTCCCCATCTGTGGAACCCAAGGAAACATCCTCAGGAAATAGGTCAATAAGATGACGTCGCCATTTAAAAAATCAACTCCAGAATCCACAAGTATCAACACAGAAAGTGCATCTCCTAGAAACCTGCAAATAGATCTTAAAAGATGTGTGTCGCAGTCTGTAGGCCCCGCCGGGTCTCCGATAGTAAGTCAAGGGGGCAGGTACCAAGAGAGAAGGAAAGAGGAAGATCAGGTGAAAGGCACCAAATCGCTGCAGCACACTGGCTGTTGGGTTCGATGGGGTCCTCCCCATTACCCTGTGGGATCATCTTTCTGTCCCCCGTTTCATAGATTTGGAAACTGAGTCAAAGGGATTAAAGAAAACACAAGAAAGCAGAGGTAGAGGTTGAGGGTGGGAGGCAAGAGGAGAAAGAACACTAACTCATCGATGAACAATCCCTCACATTCTCCTCTCATCTCCTTACCCCTTGGCCCGTCCCTCTCAGAATGCTAGACCTCACACAAAGCAGAGATGACCATGTTGTGAAAACACCCCAGGGCTCTTCCAAGAGCCACCTGCAAGTCACAGGCAGGACAGAGCAACCCGTCCTCCCTACTTCTGCACACAGCACAGGCACCAAACCAGCGGGGGAGACCGGTGGTGCTCAGGCCGTGGTGCGCACCCATCCGCCGGGGAGTGTGTTATAAATGCAGGATCTTGGGTGGGCGCCAGATCAGTAGGTGATTCTGAGGAGGGGAAGTGGCCATAAACTATGCTTTAAAAAAATACAATTGTAGAAGTTCAATTTTTTGAATTAAAGGTCTGCCAGGTGGTGCTATGGAGCATTTCCCCTCCCCACTTAGGAGTTCCTACAGAGTCTGAAAACTTTCAGGGATGCAGAAGGGCAGAGGCAGCCCAGTCAAGTGCCCTGACTACCACTCCTCTCATCTCAGCAGCCCCGTGTGAAAGCAAATTAGTTGGGACTTTTTAGTTGCAGACAGTGCTATGCTGGAGCTGGCAAGTACCTGCTCACAAAAGCCCCTTGTTAACTATTCAGAAATGGGCAAGCTGCTCATTATACCTTGGCAGTTTAAAATCTGCTGCAGGGGAAGCATTTACACCACTGTAATTGGCAAACATGAAAAATCAAGGCTTTTTTCAGTGTCTCTTTTCCCCAGACAGCTAGTTTACCAGCATACCACTAGTTGCAAGTGACAGGCTACTCAAACCAGGTTAAGTAAGAAGGGGTATTTACTTGTTATTCCTGGGAAGTTTAGGGGTAGAACTGTCTTTAGAGCTAGCTGGACCTAAAAGCTCAAAAGCTACTTTTCTTCGTGTTTGTTTTAATGTGCAGATTTCCTCTGTGTGGCAAGGAATGCGGCAGGCACCTGCCCCATATTCACATTCACCCAACTTACAAGACCCAAAGGAAAGGGATTATCCTCCTGCTGTTAGCTCTACAGAGAAGTCCTGAGAGGGTTCTGATTAGCTTTGGGTCACGGGGCCATCCTTGAGCCAATTGGGGAGCTGAAAGAGAAGGGGGACTACACCAACAAGGATCATGTGACCTGCCCTGAGATGGGGATGTAGCCATTTATGGTTGACATTTGGGGTTTTTTAAAAGCTTAGGGGAGACAACAGACAAGACCTTCTGAAATTAAAGGTTTTGCTCAGTCTAACAGTGCATTGGATAGCAGAACGGCTTTAAGAAGTCAGTGGAAATCAGGCAGTGAGGAAAGCTCACATAAAAGACTTAATAATTGTCAAAGTAGGCAGTCCGGGTGGTTCAGTGGTTTAGCACTGCCTTCAGTCCAGGGCATGATCCCAGGGACCCGGGACTGAGTCCCACGTCAGGCTCCCTGCATGGAGCCTGCTTCTCCATCTGCCTGTGTCTCTGCCTCTCTCTCTCTCTCTCTCTCTCTCTCTCTCTCTCTGTGTCTCTATGAACAAATAAATAAAATCTTTAAAAAAAATAATAATTGTCAAAGTAATCAGATGGCAAATGGCAAGCATAGGGTCTCAGAACCAGAAAGCCCTGTGCAGCAGTCACTATTTCCCCATGAATGGTTGTGAGGAGTACACGAGATCTGTGTGAACAGGGGGAGGCAGATGCCAGCCATGTGGCAAATGCTCAATAGATAGAAGTCATCATTATTATTATTACCTTTATGTATTTATGTGGCCTCAGATTCCTCACCTATCAAAGGAAAATAATGATAATGAGCCCTGCTTTGTGGGGTTTCTGAGAGGTTATGAGATACTGTAGCAGAGGCCCGGCCTATCACGGCTACTCCATGTAAATCATAGCTATCCCTATCAGGTAGAAGCATCATTTTCCAAGGTTCCCTTGCTCTTGCCTCAGCGCCTTCTTTAAATCATCAGAATAACCACTTGACATTCTCCTTCCTTTCCTCTGAGCACATCAAGAAATAGTCAAGGAAATAAGACAACCATTTTGTCTCCAAAAAGAACCTTCTGGAAATATGTTTCTCTTGCAGTTTTTCCAGAGCAGGTGGATTTGGTCGAAGGGAAGTCAGATGTTAGCAAATATTTTCTCTCATGCTGATTTCCTGAGAAAATTGTACAAGTTACTGAAAGGTTAAAAAAAAATCCTCCATCTCTCCAACTTCAAAAAAGACATGGAAGGGGGTATCACTGAAGTAC
Organism: Vulpes lagopus; assembly: GCF_018345385.1. Classification (NCBI taxonomy): domain Eukaryota; kingdom Metazoa; phylum Chordata; class Mammalia; order Carnivora; family Canidae; genus Vulpes; species Vulpes lagopus. The sequence continues at coordinate 17,046,983 of NC_054825.1, forward strand.
ACAAGATCTTTAGCAGAGTGGATAATATCAATGCATGTTGCTACTTTTGATACCGCCTCGATGACAGGAGTGGGGGCAGAAGTGGAAGTTCAAAAAAAACAAATTCAGAAGAGATAGATGGGAAGAGCTTTGTCACTCAAAGAATAATAAATGTTTGCAATGGCCTACTGGGCAAGGCTGTTGAGGTAAAGACAGTGGGTTTGTTCAAGTAGCAATTAGATGCTATCCTGGGGGAAAGACCGTATTACAAGAGAGAAGCATCAATGTGCTGAATGGCTTTTCACGCTCCGAACACTGCCTATGTTCTTTTCGTACTCTTAAGGGTCTGCAGTCCCAGCAGAATATGTGTGCACAGAAATTAGGCCCAGCGGTATGCCCTGGGAAACTGGGCCAAGAGAAATAATGCTGTTCAGGCAGGACCACAATTTGCAATGTTTGGCTATAGCATTCATTTCATTTCCATTGTTTCTTAGGTCTTGGGAAACATAGATGATGCTAGGGCAGAGAGTGGGAGACAGCCAGGTCTTCGGGTCCCCACAAGTTAAACTCAGCTGTGCCCAATTATGCCACACAAAGCCTGCTACCTTCCTGGGTTGGTGAATTCAACATTGTATATGAATGGCGCATTATAGTACATGATGATCCTAAATAAGAAAGGCCCTTGGCCAAAGCACAGAGCTTTTCTTCTTGGAAATCCATCCTGATCTTTGCATTTCCTGCTCTTGGGGATCCTCATTTCTGAACATTTTCCCAACATGGGGAAAATCAGTATTTTCAGATATTTTTAAGACACAATTTCTAGACTCTTTTTGGACAGTAGTGTTTCACACATCTATTGTTAAGGTCTCTTAAGCTTCGTGTCAAAGACATAATTTAAGTGTACAGTATAACTTCTATATTTGACCATAACGATAAAGTATTAGCATAGTGGCCTCCCAAATCTTGCTCTCAAGTCATATTTAAAAGGAATAGGCAGACACACCCAGAATCTTGAACATAAAAGGAAAGAGACCATTGAGAAAGAACAAACATTTGAGAGGTGCTCATTTCAAACATGAGAACTAAACTAAGGCACCAATTTACTCAGGCAACAGAAAAAAGACTTTAGAATTTGTATGATTAAGATCCCCCCCCCCAAAAAAACAATCAAATTAAAATCCTGGAAATTAAAATTTTGGGCCACAAAAAATTAATAGGTGGGCTGGAAAACAGCATAAAACAGCTGGAGAGTAATTTAATCATGGAGAAAACTGAGAGGAGGCATTCGTGCAAAATACAATTTAAAACAACAGTAAAATTAAAATATAACAAAGACAGTTGAGATGTGGAGTCTAGATTCTGTTTTTCCCAAGTTCATCTAAAAGGATTCCAATAGAGGAAATAGAGCAGAGAAAACAAATTGTTTTATTTTAGTAGAAAACAAATTTTTTATAGAGCTGATCATTCATATTGATGGGACCCACTAAGTTCCCAAAAAGGGAAGATGATTTTAAGCTAAACCTACCATTAAAGCTTTATAAAACTTAGGATAGAGTGAAAAAAATCCTATAAAACTTCCAGGCAGAAAAGAATCATTCATTTACAAAAGAACAATAAAATTGGAATCAGACTTCTCAATAGCATACTGTTAGAAAAATAGTAAAGAAATAATGTTCAAAAGTGTGAGTAAATGATTTTCCACCTATAATCTCATATTCATTCCAGTTACACTTAATTGAGAATACAAAATAAATATTTTTCTGACATTCAGAAAATGAAAACCTTTACCATGCTTATATTCTCTGAAAGAATGTCTTGGAAAAGATAAAACAAGTGAGGAGTAGATGAGGAATTCAAGACATGGTTTATTTAATGTATAGTTAAATGCAAATAATTCTGATGCACAAAGAAATGTATGAAAATTAATATTTGGAAAATCTCAAATGATGTCAACATGAGAACATGAGAAGAAAGGAAGGAGGGAAAGTAAAAGCAATTTAAGATTTATTGTGTGTGTGTGTGTGTGTGTGTGTGTGTGTGTCTGCAAATGCAGAAAAGTAAAAGATAAAATATGTGCTGAAAGTGTACAGGGAAAACCTCTAGTAATGGTAGAATAGCTTCTATTGGTACAAACTTTCCTTGGGTACCAACTGTAAACTTTGGACAAAACATATAATATATATATATATATATATATATATATATATATATATATATATATATTGAAGGACATTAAGAGTAACCAAAACCAGGCAGAAACTGGAAGGGAGCCAATACTTGGAAGAAGGGAACAGCAATGAGTGAATTTCTCATTTGTATCACTCTTCACCTAAGAACACATGGTGCCTGGTAGGTCAACTGAAACTTGGATAGAAACAGACAGTCTCACTGGCTTGAGGATCCACTTAGACAGATTTGTGATGACCACAGGAGCTAAAGAGTGAGAGACAAAGTATCAGAAAGGAGAGAATCAGAGGAGGGGAGCATTGATTTCAAAAACAAATTGTACTGGGGCACTTGGGTGGCTCCACTGGTTAAATGTATGCTTTCAGCTCAGGTCATGATCCTGGGTTCCTGGGATAGAGCTCTGTGTTGGGCTCCCTGCTAAGTGGGGAGCCTGCCGCTCTCTCTCCCTCTGCCCTCCACTCAAACTCTCTCTCTCATACACACTCTCTATTTCAAATAAATAAATGAAATCTTAAAAAAGAGAGAGAAAGAAATTGTGCTAACTCCTGAATTATTCTTGTATGAGGCAGACTTCAAGCAGTCCGGCTAAGCCAACAACTACAGAAAACTTCGAGTTTGAAGTTTGAGTCTGACTGAGTTAAATGACTGCTAAAGCAAAAATATCTACACTCTTTAAAAGATTATAACAGAATCTTTAAATTCTTTAAAATGTATCATTCAAAATGTCCAAGACACAATCCAAAATTACTAGACATGTGAGGAAACAGGAAAGTATGATTCATCCTCAAAAGCAAAAGGAATCATTGGAGACTTATCGCTAGATGAACAGGATGCAGAAATTAGCAGACAAGGATATTAGAGCGGCTATTGCAACTATGCTCATATCAATATGAATAAGCAAAAGGAAGAAATATCAGGGTGCCTGGGTGGCTCAGCATCTGAGTGTCTGCTTTTGGCTCAGGCCATGATTCTGGATCCTGAATCCAGGTACTGAGCGCCACACTGGGATCCCCACAAGCAGTCTGCTTCTCCCTCTGCCTGTCTCTGCCTCTCCTTCTGTGTCTCTCAGGAATAAACAAATAAAATAGTTTTTTTTTAAAAAGGAAGAAATATCAGCAAAGAAATAAAAATATTTAAAAATAATAAAAATTCTATAACTAAAAACACCTAAAATTTCTCAAATAGATTTAACAGCAGATTGGATATTTGGATTATTTTAATAAGTGAACTTCAAGACTTGAAGATAGAGCAAAGAAATGATTCAATCAAAAAATCAAAACAACAGAATGATAACTTTTTTAAATGAACAGAGCTACAGTGATCTGTGGGAGAATATCAAATACCATGTAATTGAAATCTAAGAAGGAATGGCTACACAGAGAATTCTGGTAAGATGGCAGAGTAGGAAGCACCAAGAAACTCTCTCCCCACTAGACAAAAATCACAATGGTACAATCTATCTGATGTAACTATTTTGGAACTCTGGCACAGTACATTTGGTTTATTTCAGCCAATTTCAGCTCTTAGCACCAGAGGGATGGCTACCCATCCCTCATCCCCAGCCAGGTGGCAGGCAGCTGTGCACATGTTCCTAGAGCATCTTGCATACAGTTTGCAGAACCAAAGTGGATAAAAAGAACCTATTTTCAGCGTATAAGATCTGTGTTCTGATTGTTGATTGCTGCTTTTGATCTCTGAAGTGCAAAAAAATTGGATAGCAATTATTGCTGAACCTCCCTCTCATTGTTACAAGCTCCCCTTTGGCTGAAGTGACTTTCAAGAAATTTAAAGGCCCAGCACCCTGACTGATCTCATTTCTTACCAGCATACTAGATATCAGGATGTGATGCATTTGAAATTATTTTAGTCATATAATTTTATACCCAGCCAAACTGTCATTAAAAGGGTGAGTGGTGGAATAAAGGCATTTTCAAACATACAAGAACTTGGAATTTTCACCTTTTATATTATTTTTTGAAGTTACTTGAGATTATGTACTAATTAAGCAAGAAAATAAGCCAAGAAAGAAGAAAATATAGAATCCAAAAAAGAGTGAAACCAACCAAAAATGGCAATAAATTGAAGTCCTAGGCTACAGTTATGCTTCAGTCTTATAGAGCTATAAATTTATAGTTAGTAGGCTCACAAAAGGATTCAGGAAGGATATATCTGAGTAGAGAAAGGTGGGGCTGGAGAAGAATTTGGAAGAGTTTAAGAATGTGATTTTTAAAACAACTCAAGAAAAAGAGAAATGTATTAGAAATGCCTCAATACTAACACAAAATTCACAGTAGATATATAAAGGTGAAAAAACATATTTTTAAAAAGATATTCAACTTTACTGTCAGTAAATTATTAATGTATGAACTTCAGCCAATGAGTTTAATAAAAATCATAAATTGATCACATCTGTGCCAATGAGAATGCAATTAAATGGGCACTTTCAGTTATTAGTATCCTTTTGAAAGGCAATTTGGCAATAATTATTTTAAAAATTTAAATATAATATTTTTTAAAGATTTTATTTATTTATTTGAGAGAGAGAGAGAGAGCAACAGAGCATGAGCAGGGTAAGGGGCAGAGGGAGAAGCAGGCTCCCTGCTCAGCAGGTGGGGCTTGATCCCAGGACCTGAGATCATGACCTCAGCCAAAGACAGACATTTAACTGACTGAGCCTCCCAGGGGCCCCTAAATGCACATTATTTTTGGCTCAAATAGCCACTTTTGGAAATCTAGGATAAGGAAACATTTGCATTTTGTCAGAAGTATTCATCGTAGCATGGTTTGCAGTGGTAAATACTACAAAATGGTAACAACCCAAATACCAATATATGGGAAGTCAATAAATAAATCATGGCATGTACACTATGAGGGATACCATGCAGCCATATTAAAAATATATGTACGCACATGAAAAATTCCAAGGAATATTGTTAATAAAAAACAGCAAAATGACATGAATGTTTAAAAATAGGTTTATATGAAACAAAAGCATAGATATATGTTTATATACATACAAATGAAGAAAAATGGCCTCTAGGGAGACGAATAGGATTGAGAATGAGGGGAAGGTAATGAGAAGTATTGTTATATATTCTTTGGTTAATGGAGTCCTGTATAAATAAAACATTCATGTTTAATTTTTAAATGCATAAGATCCCCAAAATAAAATCAATTTACTTCTAGGCTAAAAAGTAGAGATCTAAGACAAGGCTAATTGTCCTCTATATTCTAGGCTGTGTATGTCAACATAGTCTGACAGTGAGTGCTGAGCACCAATCAGAATTGAAGAAGGCCATGCACAAACTGAATCAAATCCAGAAGATGATAATCAGGATGCTGAAATATCTGGAATATCATAACAGCTGAAGATCAACATTTAACTAATGAGGATGTTTAGCCAGGAAAAAAAGAAGATCGTTTTAAAGAACATGATTTAAAACAAAAAAGAAAGGACATGATAACTCTTTTGAAATACAGAATTTATTCTCTGTGGAAGTAGACCAATGGAAGTTATAAAAATAAAAATTTAAGTTTCCTAGAAAGAACTTTATTTATAAAAATTTAAACATTTAAAAGCAAGATACATTCTATTATCTGAAAAACTAGTAGTTTTTAAAATAAAAAAGTACCTAGTTGATAAGAGTGCCTGGAAACAACCGCTCTCATTCATGGTTAATCAGCCTTCAGAATGGCTGTTTCCAATTATGCTTGTTTTTTTAATGTTTTTTTTAAAGATTTTATTTATTTATTCATGATAGACATAGAGAGAGAGAGACAGACAGAGACACAGGCAGAGGGAGAAGCAGGCTCCATGCCGGGAGCCCGACACAGGACTCAATCCCGGGACTCCAGGATCACACCCTGGGCCAAAGGCAGGCGCTGAACCACTGAGCTACCCAGGGATCCCCCCAGTTATGCTTATTAAAGCATATACATATCCACAGAATGTTCACACAATAATATAACTTGATTCATTCAGCAAATATGTATTGGTCAACTACTATGTGCCAGGCATTGTGTTATGCACTGAAATTCTGTGTTGGGTACTGAACAAGATAGCTACTAAGTCCCTGCCCTTAAGCTTCTTAGAAGTCAAACGCCGCTTTTCCTGCTCAAGTCAAGAGCCTGCCTCTCTAAGATTTTGGTGTTGAATTATGTTACTAAAATATGCAATTTTAATTTTGTTTATCACTGTCTGACAAAACAAACTTTATTTCCTATAACTTCAAATGTATATACTTATATTTATAAATAAAATATATATTTATATATAGTAGTTTATTATGTGTGGTTAATTCCACTGTTTTGGCTGCAATAAAATTGATTTTGAAATTTTCTTAAAAATCTGCAAATGCAGATGCTTCAATTATTCCCCTTGCACAGATATCTTTGTTTTAACAAATATCTTTAGCATCATTTTACAGAGCAGGAAGGTAATTCAAATGGATTCTTATTTAAAAGATCATTTGGAAAAAAAATTAAAAATAAAAAATAAAAGATAATTTGGCACTAATAAATGAATTCAGTAAACTTTCAAGATACAAAATTACTATACATAAATCTGTTGCATTTCTATACACTAATAATGAACTATCAGAAGGAGAAATTAAGAAAGCAATCCCATTTATAGTTGCATCAAAAAGAATAAAATACCCAGGAATAATTTAATCAACTAGTGAAAGACTTATACTCTGAAAACTGTAAGACAATGATGAGAGAAGATGACATAAACAGAAAGATCTCCATGCACATGAACTGAAACAATTAATTTTGTTAAAATGTTCATACCACCCAGGGCACCTAACTGGCTCAGTTGGAAGAGCATGCAACTCTTGATCTGGGGATTGTGGGTTTGAGCCCCATGTTGGGTGTAGAGATTACAAAAGAAAAATAAACAAACTTTAAAAAAAAATGTTCATCCTACCTAAAGCAATCTAGAGGTTCAATGCAATCACTATCAAGCTAATGGCATTTTTCACAGAATTAGAATCATCTTAAATTTGTATGGAACCACAAAAAATCCCAAATAGCCAAAGCAATCTTGAGAAAAAAGAACAAAGCTGGAGATGTCACACTTGCTGATTTCAAACTATATAAAAAAGCTAAAATAATCCAAACCGTATGGTACTGATACAGACTCATAGATCAATGAAATCGAGTACAGAATCCAAAAATAATCCCACACTTATATGGTCAATTAATCTTCAACAAAGGAGGCAAGAATATACAATGGGGAAACACAGTCTCTTCAATAATAGGTGTTAAGAAAACTGCACAACTACATGCCAAAGAATTAGAGTGGACCACTTCCTTATACTATATATATTAAAAACAAAACAAAACAAAACAAAAGCCCTAATGGTTTAAAGACTTAAATGCCAGACCTAAAACCATAAAACTCTTAGAAGAAAACATAGGCAGTAAACTCTTTGACATTGGTCTTGACATACTTTTTTCAACCTATCTTCTCAGGTAAGGAAGACAAAAGCAAAAATAAATAAATGAGACTACGTTAAACTAAAAAGCTTTTGCACAGTGAAGGAAACCATCAACAAAACAAAAAGACAACCTACTGCATGGGAGAAGATATTTGCAAATTATATAACAAAAAATGGGTGAACATCCAAAATATATAAAGAACTTACATACTGAATATCAAAAAACAATGTGATAAGCACTGGGTGTTATACTATATATTGGCAATTGAATTTAAATTTTAAAAAATGCAATGCAGCATAGAATTTTTAAATACAATGATCCAATTTAAAAAATGGACAGAGGACCTGAATAGACATTTTGCCAAAGAAGACATACAGATGGCCAATATACATTTGGAAAAATGATCAACATCACTAATCATTAGGGAAATGCAAATCAAAACCACAATGAGGGGCACCTGGGTGGCTGGCTCAGTTGGTTAAACATCTGCCTTCAGCTCAGGTCATGATCCCAGAGTCCTGGGATTGAGTCTCACATCAGGCTCGTTGCTCAGGAGGGAGTCTACTTCTCCCTCTGCCTGTTGTTCCCCCTTCTTGTGCTTTTTCTCCCTCTCTAGACAAATGAATAAATAAAATCTTTTTTTAAAAAACCATAATGAGCTATCATCTCACACTTGTCAGAACGGCTAGTATCAAGAAGACAAGAAATAACATGTGTTGGTGAGGATGCAGAGATAGGGCACCCTTGTGTACTACTGGTGAGAATACAAAATGGTGCAACCACTATGGAAAACAGTATGACATTTCCTCAAAAAATTAAAAATAGAGCTATCTATTCCACCTCTGGGTATCTCTCTGAAGAAAAATAAAATACAAGTTCAAAAGGATGTAGGCACCCTTATGTTTGTTGCAGCATTGTGTAGAACATCCAAGGTATGGAAGCAGCCTATGTGTCCACTGATGGATGAATGGATGAATAAAATATGGTATCTTATATATATATGATGGAATATTACTTGGTCGTATAAAAGAATGAATTCTTGCCTTGTGACAGCATGGATAGATCCAGAGGGTATTATGCTAAGTGTAATAAGTTAGAGAAAGACAAAAACAAATTTTTAGATTTCACTTAGAAGCGGAATCTTAAAAAAAAAAAAAAAAAGCAAAACAAAGGAACAGACAAAATAAAACAGCAACAGACCCACAGATCCTGAGAACAATCCAGTGGTTGCCACAGAGGAGAGGGTAAGGGGAGGGGGAAATAGGGGAAGAGATCCAAAGGTACAAATTTCCAGCCATAAAATAAATAAGTCACGGGGTGCATGTACAGCATAGGGAAGAGAGTTAATGATATTGTGACAACTTCTATGGTGACAGATGGTAGCTAGATTTATGGTGTTGGTCACTTCATAATGTGTATAGATATTGAATTACTATACTGTACATCTGAAACTAATCCAATATCCAATACTGCATGTCAACTACACTTCAATATAAAAAGATTATTTGCTGCAGACTTTGTCCAGAATGGGGAACCCTTCAGACAGTGGCACAAATGGAGACCCTCCTTGTTTTCACTTCCACTTTAATGGTAGTAGTAGGATACCAAAAAGTGGATGCTCTTTCAAAGAAAACTACAGGGAGAGTGTCTGGAGCCCAGCCTCTGTGGAAGCAGCTCACTCCACCATCATAAGTCTCTCACCAAGAACCTCAAGAACAGCTTGAGCCTTCCCTCCTCCACCTCTAATTTTCCAGATGCTCGAAGTCAGCTGTCTCTGAGACCTCCCTCTATACAAACTGTCCTACAGTTCCTCCTTCGTGTTGCATGTTTCCAACTCTTAATCTCAAGGTTGCTTCTTGGAGACTGCTTATGCACTCCAAGTAGACTTTATGGGTCTTTCCCAAAGTCCCTCTTCAACCTAATGTCCCTTTTAACCATCCTCACCCTACATAATAAACGGCTGCTCCCAGTGAGTAAATACATCACCAATTTTCCTGACCCCTATGGGAAGTCCAATCGCGCCACCACGTTGGCGGATGGATGCAGATGCATCATGGGAATCACTGCACAAGCAAACAACATGAACCTGGTTATTCCAGAGAAATTTTCTGGAAAATTTCTGGAAAATCAGGACTTCTTCCCTCCTTGGTTCCAAGGAGAGAAGACGGAAGAGGAATCATCCTGACTTCTGGGGCTGGACATGTGGGTTGCACAAAACAACACTTGTGAAGCACAGTACCTGGCACATGTGACACAGAAGACCCAGCAAAACAGAAATTTGCCCAAGGATATGTGATGATTTGGAAAGAGCCAAATGTGGAGTGATCCCTCCCTGCCTCCTTGCATCCCTTGCTAGAATGTCATGAACATAATACCATTCACCAGAGACTCGGGACAGGATGGGGCAGCTGCCTATGGGGCTGATAAGACCTTCTTCGTGTAAACAGGGCCTGCTCTGGGTCTCCTCAACAGCCTGGGCATCATCTCACAAAGCCAGGCATCACCATAGGCCAAGTCCACTGCCAGGCTGGTTCTGCCAAGAAACATGCAGCTCAACTACACTTGACTCTCAAAATAAATACTTTAAGTAAGAACAGATGCCGTCAGCTTGGCCCGGAGCCACCAGCAGCACCAATGGCTTGTACGAAGCTCTTGGAGCAGAGGGAACACAGCAGGAGGCCCTTGGAAAGTGCCAGGTCAGGCTTTCGGTTCCTCCACAGCACACTCCCTGGGTGGAGGCAAAGATTCTGCCCAAGAAGACACATTTCAGGAGAAAAGAGGCTGTGTGGTATGGCTTGGAGAACTCCAGCCAAGGGCCAAAAATCTGCTTCTCGTTCCAGTTCTGTAGCTCCAAGCAAATCCCTCTGGCTCTGGGACTCAGTTTTCTGCAAGTGAAGATTGTAGTGAGGTTCAAGGGGCCTATTGAATTGTAAAGAGCTGTTGGGGTGAGCGGGGGATGAGAGTAGGCTGAGACCACCCCGGAGTGTCCTCTGTTACCATCATCAGGCATAGGGGGAATCAAAAGGGGACTAGTAGTCCAAGTGGCCAGGGCCTGAGGACTGGGACAAGAGAAGGCCAAGGACAGAATCAAGACTTCTTCCCTCCTTGGTTCCAAATGAAGCCTCCAGAATACAAGGTTCAAATGTTCTCTGCTTTACCTTCTCCTTTCTTCCTTCCTTCCCTCCAGACTCCTAACTTCCTTCTTTCTTTTCTTTCTTTCTTTCTTTCTTTCTTTCTTTCTTTCTTTCTTTCTTTCTTTCTTTCTTTCTTTCTTCTCTTTCTTTCTTTCTTTCTTTCTTTCTTCTTTCTTTCTTTCTTTTCTTTCTTTCTTCTTTCTTTCTTTCTTTCTTTTACTTTCTTTTTTTCTACCATATGGTTCCAGCCATTGACCATTCTTTTCCATTCCTGAAACAGAATAAGCTTTCCCTCGCTCATCTCAGGACCTTTTGTACCTGCTGTGCCCTCTCTCCAGACCACTCTTGCCATACCTCCTTGTCTTCCAGATCTCAGTTGAGCTATCATTTCCTCTGGGCTCCTTAAGGGGTCCCTCTGCTGAGTTCTCACAGCAGGAACTTCTTTATCCACCAGCCTCTCTTAAAGCAGGAGCTTGGAAAGTAGGCAGAGTGAATGAATGAGATGTTTCTCAGAGACAGAGCAGATGGATAAGGCCCAGGTCCTAGGTCTACAAATCCAGTGTTCATTCATTCACTCGTTCCTTCCTTCAGTTACTTCCTTGGGTACCTTTAACAAACCAGGTGCTCTGCCAAGTGCTGGGCATCCAGTGGGGGAAAAGACAAGCCCTCTATTATCAGGGAGTTTGCATTATAAAAGGAAAAAACAGGAAATAAGAGAGTAAGAAAAACAATCTGGGGGTGATGAGTGAGTGTTACATGGAAAATTCAAATAAGTTAATGTGATAGAGTTTGACCAGGTAGATACTTTAGATTGGACAGACGAGATAGGCCCCTCTTGAGATGGAACTGAGAGCAAATGACCAAAATTAAATTAAATTAAATTAAATTAAGTTAAATTAAATTAAATTAAAATTAAAAAGCCAGCTTTGTGAGTGTCAGTATTCCAAGAGTGGGACAACTAGTATAAGGGCCTCACAAGCGAGATTAGAACAGAAGAAAGGTCAATGTGATGGAACATACTGGGAAAAAGGAAGCATATTTGAGATAAACCTGGTAAAATGGGAAGAGCCAGGCCCTCACACACCATGATCAGGAGATTCTATGCTAGTCAAGGGGAGTGGGGCCCACTGGAGAGTATTGAATTGGGAGTGATGTGATATAATTTATGTTTTTAAAAGGTATGGAGACAAGTAGATGAGCCCATATTGGAAGGTGGAATTGTTCGGACTTGCTCATGTTTAGAAAAGAGAACTGATAGAAAGTGCTCATGGATTAGATATGGAGATGGGATGAATAAAAGGGAAGTCAAGGAGACTGGGGGTGGGGGGTGTTCGATGTGTCCTGTACTATGAAGAGGACAGGAAGCTGGAGAAGGATTAGGACAGATGATCAGGATTTGCTAGGCCCCATTCATTTTTAGATGCCTATTGGATATCTACAGGCAAGTGTCACTTAGCAGGTGGCTACACAAGAATGAAGTTTTGGGGGGAGAGCCGGCTTGGGCATGCAGATTTGGGGGTCATCTGCTTTAGATGGCATTTCACATTATGGGTCTGGAGAGAGAGAGAAGATGTAAGGAGAGGATAAAGCACAGGACAGAGCCTGGGCACTCCAAGACTGGGAGGTCTACAGAAGAGGAGGAGCTAGGCAGCAGAGACCAAGAGGGAATGGCTAGAGAGCTAGGAGGAAAACCAAGGCAATGTGGGAATAGAAGCCAAAAGAAGGGGGTGCAAGTTGTCTTTCTTTTGCAATTCTGCTTTGCTACTACCCACTCCAGATCTTCCTAGATCCAGCCCCACGTCCTCCTGAGCTGTATACAGGTAACTCCCTGCCCCTCAGATGAGCTATTTTCAGTGGTGCCACATCCACCCCACTGGCCAACACCCAGTACAGTTCCTCCCTGCCTGCTTAAGCATTCTGGTACTAAATGACCCTCGGGCCCTTCCGCCTTGGACAAATGAGGTGACTGGAGGCAGCAATCTCTTGCTGACAGCCCTCCCGGTGCCAACACGACTTCAGGCTCTGCCTCTCCCTCCCCATACCAAGGGCTTTCCAAGACCGGGCTTTGCTTTGGCTCAGAGCTCAAGTGCTCTTCCTGGTCGGCCTTTCTTTCTTCCCCCAGAGACGGTAGGGCCGTGGTCTCTGAAGACAATCCCAGTGATCCAGGAGGGCCTGCTTAGAGCTTGACTCATAGGCGGGGCACATCTGAAGGCCATGAAAAGCCTTTTGGAAAGAAACCCAGAGGAGTGTTAGGAGAACATAGTGGCCTTGGACCCAGGCTGCCATGTGGGATGTCCACGAATGTCCAGCCACAGAGGTGCTCTGCTCCCCAAAGGAGGACACCCACAGGACTACATTTGTGTTTGCCCAGAGGGGGTGACTTTTTCTCCTTTACACGAAAAGTGCCATATGAGCAAAGCCCTGTGACCCCACTTTAACCTTGTCCTCTGTATTCCCTGTTCCAGACGCTCAACTTCTCTGAGCTCAGTGCCTGGTTTCTATAGGCCCACTGCCTGATGTCTTTGGGCCTGTCACCCTTCATCTATAAGCCATTTGCATTATTTGGGCACATTGCCTAATGCCTGGGCTGAACTCCTGATGTCTCTGGGTCTGCCCCACATTTCTTTAGGTCTGCTGTCTGGATTACTTAAGCCTGTTGTGTCACATCTCTAGGCCTGCTGCCAGATTGCCCAAAGCCCTGGGAACTTGGGCTGCTGCTGAATATCAGGACTACCTGGCGCATTAACACCACTCTATGGGGCTGCTGTCAGGAAGGGGCATTCATCCCCCATCTCTGGCCTCCACGATGACCACGGTGATTAGGCCCAGGGCTCAGCCACGCTTTGAAAGGAGTGTTTGTATGGTTTGTTTCCCTCCACGATACCTCCAAGGCCACAACCCCCAGAGACCGATTCATGGACCCGTTTGGCTTTTTATTTTTATTTTTATTTTTTTTGTTAATCCATATTTAATAGGGAGCTGAGCGTGTAGCGCCTCGTGCCTCCGGCCCGGAGCTCAGTGCTGGCAGGGCAAGCAGACAAGGAACGGCCGGCAGCAGGGGTGGGAGCCGCCAAGAAAAACCCCCAGGCCTCAGGCAGTGGCAGGAGGGTTGCCCAGACGGCCTGCTCACCGAAGCCTGGCCTCAGAGCGCCGGGGGACCGGCTGGCCTGCTGCCGGCAGCTGTTGCTCAGTCCCTCTGCAGAGAGCCAGGGAGACAAAACAGAGGCTGGTTTTAAAAGAGACACAAAGTGGTCTCTTCAAAGAGGCCTGCAGCAATCTGGACCAGTACAGACCGATGTTCTCATGCAGGGAAGAGGCCTGGAGAAGCATATAGCACAATATCCCTCATGCACACGAATGTTGGGCTTGGACAGAGTAATCGGTAACGCAGGTTGCATTCGGCAACCCCCTCACCCGCCAGGCCCTGTGCTATGCGGAGAGCTTTACGTATAGACCACGAGAATACCACCGAGGCTCAGTGATGGTCTCCACTCTATAGATGAGAAACCAAGGTTCCCATACCTATTAGGATGGCTGATGTGTTAAAAACAGATAATAGTCGCAGAGGAACTGGGACTCTCATCCATCGCTGGTGGGGATGCAAAGTGGCTCTGCCACTTTGGAAAACAACTTGGCAGTTTCCTACGAAGTTAAACACACACTAGCCATGTGGCCCGGCAAGCTCACGCCTAGGTTTTTACCAAAGGGAAATGAAACCTGTATGTAAATATACAAATGTTTATGGTCGTCTTTTTTTTTTTTTTTTTCACAATCACCAGCAGCTGGAAACAACTCAAACGACCTTCAATAGAAGAATGGATAAACTAGTTCTTCAATACCACAGAATATTACTCAGCAATAAAAAGGAACATACAATTAATATGGGAAAAAAAACAGGGACGCCTGGGTGGCTCAGCAGTTGAGCTCCTGCCTTCGGCTCAGGGAGTGATCCTGGGGTCCCAAGATCGAGACCGCATCGGGTTCCCTGCATGGAGCCTGCTGCTCCCTCTGCCTGTGTCTCTGCCTCCCTCTCTTGTGTGTCTTTCATGAATAAATAAATTAAATCTTTTTTTAAAAAATACGAGAAAAACATGGATGATGCTCAAATGCCTTCTGCCAAATGGAAGACAAGCCCCCGTAGCGGGGGGACCTGGTCACTCACCTTCCTTTATCTGCCACTATTTGCTGTGTCACCTTGGATATGTCATTCACTCCTTCTAGATTCCCACTTTCCTTATCTGTGACATGAGGAGCATTTCACCCACCTCTAGATGAAATGGGAAGATGAAATGAGAATCATAGAACCTACAGCTTTAGATCTTCATGAACTAATCCAGCTGCTTTATTTTAGCTCATTGATTCATCCTGCCAGTACTATTACTAACAGCCAACGCTTACTGAGTACTCACAAGGTGCTGTGCAGTTTATAGACATGTCATCCTGCCATCAGGCCCTGAGGTGATAGCGTCTCATAATAGGAGGGGAAATGGAGGTGCCCGGAAATGAAGTAATTGGCCAGGATCCCACAAGTGCAAGGGGGTACAGCCAGGACTGAACCTGGGCACCTCCATCTCAATTTCCCATGCCATCTGGAGGGTAAGAACTGGTAGCTACGCACCTTGCCCCTTATGTAAGTTGAGCACTGCCTACGGAGCTTTCCCCGAAAGGGACGTCAGGGGCCAGGATGGATTTCTGTCCAATCTGGAGGAGCCAGCAAAGCCACAGAGGCCAGCTGGCCTCCTGTCGGACACCTGACCTTTCCACCATTCCACCGGGTGAGGGTGCGGGGAGGACAGCGATGAGTGGCCGAGGGTCATTTGGCACCGGGAGGGAGACGAGAGGAGAGAGAGAAGTCACTTTTGTGGGAGGATGAACAAGTGTCAACGCTCGCTCTACTCAATCCGGGCGGTTTCATTCCGGCTCATTGTTCCTCATTATCAGAGCTAACTATGTTCAGGCGAAGGGCGAACATGTTCCTAAATTTATGTCTCTGTGTGCGACCGCGACAATGCGTGTTTTGTGTGCTTCTTCCTGAAAAACTCCTCTTGTGACACGGGCGACCCAGCTTGGACTTGATCTTTCATGTGCATTACCCACTCCGACTGGCCCCTGCTGGCAGATTTTTCTTAAAGTCTAAAATGAGGGGCTAACCTTCTCTTCTCGGCTTTTTCTTCTCCGCTACCTATAATCTTGATTTGACTCACACAAAAGTGACTCAGTGGGAAACCCACTCAAGAAGGCTTTGACAGGGAACAATGGAGAGGCACCTCGACAGAGGCCGGCCCGCCGCGTTGAGAGAGGGGAAAATGGATTAAAGTTTAAAGATGTCATGTATGTTAACCGATCAGTATCGGTTTTATGTATTTTGTCAAAGAGACAGCAGTGAAGCCAGGCCTAGGAGGGCGAGGGGGTGCAAAGGAGGGAGAAGTGGCCCCCGTACACTTCGGCCAAAGGCCTCACCAGAGATAACGAGCCCAAGAAGCTGGAGTGTTTGAAAGGTAATCATAACAATAATAAAGAAGAAAGGGCTGAGAGGAGACCGTCGTGGGATTGGTGTGTGTGTCCGCTTTGTCCTTCCACAATGGCCCAGGGCCAGGAGCCAGGCAGTCATCGGGGCAGCAGAGCGGCTCCTTCAGAAAGCAGACGCTGCTCATTCAGCCCTAATGGCTTTCTTCCAGGATAATGCTCCACGGGCCCCCCTGGAGCAAGCAGGAGCCCAAGGGAGCCATGGGTGAGGCGGGAGAGAGGAGAGAGGCAGCTGAAAGGAAGGGCTCCCTGCTGGCTACCTCTGCGGCCGGGCCTAGCACGGAGCGTAGGAGCAAGGAGGCAGCAAGCCTGCATGGGGCCTGGGCCCTGACCTCGCTGCTCATCCTGGGAGGAGGCTACCCACAATGCCCTGCTCCCCCGACAAGAAGCCAAGAGAACAGACTTGGCCCCTGGAACTTTTCTTCAACATCCCTGAAGAGCAGCGGAATTCCCCACTCCTGACTTCTTCGGGCGCTAACTACTTTTCCTTTGTGAGAGTTGCTAGAATTTTGGCAAGCAGTGACCAGGCTGAAAGCTGAGGATCCTTGAATCTTCTCTCTGAAGCAGCCCGGGCTCAGGTGGGACAAGCCCAGCTTCCTTGGAGGAGGTGATGCTCGGCAAAGATGCATTCGTCGGCTGCTGGCTACTTCCCATTCCCGCCCGGGACCCCAAGGCCAGGCAACGAGGGGCGCCCATCCTGGCCGGGCCTGCAGCGTGGATGTCCTCTGGCTGGAATACTTCAGGGATGAGCAAGGGGAAGGCTTCGAGCTGCTTTGAGGAACCACTCCCACCGGCCCATGGTTTGGAGGTGAATAGTATAGCGAATCCAGCTCCTACTGGCTTGTGAGCACGGAGTGTTACATTTCCAGTAATTTTGCAAGCCACTTTTGTTTTGTTTTTCCACTTGAACAACATGAATTTATTTTCTCACAGTTCTGGAGGCTGGAGATTTAAGATCAAGGTACCAGCAGGGTTAGTTACGCCTGAGGCTTCTCTTCTTCACGTGTGCTCCTCACATGGTCATCCTTCTGCGTGCCTCAAGCCAGTTTTTAAAAATTACGTAAACTTACAACCAAATAAATTATATCAACAGCAAAGGCGATAAACACTCAAAACTCATCACTTGTTTTAATATTACCTACGCTTCTGAGGTCATGTAAGACTATTGTATCTATATGGTGGAGATACTGTCCTAATGCCATGCTTATGAGCATCTCTCCCCAACTCTCTATAAACGGGGTCACAGTGATCGATTGAAATTGGCTATGGCTGACTATTAGCGAGTGGAAAATGCTACAAGTCAGGGTTTCCCCCCATAAAGCGGTAGTTGTTAAACATTTCCCAGTGCACTGGCTGGGGAATGGTGTGGCCTGGCCTCTTGGTCATTGGACCAAGACACTTACCCTCTCAAACAAGGGGAAAAGAAAAAAAAAAAAAAACAAGGGGAAAAGAGATGGGATGGCAAGTTGCTTTGAAGACAAACTATAAATGTACGAGGGCTTCTGAGTTTCCCGACCTCATATTCATGCACACATTCACTCATCCTTTTTTCTCTTTTTTTGCTAGAAGAAAATATTGTGCTGGAAAAAATCATTTCCAACTCTGAGACCCTTTATGAACAATCTGATCTAATGCTGCCTTTAATCAAGATAATTCAAGATCAAAAGTTGACCCCCCTGTTTGTTGAGGAATGGGGGCCAGGAGGGACAAGTTCCTGGCTCTAGACATCACCTCCCTTTGGGATTCGCACAGCCTCTCTCTCTCTGAACCTCCCGCAAGAAGGCAGAAGCTGTGAGCCCTCCTGGGGGGTGTCTGCATTTGACCAGGAATCCAGGAGGGTGACCACATTCAGGGGCCATAATGGAAGATTCTCACTGGGGATTCAGGGTTGGGAGTGCTCTACAAATTTGAGTCTGATGGCCTTCCAAAAATACATCAAGCAGGCAACTGCTTCTCTCTCCTAGAAGGCTACACAAGGCCAGGTCTTTCTCTCTCTTTGCCCCAGACAGTAGTAATAGTAGCTAATGTTCATGGAATAAACAGACCCCCTAGTGGTAAACACTGTCCCAAAGCACTTCAATCTCATCCAGGCCTCCCACCAGCAGGCAGTGTCTTAGTCCCATTTTGCAGCTAAGAAAACCAAACCTTAGAGACGTTCTTTCATTTGTCAACCTGCCCCCCCCCCCTTCCAGGAAGCCGTCAGCCAGGACCCAGACCCAGACTGGCTGGCATCAGAGTTCTTCTTGATCACGATGCTTGGTGGCTCCCAGGAAAGGGTCCTTTCTGACCCAATGGTCCCACCCACCTGTCGCTACTATCGAGGTCTGGTCAGTGGAAAACAGGAAAATAGCAGGGAAGCAGGGTGAGGGGCGAGACTGAGGAGGCCAGAAGTGGGTGAAAACTTAAGTAAGTGTGCAGGGGACATGGCTGTTCCTCGTCTGCCTTTACTGGGCATTCCCTCGGCCCTCATTGCCTAGGGCATACGCTCTCTCAGGTGAGGCTCCCTCAGGCCAGTTCCAGAGTGTTCCTCTTCCCCTAACACACTGGGCCAGGGACCCGCATCAAAATCTTTCAGATCTTTTTTTTTTTTTTTTTTTAAGATTTATTTATTTATGTGGAAGAGAGCACACACGTGAGCAGGAGAGGCAGAGGGAAAGAGAACCCTAAGCAGGCTTCACGCTGATCACGTAGCCCAATGTCAGGCTCGATCTCACGACCCTCAGATCATGACCAGAGCCGAAATCAAGAGTCAGACACTTAACCGTCTGTGCCACCCAGGTGCCCCAAATTCTTTCAGATCTTGAGGGAAAGAGGCGGGAGCCTGAGATCCTGGGCCCCGGGAGCTGTCCAGGGCTCTGTGATCACACCTACCCCATCCCTCCCCACCACCCCCTACAAGAGAGCATCACCAGGCAGGCCCCCACACCCCCGTGGGGATATAGCACACCTACATTTTCCAAAGGGCCTCACCACCTACAAGACTCTTTCTTTCTTTTCTTTCTTTCCTTTCTTTCTTTCTTTCTTTTTCTTTCTTTCTTTCTTTCTTTCATCCTTCCTTTCTTTCTTCCTTCCTTTCTTCCTTCCTTCCTTCCTTCCTTCCTTTCTTTCTTTTTCTTTCTTCTTTCTTTCTTTCTTTCTTTCTTTCTTTCTTTCTTTCTTTCTTTCTTTCTTTCTTTCTTCTTTCCTTTTTAGATTTTAATTTATTTCACAGAGGGAAGGGGACAGAGATAGAGAGAGAACACAAGCAGGGAAAGCGTCAGGCAGAGGGAGAGGGAGAAGCAAGCTCCTGGCTGAGCAGGGAGCCTGACACCGGGCTGGATCCCAGGGCCCTGAGATCATGACCTCAGCTAAAGGCAGACACTTAACCGACTGAGCCACCCAGGCGCCCCTACAAGACACTTTCAAGGTCAATTTCTCCTTTGCTATTTGTGATTGGATGAGGCCGGCCTATATAAGGAGCACGCCTTTTGCAGAAAGGAAAAATTAATTCAAACATTCTGGAGTTTGGCTCAGGCCAGTCAGCCCAGCTGGACATAAAGCCTGGTTGCTGGACTCACAATCCAGTGCTCATTTTACTGCAAGAGCGCCATGCAGCCTCCCGGCCCAGCCCCATTCCCCAGGAGGCCTAGTTTCTCAGCCGCAGATGATATCAATTTGTCCCTGGAAATGTGTCAACCCCTGAGACCAGAAGACAAGTGCCAAGAAGAGAGAAATACTTGAGATTCCTGTTAAGGAACAACTCTGGGTTTGACCTGGATAACCCCAGAGAATAAGGAGAAAATAATCATGTCAGACATTACATAATCCGGGAAGACACAGACGGAAGCTGGAGCTGGGAGAAAGACCATGGGTGAGATTTCAAAGGGGGCCTCTCCCCAGGGGAGGGCTGCGGGGGGGCAGGGCCGCTGGCACACGCCGACCGAGTGGTTGCCACCTGCCGGGCTCGGGGCAGTATTACTGTGGATCCTTGCCGCCACGGCCCCACGGCCTGGGCATCATGAGCCCTGGTCTGCAGGCGAGGAAACTGAGGCACCGGCCTTGATCTCATCTTCCCAAAGCAGGGCTGAGATGCCCCCGGGTTCTTCCTCCGACGGGGAGCAGGCTGCATGGGGTAGTGTGCCGTCGGGGGTGAAAGTTCTGAGAGCCAAAAAGTGGAAACCACCCAAATGTCCATGAACCGGTGAACAGAGTAGAATAAAACACCGCGGGCCCGGGCCGTGGAACCCCACACAAGCCTCAGAAGGACAGGGGGGCCCCGGGTGGCTCAGCGGTTGAGCGTCGGCCTTCGGCTCAAGTCAGGATCCCGGGGTCCTGGGATCGAGTCCCGCGTCGGGCTCCCTGCATGGAGCCTGCTTCTCCCTCTGCCTGTGTCTCTGCCTCTCTCTGTGTCTCTCGTGAATAAATAAATAAATAATCTTTTAAAAGAACAGAACTTTGGATACACACTACGGCATGGACACGCCGGGTCTCACATTCTCCACGGGCTGACATGGCCCCTACAGGGGAACACCCCTTCTTGAGGGCAAAAAAATTTCTTAGGTATGAACAATGGTTTGTGGCCCTCCAAAGTTCCCCTCTCCCCAACAAAATCGTCTTCCTTAGTATCTAGTTCTTTTTATTTATTTATATTCATGAGAGACACACAGAGAGGCAGAGACACAGGCAGAGGAGAAGCAGGCTCCCTGCGTGGAGCCCCATGCGGGACTCGATCCCGGGACCCCGGGATCACGCCTTGAGCTGAAGGCAGAGGCTCAACCACTGAGCCACCCAGGCGCCCCCTAATTCTGTCCTTAGGGAGACTTGTCGACGTGTCCCGACTTGGGGATGACAGGGGGAGAGCGTGGCTTCCGGTGCCCAGTGGGAGACATCGGACGCCAAAGAGTGTCCAGTGTCGGGCTCTGGGATGTGAAAGGTGAGCGAAGGGGGATGCGGACAGAAAGTGAATTAGCGGGTGTCCGGGGCTGGGCCTGGGAACAGGGAGTGACTACAGAAGAGGACGCACCTCTGAGGGGTGATGAAAATGTTCTAAAACTGAATTGTGGTAAGTGGTTGCACAACTCTGTAACTTTCCTCAAAGTCCCTGAATTGTACACTTGAAACAAGTGAGTTCTCTGGTACTTAAATTATGTTTCAGTAGAGCCGTTTGCTATTTTTATAAAAAGGAAGAACACGGGCTTGGGACTTTGAGAGGCCTGGTCCCCCTGTGCCCACCCTCCTGGCCCCCACTCTGGGGGTTCCCCGCCCCCCCGCCCCAGCCTCTGTGTGCTGGTCTGCAAAAGGGAGCTGAGGCCAGAGCTCTGGGAGGCCTCGAGCACTGTGATGTGAGGGTCTGGGGGAGCCGGGTTCCAAGCACTAAATCTGAGACAGACACAGAATTCCTTCTGGAACCTTCCAAGCTCCGGTGAAAGAACACCTCGTTGAGAGGCCTCCCGTGACTGTCCCCTCACTGCGGGGCAGGCCGTGGGCTTGGTTCCCCGCAGCACTGACTGGATCTCCAGTGGCCCTTTCTTTTCCTTGCTGGTTGTCTGTCTCCACACCCCCCTCCGCTGGAATGTGAGCCCCGCTTGGGAGGTGGCCCTGCCCGGGCACAACACGGGTGTGAAGCTGTGAGCCCTGCTTATTGCCACTAGTGCTCTGAACACCCAACGAACACAGGCATGTGAGCTACGCTCGTTCACCCAAAAGTGACACATTTCTGGAAACTTCTTCCCCCCCACCCCCGCTCCCCCAAAGACTTCTCTGTCAGGTGTGTGCCGGGGTGGGCAGTCCTGGGAAAACGTTTGCTTTAATTCCATCGATCCATTGGCCCCACAGGCCTGCTGGACTGACTCTGACCGCGGGGATCGTGAGCGCTGGGGACCCTACTGACGACACACGCAGGGGCTCGTCCCCACTCAAGCACACACCTCGGTTTTGGGGTGATGGTGGGGAGCGCAAGCCAGAACCTCATGGGGGTTTGTGGCCTAAACGGGGCCACGCTCCTCTGATGCTCTGATGCTCCTCTGATGCTCTGATGGTGTGAAATGAGCCTGGGGACTGTGCCCCTTCCCCGCTCCCTCCTCCACCCCACACACCCACACCCTCCCAAAGCTCCTGCCCTCCGGGATTGCAGGCCAGGAGGTGACAGGGAATCTTCAGGAAACTGAGAACAGACAGGGAGGTGGAAGCAGGGAGGCAGGGGGCCTCAACAGCTGCTCTAGGAACAGTGAATTGTGAAACTGGAACTGGGCGGGGCCTGCACAAAGCGAGCCGCAGAGATAGATAAATAAGTAAACAAACAAAATGAGACAAAAGCTCACCTGGCTCCCTGCCCGGCCCCCCAGGCCAGGGTCACCATGTCCTTGGAGCACAGGTGACGGAGAGGCACAGAGCCAAGTGTGGGGGGCCGGCAAGCCTGCAGGCAGGGCTGTGAGGGGTGCACGCAGAGGCTGTGTGCTCAGCGGGCTTCTAGGGGTGGTTTTTCCAGTGTGTGCATGTGTGTGTGCGTGTGTGTGTGTGTGTGTGTGTGTGTGTACCCGAGAGAGCGAGAGGAAAGAGCAAGCTCAGCTATCTACTACGAACCACAACATCCTTACACATCCGCTCTGAAAACAGGGTGTCGGCCAGCCAGGGGCCCAGGAGACCAAGCTCCTATTCTCCGAAGAGTGTGGCCCTTAAAGAATAAAATCGAGAAGGGAGCGGCCCAGGGAAAGGAGCTAATTACACCTACCAAGTGACAAATCACTTGGAAAACATAAATAACGTTTTCAAGGACACTCCTCCACTAACGAAGCTAAAGTGTTTTTCTTTCAAACCCCAGCAAGAAAATCCCAGGGATGAAACAAACTTCGCTTATTTTAGTTTCTACTCAATTACCTGTTAATGGAAAAAATCTGGCCCCGACCGTAATGAGGCGGGCATGAGCTCACTGGCGCGGGGGTCGGCGCTGTCAGGGAAGGCCGCAACAAGCCGGGCATTTATCTGCGTCTCTATAACCCTTTTCAAACTCGCTGTCAGGGAGCCCACGCCGAGCAGGCCGGAGAGGAAGGACTTGGAACCTGCTGCAGGCCTCGGAGGCCCTCTGGGAAAAGGAAAATTGTTGTTGGCAAGTCTGCCTGGCTCCAGAAATTGATCCAGTGCCCCCCACTTGTCCGAGCAGCAGCAGACAGAGCTAAGAATTTTGTTATAATTAAATAGAGTGCTGATTGGTTGCTGGAGGTGGTCTTGAAACTGGTGTTTAAAAGCAGAGAACAACGGTTACTATTCATAGGAAAAGCCCAGAGTCTTAAAAATCCATCTGTTTCATTCCCAAATTTAGGCCAAAAAAATGCTCACTTGCTGTCTTTAAAAATACCACCTGCTTTGCGATGTTGTATAATGTGCCATTATATAAGGTGGAGGGGGGCGGAGGGGAGGGCAGGGTGGGAGGATGCGGCGGGGTGGGCCCAGCCCCTTTCTGAGAACAGAGGCGGTCTGCAGAGGCCAGGCTGTCTCCTCCCAAGGCCAAACCGTCCTCCTCAGAGGCCCAACATGGGCCTTGAGGCACCAGGGTGGGGGGGGAGAGAGAGAGAGAGAGAGAGAGAGAGAGAGACTTAACCAGCATCACCTCAGCAAGCTGCACTCAAGAGCCCCCCCACAATGCCAGGCCCTGGCAATTAGACATCTACCTTCCACCCACCTGACCTCCAGGGCCCAACATCTGGGGCTTGCACTCAGGCCTGGTTGGAGCTGTGATCTCACACCACTGTTCACCACAGCTGTGGTACCAGTGAGGTCACGGCTCCTGGAACCAAGGGAGGAGAAGCATCCAGGCCCCCTCAGCTCGCTGGCAGGATCCATTAGTACCCTCCTGCCGCACACCACCCTAACCCCTGGGTCTGGCAGCCACAGGACACAAAGGTCCTAATGGGACAGCCCTGTTTCTCCCAAGTGGGCAGAGGTCCCAGTCCAGCCTAGTCCCAACAGCTTTTTCCAAACCTCACAGAAATGTCAGGGCTCAGCTTCTCCTGAATATTCTCATTCACAGGTTCCGTGAAGAGAATTAATCGGCCCTGTAGTCGTAGGCCGAATTTGAGCCACTTTTCAGCTGCCCCATGCTGAACACGTTCTTAGCTCCTTCCTATGACAATGGAAACAGAGAGACTGCCATCACAGTGTTTGGGTGCGGAACAAAAGAAAAAAAAAGAAAATAGTACAAGCTGTGCTAGAAGCTGGGGAGCCTAGTACGGTGCGGGGCACGTTGGAGGTGCCCACATAGAGCTGGCCGCCCCGTAGGCTGGTCCTCCATCACAGTGGAGTCACAAACCTGGACACTGACCCAAGATTGAGAACAAGACTCGGGGTTGGTGGCAGGATGAAAATTCCCCCACACTGAAGCCAGCCAGTGGAGGAGAATTCAAGGCAGCAGGTAGTTACTAGAAAGATCCTGGTCTAGACTGGGAGGAATCATGGCATTTGGCCTAGACCCTGCCAGCACCCAGCTGTGTGGCTTCAGGTATAAACCCTTGGGACCCCTTCCCTGGGCTTCACTTTCCTGGGTCCGGTCCTTCTTCCAGTTCTTAGAGACCAAGCAGTCTGATTCCACTTAGAGCAGCTGCTTCTGCCTTCAGAGCTCTCCAGAAATTCCTACCCAGAAGGACAGAACTTACATGTCTACACACCTGCCTCTTGGGAGTTCTGATGCCCCAAGGAGGACGGGGGCTAAACAACGAACCCTTCTCACCCTGACACCAAAAGTAGGCTTCAATTTCCCTAGCATGACCACAGTTTCCCATTTACTGCCCCCGCCACACACCACCCCGTCAATCCTTGCACCCTGAAAAGCAAATATAGATAGCAGAGTGGTTCCTAGCAGGGTATTATGTGAAAAGTTATTCAAAAGAATTTAATCTGTTTTATTATAATTTATCCTTAGAGGCCATTCCAGAAGCCCTACTTCATCTACTCTCTTCACTGTGAATTTCCTTCCATACTTGATCTCATTAGGCAAACAGGAATTTCAGTGATGGGGTAAGCAGTGCAGAGCTTGTTTTAAGTAGCAACCACACTGCCTTTAGAACCCAGAGGAAGTTAGTACTGTGTAACCTCGATTCGTCATAATTTCATAAATCAAATGAGTAGGGGGCATTAAAATTTTTTTCAAAAGGCTTGTTTCATGACTTTTAGCCATGACGACTCCATCCCCAGGCCCCATGCCATAGACCACATGGTAACCATAGCTACAGTGTTTTATTACCTGCTCCATGCAAGACACACAACCTAGAGGCCTTTTGTCCCCCTTGCCCGTCCAATATCATTTGCAACATCTCAGTGCAACAGAGAATACATCATCTAAGACAACAATCCAGAGGAATCTTGAGGGCATTGCATGAGAACTACCCTTCTATGGTATGAAAGCCACAATTTATCCATCCTACTATTGACAGACAGTTAGGTGGTATCCAGTTTTTGGCCCTTATGAATGAAGCTGCTATGGTCATCTACCAAAGTTAAACATATGCTATTTGGATATACTTTTCTGTCAATTACCCACTCCCAGTTTTTTGGCTTTGTTTTTGCCTACTTTGAATTGATTAAGCTTTCTTTTCTTGTGGTTTGTTAGGAATTTTTTATACTTCTGGATATTAGACCTTTGTCAGATAAATGTGTTGTGAATATTATCTAGACTGTAACTTGCCTTTTCACTCTTGAAATGAGTTCCTGAGAAACAGTCCCCACAACCAAAGACTAGAAAAGGATATTCTTAATTTGATAACATGTATCTATAAAAACTTACAGCTGATACTATACTTAATGGGAAATAGGGGATGTGTTTCCTTGAGTTCAGAAGAAAGACAAGGAATCCTGTTATCACCACTCTTATTCAACATTCTATTGGAGGCTCTTGCCAGCACAATAAAGGAAAAAAAAAAAAAAAGCAAGGGAGAGAGTATACAGATTGAAAAGTAAAAAATAAAGTTGACAGTATTTGCAGATAATATAATTACAGAAGTAGAAAAATCCAAAAGAAGCTATAGCTAATCTACTAGAGTTTATATGTGAATTTAGCAAGGCTATTGAATTAAAAGGCCAACATACAAAAGTTAAATATAGGGATCCCTGGGTGGCGCAGCGGTTTGGCGCCTGCCTTTGGCCCAAGGCGCGATCCTGGAGACCCGGGATTGAATCCCATGTCGGGCTCCTGGTGCATGGAGCCTGCTTCTCCCTCTGCCTGTGTCTCTGCCTCTCCCTCTCTCTCTGTGTGACTATCATAAATAAATAAAAATTTAAAAAAAAGTTAAATATAATTCTATATACTTGCATCAATCAGAACATAGAAATTTAAAAATACTATGTATGGCAATTTCAAAAAAAACATCAAATATCTAGGAGCAAATGTAATGAAAAACCTCTATATGTGAAACATTTGCTATGGGCTGAATTGCATCCCCCGCCCCTACTCCTAAATAGGTAATTAAAGTAAAAGGAGGTCATATGGGTAGGCCTTAATCCTATAAGCATGGTATCCTTATCAGAAAAGAATTGGATTCAGAAACACACACAAGGAAAGACCATGTGAGGACACACAAGAAGGCACCCATTGGCAAGCCAAGGAGAGAGATTTTGGAGGAAACCAAACTGGCCAATGACTTGATCTTATTCTCCTAGCTTCCATACCATGAGAAAATTAACTTCTGCTGTTTAAGCCATCCCATCTATGGCATTTTGTTATGCAGACCTAGCAAACTCATACAACATTGTCAAGGGAAATTAAGAAATACACAAATAAATGAAGAGATAGACCATGTTCATGGATAGAAGAACCAATATTGTTAAGATGTCAGTTCTCCCCAAATTAAAGATTTTATTTATTTATTCATGAGAGACACACACAGAGAGAGAGAGAGAGAGAGAGAGGCAGAGACACAGGCAGAGGGAGGATCAGGCTCCATGCAGGGAGCCTGATGTGGGACTTAATCCTGGGACTCTAGGATCACGCCCTGGGCCGAAGGCAGGCGCTTAACTGCTACACCACCCAGGCATCCCTCCCCAAAGTATTACAACAGATTCATCACAATCATAATAAAAACTCTAGCAATTTGTATGTTTGTGTATGTGTGTAGGGAAATTAACAAGCCAATACTAAAATTGATATGGAAATGCAAAGGGCCTGGAAGTCATAATAAGCTTGATGGAGAACAAAACTGAAGGACTTCAATGCTACATAGCAAAATTTATTACAAAGATACAATAATTAAAACAGTGTGGTATTGGCACCAAGGTAGAAAGTGACTGGTGGCATAGTGTCAGTAAACAGATCCACAATCACACTGTCATTTGGATTATGCTAGGTCAACCAGTTGTACATGTAGAAGAAAATGAACTTGGAACTCCAGCCTCATCTCGTACACCAAAATCAATGCCAAGAGGATCACAGACCTAAATGAGAAAAGTAAAATAAAGCCTCTGAAAGAAAAGGGAGGAGGAGAATGTGTTCATAAATTTGAAGTGATAAAATATTTCTTAGATGGGATTGAAATACACTAACCATAAAATAAAAGATTGATAAAGTCAGCTTGATTAGAATGATAAACTTTTGCTCATCAAAAGACACCCTTAGAAAGGGTTTCATTTAGTCATTAACAATATTTTTTGAGCACTTACCAGGTATCCGACTCTAACTCTGCGGTAGAGTGGGAAGCAAAGAGACACCATCTCTACCCTCCAGAAGCTTGATTTCTAAAGCAGGGGTTGGCAGACCTTTCTTCTGTGAAAAGCCTAAGAGTAAATATTTTAGGGTTTATAGGCCACGAACCATCTCTGTGGCAAGTAATTCTTCTCTTTTTTGTCCTTCTCCCCCTTCTTTAGCAACTCTTGAAAAAAATGTAAAATTGTTCCTCTCAGCACCACAAAAACAGGTCCGAGGCCTGGTATGGCCTGTAGGCTATAATTTGACAATCGCTGGCCTGGAGAGAAAGGAAGAATGACAATAAGCAGAAAAACAAATAGGCAAATAATTTCATAAATGTGTGTGTGACATACACAAGGAAGTGTTACAAGGACAATAAAGGGGTGTTCAGATAAAGAAAAAAAAAGGCACAGTAAGGAAGATGTGAGATCATTAGTGCTCATCCTGCTTCTCAACATTTCCCAGCCTCCTTTGTAGTTAGGTCCACTTCACAACTGCGTTCTGCTCAACAGAAGATGGGCAGAAGTGATGTTTATCACTTATAGGTCTAAAAAATGTCCTGATCATCTTCCTTTCTCTCCCTCTTCTATGAGGCTGAGAGAAGTCTCTGAGATGGCCGAGAAGTAATCCTTTACTGTGTTAAGCTATTGGTATTTTAGGGTTTATTTGTTGTTATAGCATAGTCTAGCCACAACTGCCTAATACAGGAGATTCCATTTAAGCTAAAATATAAGAAAGAGCAAAGCAATAGCTCCTGAGGTTTCTTTTATTTGTTTTCTATTGAGTTTCATTTTGTTTTTAAAATGCCCTTGATCCCCTAAACTGATTACCTAATTTATCAATGGGTTGTGACCCATCATCTCAGAAACATATATATGTATATATGATATTATAATACATACACTTCTAATTTTCTCCCAATTCTAGGATTGTATATATTTTAGCACTGAGTCCAAAATAGCTCATCCATGTAGTTATCAACTATCTTTATAGTTATTTCATGCACAGAAACAAACAAACAAACAAAAGGTACCCAATAACAACTCCTGTACATTGACGGAGAAAATACCTGGTGGTCTCTTTGCAAAAGCCTTTCACAAAGTCCATGAATCAAATGAGCTCCACCCTCGGTCCCTCACCAGCTACCCAGATGGTCTACGTCTTCACGTGGAGCAGGATAGCATGGTATTCAGCGATGCGGGCTCCTGGGCTTCAAACCCTAGGCTTGCTGTTTCCCAGATATGTGCCTTTGAGGAAGCCACTTAACCCTCCCTGGGCCTCACTCTCTACATTTGTAAAATGAACATAAAAGCAATTTCTATCCCATGAGGATTAAGTAAGTGAGAAACACAGGTGGAGTTTCTAGCACATTCTCTTGTCCTTATCCTTGTATAAAGCCACTTTCCAGATGAGCAGCTTATCCAGGCCTTGAGAATGTTGGCCCCTTTTTCCTTAAGGAAATGTCCTTAATTCCTTAAGGATTCTGTCCTATAAGACATTGCAGGACTCAGCTCAGAGGGAAAAATGGACACCAGGCTTACTTTACACAGACCTGTGTGCCAGAGCCTAGAACGGTACCTGGTACAAATCGGCGTTCAAGGACTAGTTGCTCAATCAACCAATGAATCAGTGGGCTTACTCACAGCTCAGATCAAGTGTACGTGCAAAATGCCAGCTTAAAAAATTCCCAAACTCCAGAGTCAGAATTTGCCAATGCTGCCCATCAGACCTACAGGGTTCAGGCAGGCCTCTGCCATTGCCACACATCTGGGAATGCTGGACTGGATCTGAAATGGGAGGTGAAGAAACCAACCACAGAAGGGAATCCTTTAGAAAGTCACTTCTATGGCCCCATTTCCTAGTGATTCCCAACCGTGGCTTCTGGTACTTGGCCTTCAACCACCATTCACAGGAGACTTTTTGGCTATTCCTTAGTTTCTTTCCACAGGACTTTAATTAAAAACACATTTCCATACCACAAAAAGCACTCCAGCTAGAGCTGTGGCTCCCCAAAGGCCAGGAGCCATTTTCATGGAGCCATCAAGTTTCAGGTGGGATGGATGACGGTGTGTGAGTCACAGAGTCCTGGGGTCCCTCCACTCTACCACAAGGATGTGTCATCCACATCTAGGTAGCTCACCCTCTAGCCTGGCTTTGAAGAGCAGAACTAGCAGAATCTCGAAGAGAAATAAAAGAAATAGCTAGGGCAGGCCTTCTACTTTTACAATAATACTAAACACTCTGATTTACTATTCCAGGCACTCTGCATTCTAGCCTCATAAGAATCTGAGAAAGTGTACCACTGTCACCGCTCGTTAGCTGAGGAAAAAGAGGCTCAGCATGCTGGAAGACGTGCCCAAGGACGCAGAGTGTGGGAGTCTGATGTTGGAGTCTCCAAGCTCAGATTCTCTCCACTGTTCCTTGGTTTGTCCTCTCTTCAAATCCTAGATCCGGATGAAAGGCATCCTGATCCTACAATCGCTTTCTACCTGGGCCTGTCCAAAACCACCACCACCCGCAGTACAACTACCCATTCTTGAGGGTTCTGTGCTAAGACTCTGCAGTCTCCCAGAATTAGCAAATGCTTCTGTAGGGGAATAAATGGTGTCCCCCACCCCCCCAAATATATTTCCCTGTTCAAATCCGAATCCTAGAACCTATGCTGTTTTATATGGCAAAAGATGGAATTAAGCTAAGGATCTAGAAAGAAGTGGCTCATCCAGGATTATCCATAGACCCTAAATACATGACTCGTACCTTCTAAGGGGAGAGGCACGGGAAATTTCCAGACAGACACACAGGAGGCAGGGATGTGAAGATGGAGACAGAGATTTGAGTGATGTGGCTATGAGACCAGAAATGCCCAGGATGGGCAACCAACAGAAGCTGAGAGGGCCTCCAGAACCTCCGAGGGGAGCATGCCCACACCACACCTGGATTCGACTCCCAGCCTCCGGACCTGTGAGAGCTATTGCTGGTAGCCACCAAGTTTATGTTTTGTTACAGTTGCCACAGGAAGCTATCCCCTCTCCTAACAGGCCGACTTATTTGGTCAGGTCCCATCAGAGGTCAGGAGTGATGTGGCTCAGAGATTCAGAGTTATGAGCTCCTAGATGTGGTCTCAGGGTCTCTTAGTAACAACAAATCCACAGATGGATAGAATTAATTAGAAGATGCTCAGATTGAAAATAAACTCTTGAGGTCGGAAGAAACCAAAC
This sequence comes from Vulpes lagopus, assembly GCF_018345385.1. Classification (NCBI taxonomy): domain Eukaryota; kingdom Metazoa; phylum Chordata; class Mammalia; order Carnivora; family Canidae; genus Vulpes; species Vulpes lagopus. The sequence continues at coordinate 17,078,116 of NC_054825.1, forward strand.
AGCTGGAGAGTGTTGAAGGATGGGAACTTGGCCCGGCATCTGGGAGACTGGAACCTGCCCTATCCAGAAAGATAGGCTTGGGGGTAAAGAAGGCCCATGTTAGGGTGGGAAGAGCCTCAGAGTATTGCTAGAATGTAATAAGGCAGTAAACATGAGGCTAGGTGATCCGTAATTTGAATTTTTAAAAAGTGATCGTCACTCGGGACGCCTGGGTGGCTCAGCAGTTGAACATCTGCCATCAGCTCAGGGGGTGATCCTGGGTTCAGTATCAAGTCCCATATTGGGATCCCTGTGAGAATCCTGCTTCTCCCTCTGTCTCTGTCATGAATAAATAAAATCTTAAAAAAAAAAAAAAAGGGGATCTTCACTTGAGCTGGCTGATGACAGAGGGATCGTCCCCCCTCACCTGTTTTTGTTTTTTTTTTTTTGCCTTTGTAACAATGGCACTGAGCTCCCTTCTGGGATGGCTGAAAGGATTAGGAAAGACAGACACCTTGGGAGTCCCAATAACACAAAATTTGGAAGTGCTCTGGAAAGTTGCCATTCCCTTGGTTCTCAAAAAGACAAGTGTTGAGTTGGCTGGCGTCACTTATTCCTTCCTTCAAAAAATATGTATCAAGTACCCTCCATGTGCCAGGCATTGAAACAGGGCCTTAGTATGGAGCAAGGAACATAAAAGCCAGTTCCATCCCCTTGGAGGGTTCTCTAGAGCAAGGGTTCTCAACTGGGTGTGATCTTGCCCCTGGGGGGATGGATATTCAGCAATGTCTGAAGCCACTTCTGGAGGTCAGAGTGCTGGGGGTGCTACTGGCATCTAGTGGGAAGAGGCCAGGGATGCTAACATCTGACAATGCATAGGACAGCCCCCCTCAACAAAAGGTCTCAATGGTGGCAAGTGGCACTACTAGTGGCGTAACCAGGCCACATCCACCGACAGAACTGTGGGTGAGCAGATCCAGGGAGAGAAAAACAGGAAGGTGGAAGAGCACCACATCACCCACTATCGTCTACACCGACATCTATGCTCAGACCCGAAAGATGAGGCAAGAAGTGGGGCTGCAGCAGCAGAGCAGAACCTTCCAGGAGAGGGGAAGGTGTGTGGGTGAGTGTGTGGGGCGAACAAGGACACCCTTCAAAAGGACTGTCCCCCTTTTGGGGAGAAGGACCATCTTAATGACACAAGGAGGCATAACGTAGTGTTAAGAGCTCGAGTTTGAGTCAGACCTGAATTTAAATCCCACCCAACTAGCTGTGCAGACTTGGACAAGACACAGACTCAGAGTTTCTAAACTCAGTTTTAGAAAATAAAGCGGGGGATGGGGGGGGGGAATAATATTGACCTCAGGTGGTACGGTTAGCAATAAATGAGAAGAGACACATAAATGACTTGGCACACTGCCACCAAGAACAGATATTGTTCTGATTTGTGTTTTCAGAGGTCACTCTGGGCCCAGTGTGCAAAATAAAATGGGGAAGGACAACCAGAATCGCTCCTCTCTGGGAATACAAAGCAAACAAAAACAAAATACTGAGATTTCACGGAACAAAAACTAGCTTGAGCAAAGCACGGCTTCCGAGGAGCTTTAAAGTCCTTGATGACAACTCTGTGTCGCCCTAAGTGACAACAACAACACGAACAGCTTCCAGGCCCATCGAAATCGTGTCCTTTGAAGGTACAGTTGTCCTAGATAAGTGGAACATACCCGGGTCGCCCCCACTCTCCGAAAGTGGAGCGTTCTTAGGAAACCCTTATAAGAAGAAATTCGGGGGTAAAATGAACCATGAATTTACATGGAAGATTTTTGAGCGTTCCCACACCCCAAAATAACCTCCCTTAGCCTTGTCGGATACCTTGGGGCACATCTTGCTTAGGGGTGCACAAAATAAATGGAGAGCAGCCCAGATGCGCACGGACACGGTTCCGAGCGCTGGCAGCTAGCTGGACGCCGAGGTGCTGAGTGTCGCTGCTGGGGCCACTCACCGTCTCGGGGCACGCCGCCTCTGGAGTGGCTCGCTGCGAGACATATCCTCAACGCTATCTTGGCTTTTCACCTTTTTCTGGTAAAAGCGAAAATCCTCTTCGGATTTCTTTCAGTGAGTAAAAAGGGGCTGAGATCCTTCATAAAAGCAAAGGGGCATACCGCGAACTTTGAGAGTAGCGGGGGCATACAGGTGCCCCCATCCACCCTCATCAGCACGGAAAACGACCACAGCGGAAACCTCAGAAAGATCTTTATTGTGGCCCCTGGTTGGTAATGAGGATGATGCACCTGCACCCTCACCAGGGTACAGCCGCACAACTTGAGTCCCACACACAGAGCAAGACTCCTCAGTACGAGCCGCTCGGTGATTCACCTTGATCCAGTTTTCTACAAACCTTCTTGCTCAACATCTGCTCGGTGTCATTTCGACACCCTGGCACCTCTCCCTGCGTGCGCCTCTTAGAAGTTAGAATCCTTCCACATCAGTGGTCCTTCAGTGGTAACAAGGTGGGGTCTTAAATCCATTCCTGGACAACCAGGAGTCATTAAGCAGAAGTCAGTCCTTTCTGCCGATCACTGTGGGAAGGAAATCTAAGATCTACGGGATGACTGTGTTCTAGCCAGAAGCGGGACATTCACTCTGTAACTGTGCTTTGCTCTCAGAAGTGAACCAGGTATGCAGGGATGTCAAACAGGCATCAAGAACGAGAGGAGGAGAAATCATGCCAACCCGTCGGAAGAATGCAAGACCACCGTTTGCCAGTCACGTGCCCACCCATCACCCGTATCAACCGCGGGGTCAGGTCTCAAGATCCAGCCTGGGAATACGGTTCCTCTCGGTGAAGGCGGGTTCGGCTTCCCCAATGGTAAAATCCGAATCACAGAAACAAGTGGCCAGCCTTGATCTGCACATACTAAGTTGCTTTTATTAATCCAGAACGGCATGCTACAGATACTGTACAGCATGAACATTTATTCATTACAAAAATGGCTTCCAAACCATTAAAAATGAAATTGGAATAAGAGCATAAAACGGAACAGTAACATCACAACTGTTAGGAAACATTCAAAGTATTCACAAAAAATGTTATAGTTAGCATTTTAATAAACCAGAGAAAAATTGGAGACAGTTTTACAATCGCTTCATGTCAACTACAATGGCACTGAATGAACAGGTTTCAGCTTTATACAGCATTTTGCAACATCAACATGCCTAGGTTTTTTTTATTTTTAAAGTTTGCCACCTCCTTGTATGTCATATGTGTACATAAAAGCGGCAGCTGGTTTTTCCTTTAAGAGTAATCTAATATACAGAATTTCGGCCCCTAAGGGTTTATACCTCTTCATTTAAAATGCTTTCTGGACAATCTGCTACCAAACACATCTTGTTATAGGTGACATTAAAACTACATACAAATCTACCTATGTAACATCACAGCAAAACATGATGAACAAAAATTACAGCATCAAAAAGAGGGAGAAAGCTAAAGTCACTGAGAATTTTGGCACATAACGTTTTGCACACAGTCAGGCCGTGTCCTAAGGGTACAGAGCTGCCGACTATGAGTTCAAAGGAGAAACAAACGGTGGTTCCCGCTACTGCTCACGCAGCGTCTCTAAAAGTCCCTCACTCATTTTCAAGTCTTGTTTTACATGATGGCTTTTAAAGCAACTTTTGTTAATGCTACTGATCCTTTAATGCAACTAGTAATGTCCATTTGGCGGCATCTGGGTTTCATACAGCCAAAAAAAAAAAAAAAAAAAAAAAAAAAAAAAAAAAGGTCAAAAAGAGAAACAAAAAAATATATATACACATTTTATATATAAACTTAAAAACCTTGTACAAATGAGTTGTTATATATAAGATGCTTATGCTAAGGGAAAAAAACTTTATACAGTTTCAAGAAAAAGGAAAACATATCTTAAAAGGGACAACGTACAGGTTCGACGAGCAATCTCTAAAGCAATAAATACTACTGGTCCAACAGCGTTGTGATTCCATTAATTGTTGAGTAGCATCCCCCTCCCCCCAAAAGAACAACACCATGGAACAAGGTATATTAACACATTTAACCCTTTGTTTCTGTACATTTAAACAATAACAAGTAACATCACAATTAAAGTTGTTTCACACAGAGAGAGAGAGAAAAAAAAAAAAGGAACGGCACTGCATTCGTCGTGCCCTTATGGTTTAAAAACCAGATGTAAAATGATTGGTTCGCAAGCTCGTATTTAATACAAATAATACAGAACCAACTCCTTGCTGGAGGGCTGCTTCAAAATTGCTTCTTCTTCTTCTTCTTCTTCTTTTTTTTTTCCTTTTTGTTTTTTAATCAGTCTTTTAAAACTAAGCTATCCGAACTACATAACAGTTATGTATATATATATATTTTTTAAACGCTACAAAGACTTTAAACAGCTGTTGATAAAAATTTTGGTAGAATCATGAGGTTCTTTCTCTCATCTACATATTTAAAAGGAGAAATTGAAATAAGAATGGGTCAAATATTGACCAATGAACTCCATAAACATCAACTAATGTAGCCACGTGGCACAAAATTAAAAGAGTACAAAACGAAACCTTTGGGGGGGTGGGGTGGGGGGTGGGGGGGTGGGGGGGGGGGGTGGGGGGTGCGAGGGGCCCAGGGCGAGGGCGAGGGCGAGGGCGAGGGCGAGGGCGAGGCCTCACGGGGCCAGGCCGGGGTAAAGCTATTCTAGAGACTTGGTCACGAGGGACAGCGGCTGCGGCTGCGGCTGCGGGGGCGGGGGCGGGGGCGGGGGCTGCGAGCCGGGCTGCGCGCCCGCGCCGTGGGAATGTAAGGAAGAGGTCGACGGCTGTGGCTGTGCGAGCGCCGCGGGCGCGGGCGAGGGCGAGGGCAGGGGCAGGGGCAGGGGCAGGCCGGGCGGCTGCAGGGCGGCGGGGGGCAGGTCCAGGGCCCCGTTGGGACACAGGCCGGGGGCCTTGCCGTGGGCGGCCTCGGCGAGCAGGAGCGCGGGCGGCGGAGGCATCAGGGACAGGTGGGCCAGGGGGTCGGGCTTCAGGGACAGCGACAGCGGCTGGGTCTGCTCCGTCTGTGGCTTGGCGTCTGGGGGGGGGGAGCCTAGCAGGTGGGGGGAGGGAGGAGGCGAGTCTAGTAAGCTTCCATCTGAAGAGGGTGGACTGAGGCAGCTGCCTTCACCTTGTATGTAGCGAACGCACTTTTTTTTTCTCCTAGAAACAGGGGGAGAGAGCGACGGGTGAGTACCGGGCAGGGACGCGGCGGGAGAGCCCCTACCCGGGGCGGCCAGTGCCCTGCGCCCTCCGCGCCCTGCGCCCTGCGCCCTGCGCCCTCCGCGCCCTGCGCCCTCCGCGCCCTGCGCCCTCCGCGCCCTGCGCCCTCCGCTGGGGCCGGGGCCGGGGCCTGCTCTGCTGCCGACGGCCGCGCCGGGAGCCAGGAGCGGGGCACCGGCCCCTACCTACCTGCTCCCCCTGCCCCGCTACGCACCCGCGACCCCGACCCGGCCCGGGGACCCGTGGGCGGCCTGGACGGTGCAGACCGCGGCTGCGTCCCCGCGGGAGCAGCTGGGGAGCGGCTGGGGAGTGTGCGATTCCTCGTTCGGCTCAGACACTCCCTGGCCTGCCGGGCACAGGGCACATCTTCCCTCCGTTCCCACTGCCACCACCCTACTCCCAGTGGGGGGGGTGTGTGTGTGCGTGTGTGTCACAGAGAAAGAGAACTCAGTCCCCAGGCGCCTCCTATCAGTATGAACCCCTCAGAGTGCTGACTGATGAGCCCACCCGCAGAGCCGAAGGCAGTGCTAGCAAGAGGCCCAGAGGTTGTCACACCACCGCCACCACCACCACCACCACCACCACCACCAAGGCCACCGCCACCACCACGGCCACCACCACCACCACCACCACCTCCACCACCACCGCCAGGCTGCCGGCGCCCAGAGAGCTTTCGGGCTTGTCTGTTAAGAACCACACCAAATCAAGAGAGGTCAGAATCAGGTGAGAGGAGGGGAAGGGGGTGGGGGTGGGGGGAACAAAAATAAAACAAAATAAACAAAAAAACAAAACAAAACAAAACAAAAGAAAAACAAAAAACAAAAACAAAAATAAACCACCAAAAACAGGTAGAAGAGGATAAACCAAGGTGGGGGAGGGGGAAGAAAAAGAAAAACAGAAAATGATCCAAAGGAACGAGAATAACTGGTTGTATGGCCTGCAGGTTGTGGATTAAATTACGATCCAAACTTGATTTTTGTTTTTGGAAGATTTGGGGTCTTCCCGGTCCCCCACCCCAGAGTGAGAAGGCTGGAAGGAGAGACAGTGAGGATGGGACGGTCGGGCATCCTGCCCTTGTCACTATGCCGAGGCCAGTCAACGGAGGGCGCAGCGTGTCACGAGGAGGTGACGACAAAGAAGAAGTGCCGGGGAGCCACAGCATGGAATTTGTGGGGTTTGGGTTATCGGGATTAGTGTTTAAGCCGGAAAGACTAAATTTCGCCCTGCACCAAAACCAGAATCCCCCCCCCCCGCCCCGCCTCTACATTTCCAGTTTACATAAGAAATAGGGATGAGAATTTCAGAGACTCTCTTGCGTATCATCAAAGGTCGGGGAAATCGATTCAAGAAATTGAGCATGTGCCCTCAAAGCTTCTCCTACTATTAATCCCAGTCTCCGATGGGATGAGATTTGGTAGGAAAGGCGATCCTGGGAATCAACCCCACGCACGCTATAAAAACAAGGCAGATACAGGGAATGTGCTGACCTAGGGAGCCCCTGAATGCAGTCAACACCACGGCGGATAACACTGTCTAAAAACAAGTGTGCAAGCGCCGCCCGCTTCCCGTCCCTGGAAAGCAGGAAGATGCTGCCTGGTGTCGGATGTCACTGGCCTTTGAAAGGAAGGGGGATGTAATGAGTTCCTCCTTGGGTCTGTGCCCCAGAGGGGTCTGCTCATGCCCCTCGGTGCGTGGGGTGTGGACTCAGCAAGATGGCAGGAGGGCGGGGAGGGGGACGGAGGGGAGCGAACATGCTTGGCCTTCCCTGCCTCCCAGAGGCTGAGACCCACCGGGTAGGGGTGGAAGCCTCAGGGTCTACCCGACACCCCCCTCTGGGTGGAAAGGAACTGTAGGGGTGCAAGGGCAGCCCCCCTCACCTTCAATTTGGAAAGGTTCCTTTTCTCCTCTGGGATAGATTGAAACAGACTGTGGGTTCTGCTCCCATCCCAGAAACCAAGATAAATAATTAAGCCTCTCAGAGTTTTAAACCACCTTAGCCTGCAGATCAAAACATGCTTAAAAAACTAAGATGTCCATGCATTTTAAAAATGGGTGAAGGGAGGGGTGGGGAGGGGGCGGGGCATAAGCGAAAGTGACAGAGCGACAAGGACAGAGGAGGGGGGGGTGAGAAAAAGGAGAAACAGGAAAACAGGGGAGTGACGTCAAGCAGCATTCCATGCTATATTAGGGCAGAGTAAAAAGATGGGAAAGCAACTTGGTGGGCTCAAAACAGAATCTTGTTAAAATGTCCTCAAATGTCAAATAAAATTAGAAACCCTGTGTAGCGAGCAAGGAGTCCTGATTGGCTAGGAGCCTTTCTGGCGCTCCCCTCACCCGCCCGCCCTCCTGATGACACGGAGGTTTCCACGTCCAGGGGATGAGTGGAAGCATTTTGAACACGGGACATGAAGACTATGAAGGACAGCGAGACACGCCTTCTAACAGGTGGCCGGAGGGGGGGGGGGTGGGGAAGGCAGCTGAACACACACACACTTCTGACTGGGCCAGAAAACGCCTCATTTTGCAACTGCTTCTCTTTTTTTAAGGTACATTTTTGTCCTATGGATTTAGCATCAGGCCAGATCCTGGCAAAGAGGAAAAGGTTGGGGAGACAAGGGGCAAAACCCATCCACGTTCCCTCCCCCACCCAGGCTCCATCCCCAGCCAAGGGGTGGCCTCTTGAAATTCCACCTGTAGCTTCTTGTGGATTTATTCTGAAAGGAAACTAAGGGTTCCTCCGATCCTGCTTGGAATGACACCCTTCGATGAGCTACAGTGCATCTGCTGATGCTTTTCGGGTATGAGAAACATCCCCCACAGAAGCCAAGTGGCCACCTGGAAAGTTCTAGCTTTGTCAAGGTGGGGAAAGAACTCTGAGGAAGGAGGAGGGACAGACAGCAGCCTGCCATACTGACAGCTGGCCCCTCAGAGCTGCGCTTCTGAAAATCGGGTCTGCGACGCAGCTACAAAAATTAGGGTTTTTGCTTTTGTTTTTTTGTAAAAATGTCATGAAACTTCCAGCCCCTGAGGCAGGTACCACACCTTGGCTTTCAACAAGGTGCACGCTGTCTGATAAGGGGATGTCCGTCCTGGTCAACGTTAGTCATGGGAACTCTCAGGAAAAAAATGTCAAGTCTACCTTGAAGCAACTGCTTCTGAAACAAAAAAAAGGGGGGGGGGGAGTTTCCATAAACCTCCACTCACACCCCCCCCACACAAATAAACAAATGCAGCCACACACCGTATTGCGAGGTGGGCACCATGGTCTCAGCGATACGTTTCTATAGCTCGTGAGAAACCCACTCAGGAGGGAGCCCTACGATTAGCTGACTCCTCCCCGTGGCAGGGCGTCTCAGATGGGGACCCCACGGCTAACCGTCCTCCTCCACAGACCGACGAGGTTCTGCCTCAGGCCCTCTGCCTAAACAGGGCGAGCAGAGCACCGGCCTCCCCTGGGTAAGGCCCAAATACCTAACGTTCTTCCTCCACCTCCTCCTGAACCACTTTTCTGTGGCGCAGAAGAGCCCAGGATGTGGGGAAAGCGCCGTCCCCTCCGTGAACACGGTCGTCTCCCCGGATGAAGACCAGAGGATCGCTCTCAAGGCCTGGCATCCTCACTCAGGGGCGGAGGGTTGTCTGCAGAGTTCTCGCTCAATAAGGGGGCGGGGGGGGGGCCCTGTCTCTCCCCTAAACATCTGGCCAACTCGAGGCACTCGGCCAATCCCTCGTAAGGCACCGGGGGGAGGGAGGAGACACAGGAGACTTGTGGGCATGCACGTGATGGGATGGACGTCTGATCTAATGTCTAAACACGGAACACATGGCAAAGGCATGAAGGGGGGGACACGTGACAAGGAGGCACTACAAACAGGGAAGCGTGTTTGGGGGGTTGAGATACCTACCATCATAATATTCCAAATTCAAAGACTGCTTGTATCAGAACAAAGAAACAACAAATTTAACCAGAGGTGGTCATTAAAGGAAAGAAGTGAGACAGGGACGAGTCGGTATCCCTCCACCAAGAAGGAAGTACCTACACCTTCCCTGCAATTACGGGTTGGATGGAAGCCTGCAGGTGGAACACGGGTGTTCAGTCTGGACTCTTCTAATTCACTTTGGAAGCAATGCGCTCTCTCTTGCTCTCTCTCTAAATATATATGGTGTGTACTCTGAATTCCGCAGGCTAGCAATGCTGCAGTACGGGACCGCGTGACACACTGCTTACAGCCCTTTAGCTGATGCATGCCGTCCAATGCCACGCTTCTTTTCAGCACTGTAAAACAATGTCAGCTAACCGGGCTCCTCCGTGCAGAGACATGTAGTTTTTCAACATAAAAGAAAAACAAAACAAAACAAAAGCAAAAAACGCCTGCCCCAGAGCCCTTTCTCCAAGTGTCCTGACTCTGCAGCGCACGGGAATGGCTACTGCTGCCAAGCGGTAGCTCATTCAAACCTGTGGACACGGTGGCTGTCTATGCTCAGTGCACGTGCCGCGGACCCGGCCAGTTCCAGGATGCTGGCTCTCAAAGCAAAAAGGGGAAGGGCCCGTCCTGGTCTGTTAGGGTTGTGGTTTCAGTCCCACCACCGGGGGCCTGGACAGGTTGTTTGTAAGAGCAAGGGGGAAAGAGACAAAGAGAAAGTGGGGAGAGGATACGGCATAAAATTAGCAAGGAAATTGTGAAGAGCGAGGATCATTAGTCATTGATGCCGGTAGGGAAGTCGACGGGAACGAGGTCAAAATATATTGACACGCTAAGGTACCAGAAGGACAGAATGCTTTGATTTTCCCAAAGGCCTCACAGCGGTAATATACCTGCATGGTTTGCACCATAAAGTCTGTCGGTCAAGCCCGAACAGTGCCCGACACTTCTTTGGAGTATTTGCATCTGTTAGCATAAGGTAAACACAAAAAATACAACACAATGGTGGGTCATGCTCAGTTGGATGTGAAATCTCAGCTACAGCTGACTTGTCTTCTCTATGACCTCGGCTCTCTCTGATTGCCTTCCCTCACCAAGGACATGAAAAGAAAAGACTTCTATGAGGCAAAAGAAAAAAATAAAACAATAAAACACACACATACATACATAAAAAAAAAAAAAACCAACTGGAAACCAAAATACAACAAGGAAAATAAATAAATAAATAAAAATAGAAGAGAGAAGGAGGGGAAAAGGTGACGTTGTTTGCTTCTACCTAGGCCAGGGTTACGATGGATGTCACTGAGCCCCATCCTGGGTTGTCATGAGGAAGGGGGTTGGCAGGCAACGTTCCCTGGGAGGGGGCGCGCTGGGGTTTGCTGTCGCTGACCCGAGGAGGCACAAATGATGCTGTTTTACAGTGGCATTTTGGCTAGCAGCAGCGGGGAGGACAAGCACATCCCTCACAGAGCAGTGTCCCGCGCCCTCGTGTCTCCTAAGATCCACACACAGAGCTACAAAGCAACAGGCCAGAGAAGGGGAGAAAGGATGGAATAGACCAGCTGCAGACCAGCACAGCAAATCTGGGAGATCTATACACACCTGCAAGGGCCGCACCAGTTATTCTGTTGATCAAGGCCAAAGCGCGCTCGGCATTTCTTAGGAGCGCTCAGGTCTGAATGAGTTCAAGAGAGAAGCGAGCAGAGGAGGAGGACATGGGAGAGAGAGAGAGGGAGAGAGAGAGAGGGGGGGAAGGGGGGGGAGAGAAAGATACAAATAAGAAAAAAATAAAAATAAAAAAGGGAATAAATCAATGACCTGGTTACTAATGACAAATAGCGACTTTCGATTTTTAACTTTCTTTAATTAAAAAAAAAAAAAGGTAAAAATCACATTCTTATTCAACTGGTGAAATTAGCTGTTGCAAATAAAGCTGCAGTATCCCTTCTTTAAGGACTGTCTCTCCGATTCGTTTTGAGCGGATAAAGGGAAGTCAGATACTGAAAAAACGAAATTTTAAATAGTATTTTTCCTTTTGGTTCTGCTTTCCTTTTTTTTTTTTTTCCTAGCTCTCTCTCAATTTGTTTTTCTTAAAGAAGAAAATAAAGCAAAGGAGGGAATTAAGTTTGTAACATGCTTTTTTCTTCTCAGAGTACAACAGTTTAAAAAAGAAAAAAAAACTACAAATAAAAACAGAACAAAATGAAACAAAACAGAAAGAAATAAAGAAAGAAAAGGGGTTGTGGTACTGGGATATTGCAGCTTTTGAAATGTTTTTCTTTTCTTTTCTTTTTTTTTTAACCGATTTTCATGACTACTAACAGAAGAATAGATGAAGGTGAACAGGCAGTATGAATGAGCTGGTCAGGGTTAGTCAGAAGCTCATAGCAGCTTTTAAGCAGGTACAGTCAGTAAAATGCTAGTGGGTTTGCAAATTAGGAGCAGGAAAGCAAAAGGAAGAAAAAAACTAAAATAAAAAAAGCGAAGGAGAAAAAAATCATACTGCGGATGCATGCTTGCGTGAGAAAACTTAGTGGGAGCAACGGAAAATGCCATTAGATTAAGGAGGTTTATTACTGAATTCCTTCCATTTTGGTTGGTTTTTGCTTGTTATTTATTTATTTATTTATTTATTTATTATCATTATTTTTTTTTTACCAGTCTCTTTTAAAGAAATACTGCATATTCAATTTGCACAGTTAGTTCAACACTAAGTCACTGTCATCACTGCTTAAACAACTGTTATGGGAAAAATAAATAAATAAACAAAGCGAAAGTTAAATTAAATTAAGAAAAAAAAAAAAAAAACAATAAAAGCAACTGAAAAAAAAAGTCTACCGAAACATACGAAACCGTGTAGATGGTCATTTTAAAGGATGTTCAAATGTCATACGTGTTTAATGTTAATAAAACTATAATGGCAAGAAAAATTAAAAAAACATTTTATCGACTATTTTAATGACTCAAAATGACATTAGCACCTGTAATCGGAGGAAGTGAAAGGCAAGGATTTAGGAAACATTCGCTGTGTTCTGAAAAAAAAGAACAAATTATACAAAGCCTTCAAAATTTTTGTTGTCGTTTGTAAAAGCCTGGCCTTCTCCAAGGGGACCTTCTGATATTGCCTATGCAGTATTTCTAATTTCTCCTAGAGAATGACAAACCTCCTTAATTTAAATTGGGTGCAATTTACCACTGTAAAGGCATGCATCAGAACATTCAGGAACAGCCCAGTTAATATCAAACACTCACACACCCCCCTCCTCCACCCCGGCCCCTTCCTCATCCCTACAGACACAGACAAAATCAGCAGACTGCATAAACCCCGCATAGGCATGCCTACCACCCTCCCGTTACAGGCTCTGCGGTTATTTAAAAACACATTCCACTAGAATTACAATGTGCTTTTCATGCAACAATGAATGTTACTAGCTTTAAAAGGGCAGTCATGAAGCAATTAATTAAAATGCATACACAAAAAGGCTGGCTAAGATGGGTTCCCCCACAATATCCTGGCCTTGAAATTTCTCCTGCCTCCCCCCAGACAGAAACCTAAGGTGAATGAGTGGTCCTCACAGCACCGCTCCTTCCTCCTTCCTCCTCAGCCTGGCTTACCATTGGTCTCTCCAGGCTGCTTGTCCCTTTTCCTCTTCTTCTTCTTGCCCTGCAGGGACAGAGGAAACACAAGGGATTATTTCAGCAAATAGAAGGGGGGTGGGGAAGAGGGGGGAAGTCTGGGCTCACCTGTAAAGGCAGGTAGGAGGCCAAGGTTTCAGTCCACACCCACGGTCTCTGACTCCCACCCCAACCCCACCCCCTTAGATCCAAATGCCCTCAGTTGTGATCCAGCCAGAGGGACACACCCAGCAAGGAGAAGAGAAGGGGTCAGCAGGGGATGAAGGAAAGACCTCCAGACACCTCTGTCCATCCTCAAACCTGACCCAGAGCATCTGATCCCACAAGTGGGAGAAGAGAACTGATGAAGGAAGATTTAGGGAGGTGTAGAGAGACAGGGTTGGGAGTGGCCCAAGGGCCCACAGCCAAGTAAGTGACTGTAGAAGTGGCCCTGTGGACTAAGAAAGGCCCCCGCTCCCCTTGCTTCAGGCAAATCCCTTCCTTACAGAGGCCAAAAGGCCTCTGTTTCCCTCAATCAAAAAACAAAAGCTTTAGCTGGGGCTTTCCTAGTAACAACAGCTAACATTTATTTAGCACATACTATGTGCCAGGCATGATTCTAAGTGCCCTATGCACATTGAGTCATTTTTCCCCTCACACAATCATGTACAACAGGTACTACTGCTGTTCCAATTCTAGAGATAAGGAAATTCAAGCACAAAGGGGGTATGTGAATTTTCAGAGATCACACAGCTAGTGAATACTGGGGCCGGGATGGGAACACAAGAGCTCTCAGTTCCACAGCCCTTACCTGCTAGGCTGTGCTGCCTACAGGTAATCCCTACATTTAATCCCTTGCCCTCTGAGGAAGGTTTTTAATTGATTAGAGGGGATGAATTGCATGGGGTCATTCACATTCTCCAACCCGGACCCTTTACCATCTGCTCATAGCTGGGATGTGGCATGGGAACAGGGAAGAGCTGTGTAAGGATGACTGCATCCCTGCAGATCTGAAACTAGTTCTCTCTTGCCTCGTTACTGCCCATCGTATCCGTTGGGAGTCGGATGCTGGGTATATATGAAATGTCACAAACAAGAGGACTGGCCTACACGTCCGTCTGTTTCAGAACATCTAAATACTGTCTCTGCCTAAAAGTTCTCTTGGTATGTTGACGTCAGGTCCGGAAGAGAAAACAAGTGATGGGTAGTAAACTTGGCAACTCGTAAGGCCCTGTATGGAGAACCTCAAGATGGAGATGTCATGATTTTAGCTCCACCCAAGGGCTGAGAGCCAAATGTCTCAGAGAAAGCCCATCTTTTCTCTCAGATCTTGGGGCCCATAGCATTTGGGAAGCTTGTCTTGGCCTTGAGTTTGAAACACTGATACATTTACCTTCTTTGATAAACAACGTAAAGATTTTTCTTTATTTGAGAGAGAGCAAGTCAGAGAGTGTGCGTGCGCAACCACAACCCCAAAAGCAATCTCGCATGTTGGAGGGGCAGGGGCCGAAGGAGAAAGAATCTTAAGCGGACTCCCCACTGAGCACAGAGCTCCATGTGGGGCTCCATCTCACAATCCTGAGATCATGACCTGAACCTAAACCAAGAGTCAGATGCTTAACCAACTGAGCCACCCAGGCAGGTGCCCACTGATAGACAATTCAAAAATAAAAAAGTAAAAGGAGTTCATGGGGCCTTCTCATGAGCCTCAGCAGCTCGTCTTCATGTTTGTGGCTCTCCCTGGGGAGCTGCCAAGTGCTGCCTGGCCATCTTGGAAAAGGCAGGAGGGGCTCATTTCCATTCATTTAGGAGCCTGAGTGAACATTCAGCTAGGCACAGGAAACCACTGTGACTCCGGGCAGTGTTAGCATCCACATGCCCAATGGATTCTCAGTCACCTCTGGTTTAATACGGGGCTCACCCATTTCTAGTTTCCCACAATACATCCTGAAAGGCAGCTGAAAGTTCTAGTCCCCATGGGAAGCTGTCAGTTTAGGATATATGATTGAAATGTTCGTGATGAGGAAAGAGTCACTTAAACTAAAGGCTTTTAGAGGACGGGGCTGTGTTTTAATCAGAAAAGGACAAGCAGTAGCTTAATAAATACTATTTAGTGAAGAGGGACACATATCTCAAGGGAGGCAGCCACCTCATTATCTTCTTAGATATAACAAAAGAAGAAGCCTAACTATGGAGGTCTTCGGCCGGCGGGGGTGGGGGTGGGGGGAATGAAAGATGAGCAAATGGCTTAGCATTCGTGTCCTTTACCTAATCTGGAAGAGCCAGAAAGGCAATAATGTTCTAATATAATGCCACGGGTTGGACAGCACTATGGGACCAAACTCTTTCCTTTTATGCTCCAGAATGTGCCAAGTCCGACAACCCAGATGTGACGGTTTTATTCAATCTTATTTTGCTAAGGCTTCCATTACTGGAAAAGCAAGACCATGAAAGAGGCATGAAATTAGCTCAGAAAACTTCTTCCAGAAGAATCTTTACAACTACCAAAGCAACGTATAGAAACTCCTATGTCAAGCCCCAAACCTGACAAGTTCTACCACAATCAAACCCCTAAGACCTTTAACTCTGACCCTTGCTCCACAGACCGTTTCCTGGGGCACAGAAGCGAGGGAGGGGGGGAGTGTGTGTGTGTTCACACTCATGTGTAAGCAGCCTTTGTGATAGGCCTCTGACAGTACCCCATATAAGAGAGAAAGCTCCTTCATCGCTAGCCCTAGATGGACCTCTAAACCTTCTCTCTTCAGAGATTCCCCTATTATATCGAGCTCCTTCTGAATGTGAAGCTGAGCTGCAGTCATTATTAAGTGCCTCATGGACCTTCTAAAACCTAGAAAGCACTTCACGAACACCCCAGGGCAATACCTGTCTGACTCCCAGGCAAGTCAATGGCAGCATTCTTTTGAAGCTATCACTACCACAATGTTGGCCTTGTATCTTTGTGGAGATCTCCCCCTGCACAACTCCAGAGGGCAGCATGCACACAGACCGTAATGTAAATGGCACTCCCTAGAGTTGTGCAGTGCGCATCCTGCAAAGCTGTACATGAAGGCCCTACCATGACCCCAAATGTCTGCTGGGGATATGATGTCTATGAAGGAGCAGAATTCCTCTCTGTAGTACCATTCTAGATCACTCAAAGAATTAGGTCTGTAGCAGGTAAAAGGTGAAGGTAACCTCTAAGAGCTGCTGACCCGAAACCAGGAGAACAGTGTCCTGAAATGAGATGGCTGTTCATGTGGAGGCTGCAGAGCCTGCCTGCTGCTGGAAATCTCCACCTCGAGGTCAGGTGGGGGTGAGCAGCAAGCCTGTGGGAGAGCATTAATTTTCTCATCCTCTTCCTTTCGGCTCCAGAAGAAAGGCTTCCCCACGGCACACATGCTGAGGACAAATGGAAAGGTCTCAAGCAGCTAAGACCTGGTGCGTGACCATCCGTGAGTGACAAGGGCCCTGACCAGAGCAAACATTCCAGTGAGAGGTACTGGTACTAATTCCTGTTTCAACTCCCAGGAGGAACAGAGTCTTGTGCTGCCAGCCAAGGGCACTGGGACCTAGAGGGAGGCAAGTGGGAGTGGGGGAGGAGGGGTCGGGTGATGATGAGGATGTGGAAGTTAAGCCCCACAGTCTGTGTTCTCTGCACCCCCTAATCTGCAAAGCGAATAGCAGACTAGCAGGCACGTGTTGAAAGGTACGAGAAATGGCTAGAGTTGGGGCACCTGGGTGGCTGAGTTGATAAAAGTGTCTGCTTTTGGCTCAGTCCTGGGATTGAGCCCCACATCGGGTTCCCTACTCCGCGAGGAATCTACCTCTCCCTCTACTTCTCCCTCCGGCTCTGCGCGTGTTCTCTCTCACTCTCTCTCAAATAATTAAAATCTTTTAAAAAATTTAAAAAAAAAAAAAGAGAGAGAGAGAGAGAGAGAGACAGAGAGAAACAGCTAGAGCAAGTGGGAAGCAGCATCCGCTCAGGACCCATATGTCTGTGGCCTCCGATGACACATTAAGTTTTGAGAGTAAATGCGTCTGATTTAACTGAGTCCCCACAGTACCGTTGTGTGCATGCTCACAACCAGCCCTGACTGAACCGATCTCAACCCACGTACAGAGAGCGTCTTCATTACGGACGTTGTCCGCAGGAGAGCTAGGTCAGGAGCATGGACAGGTGAGAGAACCCTCCATGGCTCCACACCATTGACAAGAAACAGGGAGGAAAAGCCCACTGCTGGCATCAAGGCAGATTTTGTCTCTAAAGACACCCTAAAGAGTTAAGGGTTAAAATTCACTTTATAAAACCCAATGCCATGGAATAAGAGTTATCAGGTGAAATAAGGAACATCTCGTCTACTGCGTAGAGGAGGGCCAGCCCAGAATGTTGCTGGGCAAAACACGGGACAAGAAATAGAAGGGGGGTGGTGGTGACAGAGGTCTCTCCTTGCCCCGGAGAGCAAGGTTAGGAGAGGACAGGAATCATGGGCATCACAACCACTGTGATTAGTGAAAACCACTACCCCACAGTGTTTTCTAAAATCCAAGAGAGGAAATTAGGCAAATCCTGTAGTCAACACAAAGCCCAGGAAGACACACCACACAGCACAGACCCTCTCCCAACCCTTCCTGGGCCCTGAGGGGTTTCCTCCAGTCCACCAGCAAAGACTACCACTGGCTGCTTTCAGGGGTCCCCCCACCATGTCCCTCTTAGGATGAACTAGCTTTTCAGCTTCTACTGCACCACAGTATAGGGCAAGTGTTTCATTTCTCCCTCTTAAGGGCCAAGGCCCTGCTAGAAGGCTTGTGAGGAATCAAACCCTCTCTTCCTACCCATCTCCACTGGTCCTCCCCTGGTAGGCCCCAGGGACCCCTGCTAAGAAGCACATAACCCCCCCAGAGCATATCCTGGAGTCATGTCTTTACAAAGACCTGGGCACGAAAGGTGTGGACGGTCCCAAGTCAATGCCACTGGGGGCCACTGGGGTCCCGGCTGGAATAATTAAACACTGGCCGCCACCCTCCTTGAAGAATTTTGGCATGCTGATGGAGCCATACTGGAAACCAGGACAAGACCCCCACCCCCACCCACCCCCGCCCCAAGTCTGATGCTGGGGCAAGATGCTCCTGGTCCCAGGACTGGGTACACTGCATGGTTCTGAGGCCTGATTCAAGCTGGCAGGTAGTACTCCCGCTGGGCAGATGAACCCCCCCCCATACACACACACCTCTACAGACTCTAGTTCAGCGAAAGGACCACCTACATAGTTATCCCGCGCAGACCAGCCGGGGTACAGCTGCATGTGAAGCTGTCGCTCCTTCCGGGCCAGCTCGTAGTATTTCGCTTGCTCTTCTCTGGACAGTGCGTGCCACTGGAGGGGACAGAGAGGTGGGGAGGCATGCAGAACATCACCAACTACACTGTGGCCGGGGACAAGGAACGGGTCTGCTCTGCAGGGTCCTGGCACAAACAGGGGTGCTCAGACAAAACCCGATCTGTCAATCCTCTCATTCTCTTATCTGCACTCTCTCTAGGGAAGAGGATGGCAGGGGGTGTCGAGAATGTTGTTCGAATGGGGACTTCTAGTCATGCCTCCATGAAGGCCACTGAGGAAGTCAGGATGTGACTGAAGGGACAGGGCCGGTGCCAGGCCGCCCACTCTGCCCCAGTCCATTCTTCCCCGCAGTGAGGGAGCTACGTACCCTTCGCCCCAGGATCTGGTTGATGGCCGCACTTTCTTTCAACGTGCACTCGGCCACGACCTTGGCCCTCATTTCCTTCATATACAACATGAATGCATTAAGAGGTTTCTTTATGTGGGGCTTCTTCTTTTCTTCTTCCTTTTTGGAGTCCTGATGCTTTCTGGATATAGACAGGACAGACAGACACAACCCCATCAACAACTGAGAGGTCCTACCTCCTCCACAGCAGAGAGCCCATCTCCCTGTCCGCTCAACACCCAAACCTAGCAGTTCTGAACGAGAAGTACGCTTGCACTTTTGGTCTTCTCCACCATGAAAAATGGAACAAAAACATCCTAGCGAGGGTATGAGGGAAGAGAGATTTCATCATCACTTCCTGAATGTCCCGGACACACTTTCCCAAGCTGGAGGGAAAAAGCACAGTGTGGCCAAATCCCCCTTGGCCGGTGCCTCTCGTGCTCTCAGGACAGACCTCCAGATGTTTAGTTGTGGGTGAGGCATGGGGACACGGTTGCAAATTCCAGTCTGTCTGTCCAAGGACACGGGTACACCTATGGTGGGTACCAACCACCAACTCCACACTTTGTCAGAACCCAAAGCGCACCCGAGCTGGGTGTCTGCCATAGTCACATGCTCGGTAGCCAACCACGGGCTGGACTGACAACAGGCCAGACAAGATAGGGAAGGAGAAAGCCACAGAAATAGCGAAACTCACGAGCTGTGGAGTGAGCCGACGTCACTCTGGGAGGATTCCTGTTTGACTGTTGGCGTGACTATGGCCGGGTGGGGGATGCCGGTCGTATGTAGAGTGTGATGTGGTGGGACCATATGGGGAGGGAACCTGGAAGACAGGAAGCTGTGTAAATCGTCAGAATCAAAATGAATGAATGGGGAGGGATGTGTACACACAATTTAAAAAAAAAAAAAAAAACCCAGCACGTAACACTCACATGAAAGCAACCCATGGCATATGAAACCTGTCAGCATTAATTAGCGATAAATTAAACATAATGATTCTCATAATGTCATTAAAGCCAATCTTCCCCTTCATTATTGCTACTGACAAGAGACATTATGATTTTTAACATCTTTAGCAAAAGACAAATACAACGGATGTACTTGGGCGGTAAAGTAGGCTCGGACTACCTGCTGGAAATCACACGTCCACTTGTTTTTTGAGGCATTATTAGCGGCATCTAAGAAGACAATTTCCTAAGTCCTAATCAGCTCTAGAATGAAAGGTGAAATCTATTGTTGCATATTGACAGCTAAATAAAATATTAACGTGGCTGAAGTACACATTTTTGACAATGCCGCACATGCCTCATTAGGCCACATTCTGTTGATGGAGTACAATAAAATTTTTATTTTTCCTTTGCTGATGTGCCCCATCCTTTTGACAGGAATGAGAGAAAGTGAGGCAGAAAGATGAGGAAAATCCAAATACTTCCTGTCTGGTTCTCATCATAAATCGCAGGTATTTTAAATAAGCTTGCATTCTCTTACAGAAAGATGAAATTTTATACACACACACACAAATGAAACTCTGAATTTGGATGTGTATATTCTTTCCCACTCTGTAATTCAAGGATTCCTAAATTACTTTTACTTAAATAGGCTGCCTATGCTTCCAAAGGCCTTCTAAAACAATTATCAAAGTGATAAATCTATGAGGAAAGGTTGTTTTTTCCTCTAATACTGTCCATTTTTAAGAAAGTTCTTTGAAACCCCCCCCCCCCACCTGGCTTAGGCCCTGAATTAGCATTTCCCTACCATGCAAACTCACCAGAACATAAAGAGCTAATTTTAAAATGTTCGTCTTGGCCCATCTGTGAACTGACAACTGGATCAAACAGCTTTTACGTTTTCTGATATGCTTGGAGTCACTATGATTTGTATTGGGTTAGAAGAACCACCCCTTCAAAGAAGGTATATTACCATAGAGAATAGGAGGGTGAGATGGATGCAAAAAAGGACCCTGAAAGAAAACAAAATGGCAGTGTCCAGGCTCCAACTCGCCCAGGTTGGGCAAGTGAGCAGGTGGGGTGCTGTTCATGGGAAGGAGAACTCAGATGAAGCAGTTGATGATTTCTTAATTAATTCAAACCAGAATGGTCTCACATAAGCATCCAGAGAACGAAGACCTGCTCTCCAGGCGGCCAGTTCTGGTGGGCACTAGGAGTGCCCTGAGATAGTGATTTCAAGTGGATCCTGCATGTATAAGGTTCTTTTCATATGTGGACTGGATATGAAAAGTTTCCATTTCACCCAAATAATGAAGCAAATGTTAATCTGAACAATGGTAAAACAAAACAAAAAAACCCACTAACAATCTGCATAGATCAATGGAGAAAATATCAATGAATAATGCAGATTTCTGGAAGGGCCCAGACTCATAGTGGACATTTGATGCAGAAATTCCATCCTGATGTGGCCCTCTCCTGCCACTACCTTTTACAAATTTAAGCCCGTATCAAAGGTATCAAAGTTTGGTAACAATGACATGATTTTTTTTTAAGAAGAAACATGTAAATCCTTTAGGGTAGAAGGAAGGAGGGAAGGAAGGAAGGGAGGGAGGGAGGGAAGAGCCTAAGAGGAAGAAAAAGAAAACAAACAATCCCCATTCCCCTTCCCAGAGAAAATGAAAAGCAAACCCTGGGGAGGCACTTGGGCTCCCATGTTACACCCTGTTCCTTCCCACTGCACAAGGGCCTCTGAGGAAACATAACTTAAGAACATGTGTTCTTGGAAGCCCTTGGGTGAAGCGGTGGGTGGAGTGGCAGCTTTTACTGTGAATTTTAAAGGCTTGACATTCCTCAAATACATATGTTCTCTTCTTGCTGAATGAGAATATGTGTACAGACATGAGAGAGACAGAGAGAGACAGACAGAGAGAGAGAAGGGGGAGAGGGGGAGAGACAAAAACACTGTTTGTGGGGAGGTGTGCACATGCGCCGACAGGCAGCTACCACAGTTTGAGTCCATTTTGGGGTGTGGGGGGCAAAATGTCCAGCGCAGGCCGTGAGGAACCAACGCTTCCAAGTTCACATGCCTAGACACATATTCATGTATCTGAAAAACGTACAGCAGAGAAAGAAATGGGGTGTTGGGGGAAGGGGTGGCTACATGCATACCTTTGCTTAAGAAATTCCTTTCTGCAGACAACTATTTCATGAAATGCAATAAACACCCTAAAAATTCTAAGCAGCTCATTATATACCCCCGTCTGCTTTTATGGCTCCGAGCCAGAATATAATGATGAACCTTAACTTGTTAAGGACAACTAATTTTTGTTTCTGGCTGTCTCAGGGGCTCCTCTCTTGCTCACTCTCACTTTACTTCACTGTTGACGCGTTTCTGTTAACTGGATGTCATCTGCCGGCCTTGATTTTATGCACAAGCAGTGGGATGCATTTTCCTGTGCAACAATCCTGCTTTGAGTTGCATTAGGTTTGTCATTATTCTCTCATTTTCCCCCTTGCACTTGTAACATTTCATCTCTTCCTGCCTTATTTTTTGTGAGCCACGGTGCACCCACATTATGGTTTATACATGATCTCTCTCCCTTTGAAGCCGGCAGATTTCAGAGCCCGCTCTCGTCAGGAGAAGAGCCTTGCACCAATTTAGCAGGCTGAGGGCCCGGAGCTCCAACATCTCAATCTAAAGGGGGTCACAGGGTGGCACAAGTGAGTGTCAGCAAGAGCTGTTTAATTGCCAATCTAGGCTTCTCCATGGTGTTTAAAGTATAATGACCCATCACTTAATTCTGAGAAGTCCTGGCCCCGCTGCTGAATAGAATGAATATCAAAGGGTGTTCTGGAACAGGGCAAGCTGCCTACATTTCCTATAACTGCCATAAGTATAATAGACCTATACTTCTGTCGCCCCATTACCACAATAATGTATTTAATTTGCTGTATACGCTTTTTAACTAGCTACCTTTCATAAGGCCTACCTGGGGAATCGGCGGCCTTCCCCCCTGTACCTCGAGCCCCTAACCTTTCCTCCCACTGTTTCCTTCCTCTCCTCCACCCCCTTGCCCACCTCTAAATCATCGACTAACCTCCTAATGATAATTCAATCGATAAGCTTAACCCCAATCCCTATCCTACGATTACTTCACTGCTTTTAACCTCCAGAACGCACCGAATAAACAAACATGCAAAACAATCAGGTGCATGATATAAACGCTGGCTTGCAGGGAAGATGAGCTGTGGATTACGGGCTGCTCTGAAGCAGCTCTCCTCCTGGGAGACTCCCAATTCGTTCTCATGCTTTGCAAGGTTGTGATGACATTATTTAATGAACATAACCTTCCTCCTCTCGCTGGAGAACAGAATGCTCAAGCATTTTCCCACCTAACCAATATCGGTGTGGATTTTGAAACTGGGATCATTTGTCACACTCGGAGATGGGATCTTTAAAATTAGGTGATCTCCGTGGCGTGATTACAAATGGTAGGTAGACTATAGCTTGTTTTTCTAACTGGAAGTGATTCTTACTCTTTCCCCCACCAAAATTACTGTTTTGTAAGCAGGAAAAGGGACTGTCTTATCCTGTCTCTCCAACCCTCCCTCTGGCCTTGGGTTCCCATACGGACTACAGAGATTAGGAAAAGATGCTAGGGACAGCATCCCTGCCATGTAATGCATGCTGATTTAATTATGGGACATCATCAAAATGGATTACTTGTTGTAGCCCATCAGGAAAGTCTAAACCTCCACCGATTTAATTAACTTGACTGAAAATCAGATGAACAGAAAATAAAACTATCATTAGGAGCGATTAGTGACTACTTAAACCCACTGCTGCCAACCGGTTTGTAAATAAACTAGCACTCACTGAAAAATTAGCCAGAATTAATTAGAGAGAGGAAAAGGAGAACGGAGGATTACAAAGATCCAGGTACACGTATGTGGGTATGTGTGTATGCCACATGTATTTACGTGCTTAAAGATATATGAATGCATGTGCGTGCCCACGCACACACACACACAACTTTTTTTAAATGAAGAAGTTACCATTTTTATCCAAATAAACACAGTAAAATATTTCATACAAGGTATGAGAAGTCAGGGTGGAGTTTGTTACCCAAAATATTTAAATTAGAAGTTGAAGATGCTCCCCTATGAAGGAAAGTAAAATGATTATGTTCTTTGTCAGGGTGTAGGAATTCTTTGCTGGTTATTTGATGGGTTCCTTTCAAATTCTTGTTCTGCACACGTGATTTTTTTTTTTTTTTTAACTTTCCAAGATTTAGAGCTCACAGGCCAGTGTGATACCCACCAGCCGCATATAGCTTTTGAGTATGTGAAATGTGGCCGGTCCAAATTGAGATGTGCTGTTAAGTATACTCAACATTTTATAAAATGCATACCAGATTTCAAAAACGAAGTACAAAACGGAGTGTAAAATCTCATTAAAAGTTGCTTTACAGTGCTAACATGTCAAAATGATAATATTTGGAAAATATTAGGTTGAATAAAATAGATCATTAAAAAGAATTTCACCTGGGCTCCCCCCCTGCCTCCTTTAACCTTTGGCTACTTAAAAACTTCAAATTCCATATGGGGCTCCCTTTATAATTCTCTGGGGGGCAGTGCTACTTTAGAGAGGGGTGTGTTTGGGCACGGGGTGTCCCTCCTTGTTGACAGAGAAGATGCTGAATTTTTAAAAGACCACACCCTTTCTCAAACTCTCTTTTACATAATCATAAAATTGTCTCCACCCTTTCCTTTCTTACCCAGTACAGGACGAGACAGAAACAACATTTTAAAAAGTTCCGTGTGTCCTAACTATACTTCTTCCTGCCTTCTTCAGTTCTTTAAA
Organism: Vulpes lagopus; assembly: GCF_018345385.1. Classification (NCBI taxonomy): domain Eukaryota; kingdom Metazoa; phylum Chordata; class Mammalia; order Carnivora; family Canidae; genus Vulpes; species Vulpes lagopus. Next base: position 17,102,436 of record NC_054825.1, read on the forward strand.
AAAAAAAAAAAAAAAAGCCACTTGCTACGTTGATTCTAAAATTCAATCTCGAAATTTTGACATCACCTACCTTAGAAGTTCAGATTAACTTTTCAGTATTTTCTAGGATTAAAGCCTAATGCCCTATCGGTCCTAGACCGTTAGAACTCCATGAAGGAGCAGCCTCTGGATGGCCTGGGAGCTACCTAGAAAACTTTCCACCCATGGTTGACTTGGATGGAGGCCCTGGTTCTTGGAACTCACCTGGACATGGAAGCGTTGACGGTCAGAGCTGTGGGGTAAGGGTGACGGAATCCTCCTGTCGTGATTGGGTACACTGGCTGACCTTGCCTATGAAGAGGGGAGTACAGAGTAAGAGAGTGCAAACAAGGGTGGGGGGTGGGGAAAAGAAAAAGAATAAAAAGGGAAAGTTCTCTCTGCACAGTAAGCTTTATTCTCATTTGATCAGAACAAAAATCTTGGGGATTGTACAGGAAGGATCAAAGGGAAGAAACACAGAACAATTTGAATGCCATAAATCTGATAGGAATGGCTAATTAAATTTTATAACCTCTGCTTATGTCAATAGAGACCCTCTCCCCAAGCTGAAACTAGGTGTTTTGTTGTAATAATTAAAGGCGAAGTCTCGCTTGCTTTAATGGAGCCATCACACTAATTGAGGGCTACACATCCAAAGGAAAACAATAATGAATGTAAATTTATACCAAAATAAAGTACAGTGAATCAAAGGACTTCAGTTACGCTTTGGGCCTCTTTCGGTATTTAGATCTCGGTGAGAAAACATTAAATTAACAGAGCTTAATTTGTAGCCTTTTGTCAAATTAACAAGTGTTGACAAGAGTTACCGGGGGGAGAGTCCCCAAGAAGAATTGTGGGTAACCAATAGACAATCACACCTCATTACAATAATTAAAAAATACAGCAACATGCAAAATAGCATCCTCATGAAAGACACACAACTTTTTCTGACAGAGGGTTGTCTGAGTTGGCTATTCCTTTTTATCTAGCTTTCAAATATCTACCCATCAGCTGTACGGGGCAAGGGATAACAGAGAACCATTCGAGGAATGGCCCCATTTTCTGAGGAAGAAATGGGACACAAGCTCATGTCCATGTCTACCCTCCAAAACAAAATGAAAGGAGCAAAAAATAAACAGAAAGTACACCCATGGTTGGTATTTTGTATAGCTACTTCATAATAATACAGGCTGTTTTTCACAAAACAGGGTAGAGTCTGTTCAACTAGAGAAATACTAGGTGAACTACTTCAAAACCATATCTTCTGTAAGGTTATCAAAGGGTGTGTCTTCCCCAAGACCCCAAATTCTGACTTTTACCAGGATGTATTCCTGTTAAGACAACAAATTGTCCTTGCTTTTTGGAGTAGAGATCACTGATAAACATGGAGAAACACATACACAAAAATGCAATCACAAAACAGCTATTAATATGCATACACACATGCATACTCATGCACCATATGCTTATGCATTAAAGGCCTTTCTATTCTGGCTTTGAAACACACCATTTTTAAAGTTGTCTAAGGAAGGTTAATGGCTAGTACTATAAAAGCAAGGCTGGGTGACAGGAAGACAAATCGTAAAAGGCAGTTTGGTGCCCTGCACACTGCCAGGAGCCTTGGCTGGCACTCAGGAAGGACCCACATGCTGGAGTAGGGATTCCAGATCCCCGACCCCGCCCCCCTTAATTAGGTGAACCAAGAATCTCAGAGAGACTGGTTGCACTCTGTCTGTTGAGACAACAGACAGAGTGCACTTTCCACTTCTGTTGCCAACCTTGGGAGTCACAGTCCACATGACAGGGTTAGGGGATTCTGAGAGAATAACCCCCCCACTCTCACCCCTGGATTTCAAAATGACATTATGCCTGTTCTCCCGCCCAGGCTGCTTCAAACCAACAGGACCCCAGGCTGGGCTGCCACCAGCAGAAGAGCCATGATCAGCTTCCTTTGATAGAAGCCCTCAGAGCCTCTATAGTTTCCAAAGTATCTTAAGGACACTTTTGTTCAGAGAGAAGCCTAGAGTCTTTGGGGACTGTGAGTTCAGAATGCTAAGTATCAATAACCTTTTTCCTACATGGCCCATCCGAGGGCCTGCTTCCCACAGGGCACCTTCGTAAGCATCTTCCCTACATGCCCCTCCTCCCTGTAGCCCTTGCTCACCACCCATCTTCTGAAACACACACACACACACACACACACACACACACACACACAGGATAAATAATAAGCATGCCCATGTAAGAAACAAAAAGGGAATTAAAAAATGGAACTCCTTACTGTGGTACTAACCATCCTAGCGGATGGGGGATTTGTCCTACGGTGCCGGGCGATAGCGGGTAATACGGAGATATATCTGGAGGGTGCGGAGGCCGTGGGATTCCTGGGAGAAGAAGTGGCATTTTAGGTACAAAGGAGGAGAGAAGGAAAGAGAAACTGCCAGGGGATGGGAATCAGTAAAGGAGGACGGAGACTTCTCTTCTTTGACGCTAGCGCGAGATTCCTTCCGTGACCATGATCGTTGTGGGTAAGTTCTGTTCACTATCTGTCCCCACCCTACCTTGATAAATTGGTTTATCTCACTGGAGGTGGATGGGTACTTGGGGTAAACGCCGCTTTGGGTTACTTCTGCCTTACGGGATCGGAGTGATTATTGAAAATTAAAGAAAAATCTGAAGGCTTGGCACCAGTAGGTGATCAGGTCATATAAATCCTCTGCCCTCCTGACTTGGGCCTCCACTCCTTTTAATTCTAATGACTTGTCTGCATGAGACTTATTCCTCTAGGTTTCTAATACGCCTTTTAAGTTTCGGCTTTTCGAAGGGTTACTCTTGCCTGCTTTCAAAAAAAAAAAAAAAAAAAAAAAAAAGGTTAACTCCTCTAGAAATGGCCACCTCAGCTTAGAGGATGAGCTGTGGCAGAAATTCACCACAAGGCATGGACTCTTGCCCAGGGCAGATCCTGAACTGAGCAGACCAGCAGGCCAGAGGCCTGGCAGGCTCCACTCTAGAACCTAACCATCTGGAAGTGTCACCTGGAAGAATCAGCCCTACCTGCTTGCTGACCAGGTAGTCCTGCATCATGAGAGCTAGGAACGCACACATGACACACCTGAGCACACCCTGAAGGCCGGTGCCACTGCACACTTACTTATCCCACAGGAGCACATCCTGTAATCAATTTTGAGAAAAGCAAGAGCGCTGGGAGCAATTCTGACACCGAGGAACTGATCTAAAGAGCTGAAGGGGAAGAAAACGAACAATGCTACAGAATTAACGCAGTACTGGAGGTAATGAGCTGCACGTCCGTGGATGAAAACTATTCCATTTTTTTTTTTAATTCATTCAGGAAGCTTTTAATCTGTAAGTTAAGTCTCCCTGGGTGACATTTTCATGCAGACATTGCTTTCTCTCTATTACAAAAACCAAACAGATTAGCTGGTCTTGGACCCTACACCAAGCCATTTGCACACTTGAAAGAATGTTCGCAGAGGAAAAGTAAACAGTCTGCAGACGTTAATCATATGTTTTACGATAACCATTTAAAAGCTATTCCCTGTACTACCATTATTTAAATGAGACGTTGATGCTGCCATTCACTTGCAGAGCCTGGGGCCCGCTGGCGGCCTGCTCCAGCCATCCAAGCACCAGGCTGGGTCCCCCGGAGCACAAAGGGGGCTCAGAAGCTGGTGAAAACCAGCTAATGTGTGGCTTCATTCAGGGGCAGCAAAGTCTGCATGAACGGGCAATCTACCTCAGCTCAACACCAAACAATCCCCTCTGACGAAGTGACACGGAATAGCCATTTAGAATTCATCCTTCTAATTAACTAGCTGGTTAGAGAAACCCCAGCCAGTGTACTGCCCAGCCTGGCCTGGCCTTCACTGCTCTCCCATACTACCCCTCTAGGAGCGGTAGCCGGAGGCTTGCTTGAAAATCTTGTTACAGGGTGGGCTACAAGTAACCCTGCCGTCTCGGTGAGTACATGGGATGAAAAGGAGGGGGGAAAGTATAAAGGCTGAAGGATGACATGGCCCCATCTGCCTGAGACTCTATTGGTTGTTCCACCATGGACTTGGTTTTCACATCTGTATAATGGACTTGGTGATACCCAGGATACTGTAGGGGAACAAGAACCGAAATCAGCAAAGACAATGCAGGACCCAGTGCTGTGGCCTCTAGAGGCTGGACCAGTAAGTCATCATCAAGTGACTGGTTCCCTTGGTTGCTGAGGGAACCAGGGCTTTGGTTGGGGAGCCATGCTGGAAGGGCTCCCATATTCCCAACTTGCTGAGAGGGAGGCTACGAGACGCCTCCACAACTATAACTGCCTCCAAGCCTGTTTGTGGCTCTTGGAGTTACTTAAAAGCTACCCCTGAAAAACAGTGCAAGATTCACAGCCAGGCCCTCTCGGGTATTGGGAGATCTAGAACAATGGTTAGCACTACACATGGACTTCCCCTAAGGAGAGGAGAAGCTACTCCATCACCAGGCTCTGGCCTCCCCAAAGAGCTTTCTTCTCAGCACCCAGGAGAGGAACAGGAGCCCCCACTCTCTGCCCCCCCATCCCTCCCCAGCAGGTGAGACGGCCCCAGACCCAGCACACCCTCTTGGTACCATGTGCACGGCCTACCTGTTTTGGGGTCTACGTCAGCTGGTAAGTGTGGAGGTGGGTTTCCCGGGGTGAAGTGCTCATTGCTGTACGTGATGAGCGGCGTGAGAGGGTGAACATGGTGAGGGTGCTGCACGACGGGCACTTTGTTCGACTGTGGGCAGGAGAGACAGAGGAGGACACCGTCAAGCTGGCTCCTGGTAACTGATGAGACTTCTGAACACTACCCCCCCACCCCAGCGAGTGGGGGGCTGGCCCATGCCCTTCCGCCCTCCACCCTGCTCTCCCTCCCTCCCAGAGTTTGTAAAAGGTGCTGGATTCTACCCACAGCCCTGGCCCCAATCCATGGATTACAATAATCGATATTTATAAGGAACGCTCTCAGGGTAGACATGCTTCCCTGTTTCCCTCCCTATGGGGCCTGGCTTTGAAAACACCTCCTGCACCACCACCCCATCATGGACCCCGACTGTGTGCTTTTCCAATGGGCAGCCACATCGGAAGTGGGGACTTTAATCTACCAGGCCACTGGGTTTCTGCAAGGGGTGAAGGGGGGGTGTCTCTGACCCCAGGGCCCCAGCAGAGGGACCTTCTAGAGGCAAACAGGCTTCCCAGGGGGCAGGCTAGGAAAACCTTCCTTTACAAGAAACCCGGGAGGACCCAAATCCCAGCTACCCAGCCTCCCTATCCACCACCTCGGGCTCCTAATCACTCCCCACCCCTGGGAAGCAGCGGGCAGGCCACAATCCTTCCCAGACAGCATGGATGAAAAGCCCCACTCCTGGTCTGGTTGGGGGTGTGAACTTTACCAGAAAGCCTTAAACTGCCAGGCAAGCACCTGCATATTTTATGCAGATCACAGCAGCCCCGAATTCATTAGGAATTTCATTAGGAAGTCATGGGGGAACACTAATAAATTAACTGAATGATGATAAATCGGGCTAATAAAAGGTGTGCAATTTAGAAACGGGCAGTTCTAGCAAACAAAGTACAGGCATTTATATGTTCAGGAAGGGTAGATAGAGCAGGAAAAAAAGAAAAGCGTTTTAAAGATTTTTCTAGTTGCCATGACCAGACCTTCCCAAATTCTTCACCTCCTCCCTCCCACACCCCTCTCAGTCCACCCCACCCCCTCCACTATGCGGTGCTGTAACTTAGCCCAGCAAGATCACAAAGAAAAAATGGAAGCTGAAACAAGCGAACTACTGGGCCATTTACTGAGAGTAATCCAATTGCAAAAAAACCCTATTCCCCATAGAGGATTTTCACTAAAATCCTACAACAGGGACATTTAACCAGATTAGGTACCAGCGAAGATAAAGAGGCTAGTATTAGATGATGAATGGATTAGAGTCAAGTTTCATTTCAGAACGTGTCTTCATTTCCTTTTATTACTTTTAGGAAGGCACAACTTGCATTAACATCAAGGAAAAGGAATTGCATTACAAGGAAAGAAGTGAGGTTTCAATGCTGCCCACTAGTGCCTCTTGAGTTCAGGGACCACCGAGCAGTTAAGTTCGCTTTACGTTTTCCTTCTTGTCCTTTTTTTTTTTTTTTTTTTTAAATGAATAAGGAAGGGGTATAAACATAGAAAGAATATTTCTCACCCCAGTTAATTGTGGGGAAGGCATCTCTAAAAGGGGCTCCTAACTTTCACGAGCATGTTCGGAAAGGAAAATATGGCCTTCTTCCATGTGCTCCAGAAAACAAAACAAAACAAAACAAAACAAAACAAAACAAAAAAAAACTACAGAAAAAGAAGTCGACACTTGCAACAGCCTGATTTAATGATGCCCATAAACAACTGGACACTTTCAGAGGAGACTAGCTAGTTGCTCAAAGAGCCTTATGCTGTGAATTACCAGTTTGCAATCAAAGCACTGAAATGAAAAGCACCAAAGCTAAGGGAGCTTGGGTAACACTTCCCTAGCAGCCATGAAGGTCTGGGCAAGGCCAAAGCCAGCAGAGTGAAGGGCTGCTGCCCCAGGGCCAGAACCAGCATCTTAGGGACAGGCACTGAGGATTCTTTTTGGGGGGAACATATCTGTTTAGGACAAATTGAAAAGTAACCATCAAATGGACTCTTACTGTATGCTGGGGTGGAGAGGAGGAAGAAAAGGAGAGCGAGGGAGAGGAAGGGACATAACCCAGGCAGAGGGCGTGAAGACCCGCAGGAGGAAAGGAAAAGGAGTACTGCCACTTTCCAGAAATGTTTTTATTTTTTTTTATTTTTTTTTTATTTTTTTTTATTTTTTTTTTTTCAGAAATGTTTTTATTTGGTTGGAAAGATACACACCTTCTGAAATGAAAGAAGGCAGAAGACCAGTTCCAGATGGTTTAAACTAAGTGCGGAAAAGCTAGGAGAGGAGTTAGGAGGAACCACAGATAACCCAAAGCAGGGAAGATAGTCGCTGAGAGGTTGAGGGACCACCATGAGCAATGGAAGGAAGCAAAGGATGGGGGTACGAGGGCCTGGTAGTGGGAGTGGAGCCTACAGTTCTTGGCACTGGCTGGCTCAAGCTTCTCTCAGGATGCTTGTTACAAATCTCAATACCTGATCCTCGGAACCTGACGCAGTAGGCCTGAGCTCAGGACCCAGGCATCTTGACTTGGCCTATTGAGGACAACAGGTGGCAGCTGTATCTGTTCAGTCATGACCCGGAGACCAAAGAACCACATGTGCACAGACAAGCATAAAGGTTAAGAGGCCTGGGTCCTAATCACGGATCACGAATCCTAGATCTCAAGAAAATCCATGGGAAGAACTTAGCACAGAACCTACCACATGGTAAGCATAGGAATGGTGGTTTACTATTCCCATTATTTATTATTTTATCGTTATGGAGAAGCTGCCCGATGGCACAGTTCGGTCTACAGTTCAGATGCACAAATTCCATGGCTGCCTTCCAAGCAGGACTAACAGGAAACGTGGGGGAAACCTTTCTCTACTTGTCTAGCAAAGGATGAAGACAGAATCAGTGCAACAGTGTCCACTGGGTGTAGGATTCAAAAGTTAATTTCCCCCTCTTCCTCTTAGAACCATGTATGAAGGTCATTCTGACACAAGTCAGACACCATCACCTTCATACTGTTTTGTACACTCGAGCCTAGCCAACAGGTTTTTTCCTGTCCAGTCAAGCTCTATAATATGGAAGGGGGTAGATTTGAAGCCACTGCTACCCAGCTTTAGGAAGGGAATATGGGAGCCCTCTTGGGATGTGTTTCTCTTCTCTGATTGTGACTGTAGTCCAGGCAGGTGGCTGGGGAACCACACATCTCTCCAGACTGGCTGGTTCCCAAGTAAGCAGGAGGAAGGCATGCAGTCATACCCACAGAAACCAGGGTCTAGGCATGATTCCCACACGCGCTGCCTGTACCTGGACTGCTGCTATGCTTGGGAGGATGTTACTCTTGAAAATGCCCATCTCTCCACTCTCAGGACTCCGGGGTCCTTTTCTTGCTATTTTACATCATGTCCATGCTAGAGTCACTTATGTACCTTTCTTGGTCCCAGTGTAGCTAAGTTCCTGAAGGACTAAGACTGTGTCTTCTAGAACTTTCTCTCCCCTGTCATGCCCAGTTTGTATGTGGCAGTGGTGAGACTCAAAAGCTGCCAAAGATCCACTGAATTCCAATTACAGCGTCAGAAGAAGAGAAGGACAGGACCAGTCTCACAGATTCATTCACTAACATGGAGGCTACTTAGAATCATACAACAAAGCTGGATAGGCCTTCAGAAACCAGCTGGTCTTATACTTTATTAGTATAGTACCTTAAAAGTGGTTTTAGAGGCCTCTAGCATGTACACAGTGACCAAGAGTGAGGGCTATGAATGCAAGGAAGACTAGACTGAAATTATAACTGACCAGTCTAGCTCTGCAACCTGTTTCAGGAGCTTCATTCTCTCTCTGCAAACTCCAAATGAGAACAGGGGTCAACTTCAGAGCATCATTGTGAAAATTATGGCTCACGCCTGTAACAATGCTCAACACTGGGCCTGGCACAGAGCTGTACACATGCAATATAAAGAAGCTTTGAAAAATACTGTCCAGTGAGTACTAATGAGGAGTGCTCAGGGAAGGTAGGGCTGGCCGTCCCTCTAGTATGTTCTCATTAAAGTCTCAGATGGGAAATGGATCCACAGGCTGCACGTCTTATTTCACAAACAAGATGTTCATTGTAGGGCTAGAGTGTATGGATGTTTTGTGGTCACCTCACAAGTACATGCTCTTTAAAAAAAAAAAAGTGATATTAATAAATATATTTTTAATCTCTTTTGAGAAAAACCATCACTTTATCATGCCAACAAAGAAGAATGACCGCAGAGGAGTTTAAGGTTAAACAGGAATAGCTAGATATGACCAAAGGCCTTTCCAGAATCAGGCAGAGGGCCTTGAACAAGTAAGAGTTCATGTAAGTGAAGCACTAACCAACACAAAAAGCCAACGTCCCTTAGACCTTCCCCTTCCTGACCATCAGTGCCCACTTCTTTAAAGAGGTCTTAAAGGATTGTGTTCATAACTGTTACCACCCTAAGAAAATTCAACTGTGAAAAATACCTTTCCTTGGGGAAGGACACACACAACCTTCCAGAAATGACCCAGGGAATCTAAATGAAAGCAATACTCTATGCTGGGAGTACTGGTGGGATAAACAGCAGGAAATATGCATCTCTCCCCCTTTTATCTTTTGACAGAGTCCACTATTTGAGGCAAACAACTACAACACAGAACCAGGTACCTTTTCGGTAACTACCTTCCCCTAAATATCAAGTAGGTCTTCAAAACTACCTGGTGTGTGTGTGTGTGTGTGTGTGTGTGTGTGTGTGAGAGAGAGAGAGAGAGAGAGAGAGAGAGAGAGAGAGAGATCATGCTCTCCAGCAACAGCTAACTAACAACATTCGAGGTCGGGGTGGCAGTGGTCACGGCAACTTGCATGGAAAGCCTAGTTACTAGTATCTAACCCTTTAGGAATATTATGAACACTAGGAATCTCTGAGCCACAAAAACAGCAAACATGAATAAAATATTCCATGTAAGGTCCGGGAGTTATGCTACAGTTGCCCATATACACCCACTCCATCAGCACCTGGCACTCACTCCCAGAGTCACCTAGAACCCTTCGTCTAGATGATCTGAGGAGAGAGGAGCACCGAGTAGCTGCTGGTCCTGAAGCTCCACAGTCAACCGCAGCACGGCTCACCGCTGCCACCTTTGAATGCAGCCTTGCCACTGTACCTGCCTTGGTGTTGAGTAGGATATACTAAATATTAAGTCCTCCTAACACGCCTATGAAGTAGCTGGAGTTTCTTATTAGTGCCACACAGTAGGTGTCCCAGGCCATGTGCCTTGGGAAGGTCTGCACACTCACCTGCCTGACTCCACCACCCCCTAGTGTCTGCAGAGACTGGTGCTGGGATAGGGTTCACTGCCATGCTAATGGTGAGTGGCACCCCATGACCTTAGCCTGGGCCAACTGGACAGAGATGCTTCAGGACTCACAAAGGGATCTGTTCCTCACACTTTCACCCACCAGTCTCTGGAACCTAGACCAGTTTCAGTAAATACTGCCTCCTGCTACCCAACCCCGCAAGTTAGGAGTAGCTCAGGGCTCCCTGCCTCAGCGAGAACACTCCCCTGCCATAGAGCACCAGGGACTTTTAGCAGGGGATTTTCTAACATGTGGCTGATTATGGGTGGTGGGGGATAAAGACATTTAATGGGATGTTTCTGCACCTCAAATAGAGAGAGGCAACCAGGATCAGGGCCCAGCAGGGTTCTGGTGATAAAAACAACACACTCCATCAATTCCGGCTGAGAAGAAACTAAAGAAAAAGTCAGCTAAAAAACCTTGAACCACTAAATGAAGTAAACAGTATCTATTTAAAGGGAACAAAAATCCTCATCTGACTGTAAATCATTAGGGCTTTCTGTTTTCTACCTAGAGTGATGGCTGCTACCCAGAGCAAAGTCTTCACTCACTTCTGGTCATTATGCTCTATGGGTTTTGAGCACCTAATAGTTAAATGATTAAGGGAATAAAAGGGGGGCGGGTATCCTTTACCAAACCTCAGAGCACACAAAACCTTTCCACCCACCCCAAGTATTCATCCCACTACAGTGCGGGGAGCTGGGAGAGGGTGCCCCTGCGGCTGACCTCTGACCTCTCAAGAACCCTTCAGCAACAGTGCTCAGCAACTTGCCCCCGCCACCCTCATCGCCAAGCGCCCACACACCCGTCCGAATGCTGCTCGTGATTTGGAACCCGGCAAATGAAAGATTGATTCAGGCACTTCTAGATCTCCCTGCTACCCCTCCTCTAACCCCGACCCCTCAACCTTCTGTAACTGTGGGGAACCCAAAGGGAATGAAAGCTTGCCATTCACCTCGCAACCTATTAATCAGCAGACGTTGAAAACAAATAGAGCCATTGCTGGCCCCGGCCTCTCCGCCGGTCCTCCTCTTCAATACTCCCCTATTGCTCTCCTTTTCTGCAGAAGAAAAATGGGGCCAGAAAGTGCCTTGAGGAGCCCAGCACAATAAAACAAAAGCAGCACAGAGGAGCATTTGTCAGCCTTCTCCCCTCCCCAGGGTGGATATGGAAGGTCTTCAGTGGTCTTAGGTTCCCCAGCCCTCCAGGGGCTGAAATCAGCTTCACGAAGGGACACTGTTCATTCCAGGTTTACATTAAAAAATGGGTTGCTAAGCTAGCTCTTCTCCATGCTCATTTTGCTGGATGCTGCTTACTACGGCTGCATCAAGGCCAATGGCGACTAGCAAACCCTTCATGATGCTGCACGTCACTGGAGCCACAGAGCGCCGCTGGAGAGGAGGGGGTGGAGATGAAGGAGGGGCTGTTTCTTCCTCATCAACAACCCTCTGTGACTCAACTAGTCCTATTTTTTCAGGCGATGGACCAGAGAGTGGTGGAATGGTCAATGAAGGTAGCCCTCTTGCCCTGACAAACCCATTCCCCCAACAATGAGCACCCACTTCGGCTGCTAGAACGTCAGGAGACATGCACAGCAGCCTGGATCCAGGCCTGCACATACAGGTCCATCTCGACTTACCTAGTGAACATCTCGCTATTGCATCTTGCCAAGCTCCTACACACACAGGAGTAAATGGTGGCAGAGAGGCTTCCACCCTTGGCCAGATGGGCTTCTGCAGACATTTTGCTCTGCACCTCTCCCCATGACAGCTCCAGAAGCCCCCCAGCCAGGACGCGTCGTCCAACACCCAAAGTCCCCTGGAGGTCGAGAGCTGCTCCTCCTGAAGGGCCTGCTCCCAGCTAATGGCACACTGTTTCCCTGGACAAAACTTATACTGATAGCAAGAGCACTGTTGCTGAAAAGAACAAGGAAGAGAGAAGGCTTCACAGGGTTCAAGTTTTGCTCGGAGAATGGAGGTGGTTGAGAGAAAGGAGGTCCGCCTGTGAGTTGCAGAAAGACCCACCCTTTGACTGCAGCACGCGGCCTAACTCACCTGGCCCGTGCTGCTGGGGACTCTGTGCCCACCACAAGGCTGCCAGATTACAGCTGCTGGAGCCTGAGGGAGCCTGGCATCGGGGTGCTCCTTGTTTGTCTGGTAAACTGGATGGCTGGACCCTCCTGCAACCCCAGAATCAAATCCATGGAGACGGCAAGAAGAGAAAGAGAGTCTCCCTGCCTTCTACAAAATTCTGCAGACTCACAGTTTCTCATACTCACACAAGCATTAAAATTCTTTGTGCAGGGAAATGACTGAGCAGGGCAGGCAGGGAGAGAATAAATGTGCAGCCAATCTTCATCCAAATTCTCTCACACATATGCATATACACAGAACTAACTCAAACCATCCTAAGCCCTCCGCCTTTTTTTTTGTTTTGTTTTCTCCCCTGGTTCCTGCCATAATACAACCACCCAGCTGGTAACACACCACACAGATTGCCAAGCATTCAGGGTCTGGGGGCCAAATTCTCCTCTTAATGACCTTTTCTTAATCCCCCAAAAGGAGGAGGGGCAGGCTGGGAGTGGGGCTGGAGGTGTCAGGGTGGGGGAGTGGGCACACGAAGGGGAACATTTTAACCTGGAAAATAAAGATGTGCTCCAGCTGCTCGGCTTTGTGAGAGCCGCAGCCAAGGGCCGACCCAGCAAAGCTGTGCTTTCACAGGCTCTTGAACAATTACTTCCAGTTAAGTTCATTAAACATAATTTATTTCCACTCATTCTCATTTATTTCCCAATAAAAAGAAAGCATCCCATTGTGCTTTCCCCCAACTAACCTTTAAAGCACTTGCAAGCTTAAGTCTTGGCCTGCCCGGTCCAGGCTGGCCCCTGACAAGTGAGTTCCCAGGATTTTCTTCCTGCCTATGTCCCTCCGGGAGCATGCCACAGCATGGCAGGGGTCAGTGAGGGGGTGCAGCAGGCACAACGGGGTCTTCTAACTGTCTTAATCCTCCACGGGGTCCTCTGACTGTCCTAATCCTCCACCGGGTCTCAGAAATGAAGAACCAACCACTTCACTCCTAAGAAATTTCCCAGTAGTTTGCAACCTCCAACCTCCTGCAAGATATTTCTCTACTACTTGAGTATTAAATGATTAGTGTTAGTATAATCAGTCTTGTGGAGTGTCCAAGTTTGCACAGAATGTTTGAGAATTGGGTAAGAGGGTACAGCTGTTTCTGGGAGAGCAGATTTCCAAAACAGAGCCAGGAATAAAACTAACCTATTCCAAATGAAGAAATCCAAAAGCTCAAATTCTCAAAACAACTTAAAAAAAATAATGATTTCCAGGTTATATCCCCCTCCCCCCGAAAAACCCCAACAACCCCAAATCTAGGGATTCCTGAATATAATGGAAAGGAAATCACCAATTTTGATTTAGAGTAAATTTTAAGTACATAATGGTTATTACATCCTGGGGATTTCAAGAAAGTAGTGAACAAAACCTGATACCAAGCCTTCTAATTTATTTACAATGACCAGCTGTATAAAAACGTCTTTTATTTTTCTAATACACTCTGTGCCTAACTTTCAAATCTAGACGGTACTGTATTTGAAATTCATGCCTGCTTATATGGAGTCTCATAAGTGCTCTTTGAAACAGCTGTTTCCTTCAGAAAGCAGGTGAATCTCTCCCTAGAAAAGAGCAGGCAAACGGAGAGGAGGGATGAATGTTTTCCTGTGGCCCAATGGACACAAATGCCCCCCAAACCCTGGATTCAGCAGGAATTCAGCCAATGACAGATCCAAAGGTAGTAGTGCATTGTTTTGCTCTATTTTGCCCTCGTAATGTCCCAAACGTGGACATCCTTTAAGGGACACCTACCTACAGTCTCAATAAATGATACACGTGAAAAGGACACGACCCCCTCTAAAAGCAAGTTGACGAGTTGGAAGTTTAACGAAACTACGGAATGACCCAGGCAAAGTCCAATTTAAAAAAAAAAAACTTCAAATGTGTGCAGAAGTATGTAATCTGGAAGTATGTAATCTGGAGGGCATGGCAAGATTTCATCACATTCCAAAATGTTGCAGAAGAATTCCATTCCATAGATCTCGGCCAGGCCCCCCACCAACCCCAAACCACAAAAGGGAGGTTTCCCTAAGAATATAAGGTTGCAGGCTCTGTTGCTTCCAGAAAATGCCGATGCAGCAGCCTGTTGTGACAATACAAAGATCATAATATCTGTATCATTGGAGTCGGGAATTCACGCTTTCAAACAACTCCCTTCTCATGAGACATCAAGAATGGAGGGTGAGCGGCCACCAAAGCAGCAGGACTGCTATTAAGTAACCCAAGTAATTTGAGTAAACAAAGCTCTGGAACCTTTCAGGAATCTCAGAAAGGGAGACTGGGCTGGGTTGGGAAATTTACGGCAACACCACTTAGATATTCGCAGTGCCAGCTTGTACTGTCTTCCCCACGACTCTGGACAGTTCACATGATCATAGAGTTAACTAGAAAAGTTGCACCCCAAGACATACATCTGTCATCCCTTCATGCTCGACTAGAGAAGCATTTACCACTTCGAGTTTTAATTGGCTATCTAGGATTTAATTCCTGATTTTGAAAACAGAAGAACTTTTATAAGTCTGCTGTAGATTTCATGTTTTCTTCCCCCCAAAAAAATCAGATCTAAGAGCTGACTGACTACTGCAAAGGTTTCTGTGTTTGGCCACTCAACAACAAAAAAAAATAGTAATAAAAGTCATCATAGAAATCACCTCCAAATTCGAGAATGCCTTTACAGCTGTGGCAAGGATCTGACCCAACAGTTGAACAGAGTGGAGTGTAACCTAAGCCCCGAACTGGTCTTGCAAAAGGATCCTCTTCCTAATCATTAACACCACAATGGGCTGCCATGGGTCTCCTGCTCCGGTTTCCGGAACACACTTTATATTAAGTTTTTAAAAACACAGACCCCAAGAGCAAGCCTGTAGCCCTAAAAGGCTGGCATCTAAATTTGGAGATTGAAAATAAATACACGGAAGACAGAGCAACAGAAAGTTAGCATTAAATATGAAAGGAAAACATACAGTTTACACAAGCCCTGCTACTGTAAAAGCCTGAATGTTCGGACGGTTCAAAGCTTTGAAAGTATGCTCCTCTCTGAGGCAACGTCATTCTCCCTTCTCTTTCTTCCAATGGAGCCCACCCTGGTGGGTGAAGGAGAAAAATTTATTTGTTAAAAGAAATCCTAAACCCCACCACCCCTTTCCGGATCCCCAGCTTACTGGAACTTGGGGAGCCGGCTCTGCAGGCTCTGCATTGCTATATAGCTTAAGGACTGTGATGAAAGTCAAGCTTTCTCTTCTCCTCATCCTTTTTTTTTTTTTAACCCTTTCTCCCCACTCCCCAAAACACTGCTATGGAAAGTACATAGTGAAAGGGCACAGCGTGAACTGACCATTTATTCTTGGCTTTGTTTTTGTCTTCCCATCGTCTGAATTAAGAGGGGAAAAAAAAGGCGCAGAGGTTTAATGGTCAAGACCATAAGCAAGGACACGAACGCACACACGCGGGCACGCGCGCACACACACACACACCCCACTACTCACCCAGCAATTCAAATTGAGGTGCCAACCGCCCAACTGCTGGAAGAGAGAGAGCCCGGAGGCCACTGCGCCTCCCTTCCCACTCAAATCTTCCATCCCCACTAAAACTGCATCCCTAGGGTACATAATAGCTTTGGTCTTCTTTCTCTCCACCTCACAAAAAACTTTCTCTGTACCTTCAAGATGGGACTGGGCCAGCTTTTTTCTCCTCCCTGACTGCTTTTCTCACTTTTCTTCTTCCTCCCAGCCTTCCCTCCCTTTATGCCTTTCACTTAAAGAGCTGGAAAAAAGCATCTTAAAAGATAGAGAAGGCTCCAAATTTCTGCCCTGGTTTTACTCAAAACGCTCAGAGTTCTCACTCACGTTGCCCATCATTGTTCTGTTAATTCGTCCCCTTCCACACGCATCCTCCCTCAAAAACCAAAACCAAAAGAAAGAAAACATAAAGAAACACAGCAAAAAGAAACCTAATCATCTAGTTCAACTGGTTGCAGACTGAATTTTTTTTTCATCTTAATTAAAAAAACAAAACAAAAACAACAAAACAAAAACACCTCCTTCTAGTTTCTAATCTTTCCCACTACAAAATCCGTGAAGGAGAGGGGGAAGGCCCATTCTCCCCAGCCAGCCAGGACACCTAAGCGAAGTCCCCCTCCCTCACCCGTTACCTTGGGCAGCAGGGACAGAGCTACCGCTAAGAGTAGCTAAGAAATTACGGTCAGCCATGAGGGAAAATGATCAACCGAATGCGGTAGGCAGGCACTTTATCTGCAAGATTGTCAAATCCCTCAAAACAAATTTCTTCGAGAGAGAGGGCTGCATTGCAGAGGAGGAGGGAGGGGGAAAGTATATTTTCTTGTCACAGTGACACGGGAGTGACACTTGGTAGGGCCTTGTCTGCCAAACACGCACACACACCCTCTTTTCCTTCTAGAGTAAAAGACTGTGCTGGAAAGATTTTCAACTGACCTCTCTGGAAGCAGAAGAACGTAAGCTTCCTGTGTTTCCTGGCATTCTAGCAGCCATACCGCTAACTTGCTTTCTGACTGTTGAGTTTTGTGAGCTTTCCCCGGAATGAGAGAGACAGAGATAGAGAGACACACAGAGACACACAGAGAGAGAAGAGACCGCAAAGGAATGCAAAAGGCTAGCCCTAAACCCCACAAACCCGACTTACTTTTCCTGGGGTTCTCATAGGATCCAGGGCCGGGTACATTTGTGTGGATTTAACTTAATTGGAGTTGAGAGACTCAGACATCACAGGCCTGAAATCGTCCTCTTTTACATGAAGGAGGGGAGTGTGGGAGGGTGGCTGCTCCAGGAGGGGTTAAAGAGAGAAGAAACTTACAGAGGACCAAAGGAGCCTTTCGGGTCCACTCCCACCCCGAGTGTTAAGTAATTTCCCCCCTTGTTCAAAAGCACACACACAACTCCGATTTGCATGCAGGTAAGAAAACACCTCTGCTGCCACATGGCATCCTGGACCTGTCTTGCTTTGAAGCAAGACCAGTGGCAAAGATTTGGTTTCTTCTGGCGGCAGGACACCCAACATCGAGGAGATGTTTTTAATTTACCGACCCGACTGCCCAGCTGTTTATAGGACTCTTGTCATGACGTTGCTTTTTAAAACACCAGACAAGTTAATAACTCTCGCTCCACCCCCACACCACCCGCCTCCTCCCTCCCCCCCCCCAAAAAAAAACAAAAACAAAGGGTGGAAGGGCTTAAAGATAACAAAAAAGTGAGACTTCTTCATTTTCTTCTTTTTTTAAAATACTGCTCTGTGGCCCCTCTTCTAGACTTATCCGGCCTTCCTGTGTGTCAGGCAGCAATCTTTAAGGTCCTTAGTACCAAAACAAAACCCTGCCATTTCCCTTTACATGGCGGTAACAAAAGCAATGAGCCTCCAGTCTGACAAGTAAAAAGCCCCAACCACACAGTCCCTAATTGCCTCCCCTCCCTCTATTCACGCGGACCACCACACTCCGCAGCTGCCTTTGTCACACAGGCAATTTCTTAAGTAAACTGCAAGTTTCCCTCCCCGCTGATGGACAGCTCCCAATCATTCAGCAACAATAACTTATAAAGTGCGGCAAACAGGATGGGCAACTTTGACTCGGTATTTTCTGGC